>NC_040043.1:23310606-23330606 GCF_003713205.1 Coffea eugenioides
TCCAAAGATCTTAGGCAAATCCAAAGAAGGTTTTCCTGTACGTTCATCGCAAAATATTTCTAGATCCCAATATACCCAATGCCAGATGGCTGCCAAAAAGCATAAACCAGAAAACACAATATGTGCCCCCGCTACGCCTTCGTAACTCCAAATACCCGCATTCGTTACAGTTCCCCCTGTGATACTCCAACCGCCCCATGAATTGGTAATTCCTAAACGAGTCATAAAGGGTATAACAAACATACCCTGTCTCCACATTGGATCAAGAACAGGATCGGAAGGATCAAAAACTGCTAATTCATATAGAGCCATCGAACCAGCCCAACCAGCAACCAGAGCTGTATGCATTATATGAACAGAAAGCAAGCGGACCAGTGCTTAAGGCTGTTAGTTTAGGGGTGATGCTCGCTTTCTTTCTTGCTGTTGGTATTGTTCCTAACGTTTCTACTTCAACTAGTTCAATAAGAGGATGATGGAAAAGAGAATGAGAAATCCATTTTATATGAATTCATATGGTATTAGATATTACTCTAGTTATGAAAGTTCACTTATGCAACTATCCGCAGATATTGACCTTGTGTATAGAGATTTGAGCGAGAATTTTATATTAGATGTATCCCGCGACCGGTTAGCTCATATTCAACTTAAAATATTTAACGGCTATTACGTTCTAAGACCACTACGTTTTAAATATATTCATAAATTGGATGTGCTTTCCTTTTTATCAGATACGCTACCGCTTTATCCCGATATCATGATTGGCAGTGATCCCAAGGATAAAGATTCTATTAAAATAGTAATGCCTTATGATCAAGAGGATTTATTGATCTTCATGGCATTATCAATAATGTTATTGCGCCTTTCTTATGGTTCCTTGCCTGAAGGCGGATACCGATTGGCTGATGGAATTGATTCCTTTTATAAGGATATAAAGCAAATGAGAAAGGTTGATAGGCTGTACCGCATTGACTTAAGTACTTCATTAACCAAAATTCCTATTAGTCTTATTTTAAATAAAATATCGAGTTTAGTTGGGGATAGTACTGTTTATAAACTTATTTATTCATTTCTTAATCTCCCTATCATTGATGATAGTGGAAATTATAGGGATGATATAGCCAAGGGAGGGTTGCCACCAGCGGGAGAAATCTCTAGGGTATTATTCAATATTGTCTTAATGGAGATTTTCGACAGGGAGTTTGAAAAGAGGTTTCCTGGTATAGCATTTACTAGATTTTGTAACGAAGTCTTTATTTCAAAAACAAGGCATTACCATTCTTCACACTTTAACGAAAAGGAAATAGTTGACTTCTTGAAAGAACACAATCTGCATGGCGATGTACATTCTATTCAACCGGGTGATCCACCACTTGAGTGTTATAAAAAAATAGCTGTTTTGAACACAGCGGGAGACATTTTAATATGTGATCCTATTGATTATTATTAAATAGCATAAATAAAGTGATATTAAGAATTAAGAAAAGGTTTCCTGGGCATCTAGTTCGAGTGAGAATTCCCAGCCATTCATAAATAGCTTTCCTCAAAGAGAAAACTGGTTAAAAAGTCTCCCCCGATCCCGATAGGAAAGAGGGCAGCTAGGTCAAAGGGGGTAGGGCTAAAGGCTAATAAGCTAATGTGCCGACGAGCTTGCAGTTTTAGTTGTAGTCTTTAGACGATCTCGGACAAGTCCTTTTGTCTCTGTAATCTCAGATGCGTATACGTGGGTAATAGAGAGCTATGAATCCTGTCTACTCACCATGGCAGATATCCCATGATATCCCGCCAGGCACGGGAACAGAACTGAGGTAGTCAAAGTCGGATGGTGTCATTCTGCCTTATCTTGTCACTGATGATGGTATACTTTCCTAGATAATAGCCTGGGGCATTTTCTTCACTCAAGCAGCACTCAAACGAAGTCCTATTGTCACCCCCGCGTCAGCCTGAGGTAGTCATCCCTCGAATATAAAAGATTTGGGATTCCTATGATCGAATACCAGCAGTGGCAGAATTCCTTTATATCCCCCATGTTGAGGAATCAGTTACCTACTCTTGAGGAAAGGATCCGGTCTTGACCTTCAAACTCGAAAGCAGCAGGCAAAAGCCACAGCTTCAGCTTGTTTTGTTCCAGGCGAGTGTGCTCTTTTCGAAGAGGTAGGTAAGGGTCTCTCCTGTGGAGATCTCAGGCTTGTCTATGGTAAAAGGGACCCTTTCAAGCCTTTTGAGCCAGTTCGGGGATACCAGCCCGTGTAAGACGAACAACCGACACATGAGTTCTTAGCTTAGATTAGACATCTCGTATTTTTATGTTGCTTCACTGCTTTTGAATATTGGTGTCGTGGGTTCGAATCCGTCCTCGCCCACAACCGGCCTTTAGAATCCAACTTCTGCTCCAAAATACTACCTTCCTTCCTAGTCTCACTTAGCGCCACTAAAGAAGTAGGAATTCTTGCTGCCTAGGTATGACCCGCCTAGGATTGACGTAGATAGAGGGATAGATGGAGATGGAAGAGATTCCGCAGAGCGGCCCTTTCTCAAACAAGGTAGGTGCTTGCTGATCTGTAGCTGCGGAGTCGTGAACAAAGGAAACTTCTATTTCATTACCGTAAAGGTGACTTCTTTGCTTTTCTTTCTTCCTTTACTGTTGATGGGGAATAAGCGATGTTGGCTGCCATAGTTTTTGTACGAGCAGTAGGTCTCCTAGTCCCTCCCGTCCTTCAAGTCCTCTTTTAAAGCATCAAGATTACCCGTGGAAGAGCCATAGCAAGGATGGTAGCCGGGTTTCCCTCATGAGCAGACAGCCCGCCCCTATGCGCTAGCCCTTACCTGCCTTGAACTACAGGAGCGGTCTTGCATACTTACATACATATGAAAAAAAAGGCTCTTTTTTAGAGAATTATTCTAGGCCTTAGTCAATTCTTTGACTAAATACTAGAGTACTGCTAACAGGGAATGCTACCTTGACTCTGCTACTTCTAACGCTCGAACTGTCCGAGCTCCTGCAAGAGGATTAGCTCAAGGGAAAGCACTTGAAGTAACGGATGAGCGCCCTAGCGCATAAGGACTTGACTTCTCTAAAGTTGAATGAAAGTAGAGATTTGAGTCATAGACCCTCAAAGAAAGCGATTTATCGAGAGTTGTGACAGGTGATGAGCATCAATGAGATGACTTGAACTGACCTTCTGTTGAAACTCAAATTGCCATAGATCGCGATTCTTCGTCTGATCCTCCTGTGTATTCATCATTGCATCCTTTTCTTTTTCAATCTCTTTCGCTTCGGGATGTGCATTTCTTTTTTTGGATAGGTATACCCACTTGGGCGGGAATACCTTCACTGACCATGGGAGGAGGTCTAGAGAATCCACCACACTGCCATTAGTCTCATAAATCTGTTTAAAATAGTCCACAGCTATCTGCTTGATGCCGTCCTCTGTTGTGCATGTACAGCCGGTTGAAGAAGATGAATAAAATTCTTCTGATAGCTCGCAGAGAAGAGACGCTGGTATTATTCTAATATAGATTTCTTCTTGTGCGTTAGCATTTCAAAGGGTCTGCGTAACAGAAGTAGTTTGGTAGAATACCATATGCTCTAAAAAGGAATCCGTATGATGAACGGAATCACCCAAGGTTGGTAAGTAAAAGAAGGATGAAAGCGCTTCGCTAGAGGGATAACTTATGCTACCAAATCTGTTTCTGTTGCTGAAAGACCGTCTGCTACCACTTCACTTATTAAGATGCTCTTTCTATTAAGAGAAGAGGACATCTCCTAACTGTGGTAATTGCCCCGTAATAGGATGTGTTGATAATAGAGTATTTTGCCACAAAAACCTTATACCGTAGTTGTTGATGTAGCCCCTCTTTTCTCGCCTATAAGTAAGAAGTCTGGGGAATGAGGGTGATAAAGAAAGAAAGGAAGGCAGCATCGTGTATCGATGGGATCCATGTTCAGCAGTCCTTGTCCATGTTGATGGCAGTACCGCTCAACTACCTTTCAAGCTAACTGCAGCTCCTACTGCTAGGCTAAGGCAAAGATCGCAGTAGTACTTGCTAAAGCTAAAATCTTTTCAATGTCTATCTTTAGGGCCTAGGTAGTCGATCGATTTCATACCTTTCGCTTGGCAAGAGTTATAAGAGCAAGGTGCGTAGCTGGCCTGTTAAAGCATGGAAAGGTATCCAGAAAGCACAGTAACAGCTATGAGATAGGCGCCCTCTCACCTAATACCCGATACTAACGATTGAAAGTAGCACAATCGGCTATAGGGCAGAACTCCAGATCTACGAATAGCCGCGGGCAAGCACCTTTAACAAGCAAGGCGCGAAAGCCTTCGCCTATAGCTTCTACTTCTACTTAGCAGCCCCAATACAGTAGCCCTTTAACACACAAGTACGCTCACGCTAGTACAAAAGTAAGTAAACAACCTTCTAATGTCTCCAGACCTTCTATGAACGGGGCTTTGAACTATAGCAAATAGCCCATTGGTTGAGCTTTGCTCTATGCTGGCTTAACTCTTCCTATGCCTGCTCGAACAGGAAAGCCTAAGGAGCAAATAAAGCGTTAGCCCACTTGTTGCCCGCTTGCTTTCGCACCTCAACATCTAGTTTCCTCTGCTCGCTTGAAGTTTAGATTGCATTGCCGCCGCATATATCATGGGGAATCTGGTTAGCACCCACATTTAGGAACAAAAGAAAGACTGACGAGCAGCTAGAGCTCTTCTTCTCGATAATATGTCTTAGCATTCTCCTTCGCCCCAACACTAAGATCGTTGATGAAAGCAAGTCTGGAAGACCAGAAATGAAACTCCAGTGGTCCCCAGCTGGATTAAGCTAAGCTCCGACGGCTCTTAAAGAGGTCACCCAGCCAAACCTCCAAAACGCCCCCGCTAATACGCCGACGTCGAAGGACGTCCAACCGGAGCCTCCACTGCATACGGTTCATTCTAAAGGGTTTGGCACCATCTGGTCAAGGCAACCTTAGCCAAAGAAAGAAAACCAAAAAAGCCGGTTCCGACCTTTAGGTCTATTCTCGTCTTTCTCCTCTCCTCTTGTTAGAAGCGTGCAATGGCGGAATGTGAGAATGAGGCTGCACAGCATAAGACATAGAGCTAAACGATAACTGGGAGATAGATGGGAGAAGGAGACAACATGTTGAATGGGATGTTGAGTGCAGGAACGTTTACCTTTACGGATAGAAATTTGAAGATCATCAGATGCTTCTTGGGATAAAGGAAGAACTTCAGATGAGTTAGATTTGACCTCAGGACGAGAAGGCTGTGGCGGAGATGCAGGCAGTCTTCTTAAGACTGGTATTTATTATTACTTACTAGTACTTACTAGCTCGTCGAACCCTGCAATGGTTTTGACACTGAGATAGGTATATGAACATTGTTAGACTATAAAAATGAAAATTCAAGAATAATAGGCAATGGGAACTAACGACTCTTTGGAAGAAGATTTATTATAACTAGCACCTGAAGAAGAGAAGAATGAAAGGATGTCCCTTCTTTGAAGGCATTCGATGCAGCAGATTCGTTCACAGGGGATTCCTTAAAGGTTAAGAGTTCGAAAGAGTAAACACTTGGATTCAATGCCATCTCTTCTACTATTGGACCTATTGTGGGCATCTATCTCATATCTGTCTTACCAATAGCTCTTTCTATTCCCCAAAGTCCCACACCGGTTACCTTTTCCTCTCTCTGATGAAGCGAATAAGGTAGTGCTAACTATCTTCGCTTACCCGAAACTGCTGAACCAAGGTCTTGACTTTTAGCAAAATATCTTAACACAGCGCTTTCGTTGCACATGGCTGCTCTGTTCCGGACAACCTGCTTCTTTCGAGAGAAGCACCACCGTAATGCCTTGAAGGGCCGTTAAAGCGAACCACACTCATACAAACTAAATAGCCCACGCGACAGCTTTACCTTATCAACAGAAAGGACTAGGATCTCTTACAGCAAAAGTAATGATTTTGCCTCTGATATCTGGCTATCTCAAAAGAGTCCAAAGAAGGATCTCCTCTTCGCCCGACCCATAGCCCCAAGTCGTACTACCAACCAACCTGTCCCTATCGAAATTCCTCGTTCTCAAGCTTGATTCGCAATAGCTATCAGTTCAAGCAGGAGAGTCCGTCTTTCTTTGTTAAATGGCCGAGCGAATAGAAGGGATCAATCCCACATTCGGCTCAAGAAAAGCATTCGATCATCATATGTTTTTTTATTTGTTTACTTTTCCCGATTTTTACCCATGATCGATCACTGCTGCAGTTTCCCGAACAAGCCCCTTCTCGTCCTGCTTCGAAAGCTACGTCGAAAGGGAAGATAACAGAAGGAAGACGGTGGCTAGGCTAGGTCCTTAGTAGGAGACGATACGGGTACGGTTACCTTTCCTTTGAAATCCTCGCAGCGCGCTATACGCTAGCGCTTCTTTTGTAAGGGGATTGTTCTCTCGTATTGTTCTTCCTTATCGGCCCTGTGACAAAGCACGGGGCTTTCTTCTTTCTACTCATTTTTAAGTATTAAGATTTGGAAAAACTGAATCCGTTAGTTCGGGGGAAACAGAATCTGTTGGTTAGGCGTCTGCATCTGTATCTTCGGATCTTTCTTCATACGTTGGAGTTGGAACTACAGCCTCCGCCCTCCAGCACAAATCTTAAGCTTGATCGGTGTCATAGCCTGGGACCTTGCAAACACCACCCACCCATCGCCCGTCGGGCGTGGTCGTCGCGTGAAGGTCTTTGTTTTTATGTGCTGCTATGCGCTTTCTCGCTTGCCTATCTCTTTGCCTTTCGATTTCTATCTTTCTCTCAGTAAGCCTGCTTCGCTTCTCTAATCGCTAAGCCTTATACAGCTGGAGCGGTGCCCTTATAGGAGTCTGAACATCGATTTCTTATCTTTAAAGATGCTATTTCGGATTAGATCTTCAAGTCTTCACTTGATTCACCGGAGTAGATGTTCTCAGTCTTTTTTCCAAAAACTGATGTAATTATTGGCTCGGCAACCCTTATTCAAATGTTCGATTTGCCCCGCTAAGCCTCAGATATTCTAATTGAAGCAAAACTTCTACGTTACGCCCAGCGGCAAAGAGTAGGCGAGGAAGGAAGCCGAGAAGTGGAGGAGGGGCTTTTTCTTTCTATTTCCCCTAAATAGCTCAGGTTCAAAGCAGCTTTTAAGCTGAAGTCTTGGCCAGTCCGTTCCCGGGTAATAGTAAGAACGAAGAGTTAGAACTATAAGATGAGGCTTCTAGTAGAGTAAGCGCGGACGGCACTCTTCCTTCTTTAATTTGTCAATAGTTTGAATCTGTAAATCAATAGTATGCGCAGACGAGCCAGAAATGGTATACTATAAAGAAAGTTTCGTACATGACGTAACCCCTATGCCCATTGGGAGGAGGGGTAGTTAGTTATTCCGGCATCGCTAAAAGCACCTGGGCTATGCCTCGAACTCTCTTAACTGGCCAGGGGGGGAGGGGTGAACTCTAACTCTATCTTCTCCGCATCAAGGAAAAGAGCAGAGATCTTTGTTGAAGACAGCACGGCAATGCGCAATCGCTAAACAAGACCAAAAAAGCTATATCAAAAAGATCAGTCTAACTAATCGGCCTAAGGCTTCTAGAGAACATTCCTATCTCAAAGGAAAGGGGAAGAGCCTATTCTATTTCTATTCCGAAAGACTCCATCACTTGATTCAAAACGAAGAAAGTTAACAAGCGCAAAAAAAGACTCAATCCATATCCATATAACAAAAAAGGATAGTCTAAAGAAAGAAGAGGGGTCGTGCCCAGTCCCAAACAGTGCGTTCTTCAGTTCCGCCCTTCGGGAATCAGATGATGAGAGGACCAAGCCAAGGCTAGACGATCGTGTCATTATCTATACGCCCGAAAAACCGTCGTATTCTATCTCTTCCTTTTTGCCTTGCCTCGAGGGCTTACGGGTCCGTGGGCACAGTTGAACAAGGCTCGTATTCATATACTCCACCTGAAGAAGAGGTTGAAAAAGGCCAGACCCTAAATAAATAAGTAAGAAATACGAATAGAAAGAAGAGAAAATTCAGTGTTGTGTAACAAACAAAAGACAGAGATATAGTCCTATCCAAGCTTGTAAGGATCAAAGACGTTGGGATTAGATTAGCAGACTATGGATGGGTCAAGACGTCGAGGGCCACAACTAGTTGGCTATGTAAAAAGAGAGTGGGCTAAAGGGGCATTTTCTGAATTAGAAGATTCTCTTTCTCCACTGACGCAAGCTTTGCTTACCTTCCTTGCCCGCCTCAGAATATTCCTTCCTGGTGGGACGAAGTCGCATTGATTGAATCGGTTCTGGTCTTCGCTGAAAAAGTGAGGCTTTACTTGACGAGTAGACTTGAGTTACCCGCTTATTGGGACCTGCAAGAAGCTGAGTTTCTTTGCTTTCTTTCGTCACAGTAGTTGAAAAAAGGTCAAAGCAGCAGAGCAGTAGTCCCATTTATCCACCCTTAGAGACATTTTTGAAGAAAGTTCCGTTTAACACTTCTTGGCCAAGCAGGCAATGGGGTGAAGGGTGAAGGTGCGATAGCCCTTTTTTAAGCTTTTGATAGACCCCTTGACTCGACTATACGAAGCCAGAGGCTCCCAATCTAACTAAAGGCCTTGCCTTTCCGAATCTCTTCACTGGGAAGTTCCAATCCGATTCTATTCTTTCTTAGCATCCTCCGCTAGCTTTGGACCATATCGATCGGCTCTTACACCCTCAAATTACAAGCCGGTCTTCCTTTTCATATAAGATTATTTGTCTCCTGCCTTATTCATCGATAAAGAGCCTACTATCTTTCAATCCTTTCTTCTCATCCTAATCTTCCTCCGCTCAGATTAGATAGATTTTAGTTGGGCTTTCCTATAGAAAAAAGATATTACCGCTTTCCTTTGAGGGAATTCCCTTTTAAATTGAAGAAAGGGCTCTGTCCAAAGTATGGAGCTTTTTTAGAAAAAAAAGGTGCGAAGCGATGCCCAATAGGAAAGTGAAGGAGAGAGAATAATAATCTTATCTAAGATAAATTATTAACATAACTAAGATCTAGGAGAGAAAGAAAGTCTTACAGATATCCAACTAGTCAATCTTAAGTACCTTAACCTGTGCTTCAGTTTAGTTTACTCTTTTTTATTCACCCTTAGCTGCACGTTCGCACTATGAAGTGAGAAGGTAGATTGCAAGATTAGGTAGTTCACATTCTAGCTTTTAGCTAGCCTGTATTCATGGCCTTTTGCTCTCTTAAGCGGATCGAATGTAGCCAAGTGGATTGAGAGACCTGAATGGGGGAGCGGAGGAGGCCTTCATGGACTGGGGTGAAAAGAAGGACAAAACCGCCCGGACGCCCATGTCGTGGTGAACCGGGTAACCATCACGATCCGAATAAGCGCACGATCTTTCTTTTGACCGGGTTCAAATCCCACTCGTGACAAAGGACTACCTTTTCTCTTAAGATAGTCTCGATCTAAAAGCTATGAGGATTGAGAGATCTCAGCTTTTGGAGTGAAGTTAGTTCAATGACTCATTTCACGGATAATGCTTAGCGAAGGGCTCAAAGCCGAGGAAAAAGAGACTGAGGCATGAAACCTACCAGAAGAGTTCAGCCTGACCCAGTTCTTTCTCTTTCTCCCTGGAGAGAATCGGAACTATTGAAAGCACAGGAACATAAGCCAACTACCAAAACTATCATTAGCGAAACGTTAGTAGCAATCTTTCTATCAATGACTTTCCTTGCCGCTGCACCGCTCCGTGGGCTTTCTTTCCTATTGGAATAGGAAAAGGCTCTGACAAGACCTCACTCATCCCTTCTCCCCTTTCTCCAAAATGCTTGTCAAAGGGATGTCATTATCTTGATTCCACGCGGTTTAGGCTTAGCCTATATTAGATGGCGTCGAACAAACGGCATGGGTCGACCTGGAAGAGAGGGTTAAAGGTTTTTCCTCTCTAAGACATCTAAGACAGAGGGGTTTCTTTTTCTTCTCGACAGCGAGAAGAAGAAACCCTTAGAATCGAATGAGAAACCGGCGCTGCTGGATGCTTCTGATCAATAAACAGGAAGAGGAGTCAGCCAAAAAGAAAGACCACCAAGATACGCATAGTGATTCGATCTTTTGATCACCCCGCCTTACACACGGAAGATTGGATTGCCTGAATCACGAGTCAACTATACTGTGTTACGATCACCTCATCTTGAGAAAAAGTCCAGAAATTTGAAATGGAAAGAAAGAGGTCATAAAAACAGAAAGGCATGAATTGCGCAAGTCGGTTAAAACGCCGTACGACTCGGAGGACATAAGACTGATTGGTCAAGCCAAAAAGATTGCCGGCAGAATGCTCCTACCCCTGGCCCTTTACCTTACCGCTCCGTGGGGAAGAAATGGGGGTATGAAGCGTGAGAAACAATGCAATCAGTGTATGATACAACAGGTAACCTTAAGGAGTGGCGGCACTTGATTGATCGCTTAGACGCTTCGTCGCACCGATCTACGAGAGGATGGATGACCCCTTTCGATTCACGGAATGTGATCTGGGACACGATGGGGCGGTAGGAAAGAGATCACCGGCACAAGATCGCCTTTTTTTTCTTGCTGCCATGGCTGTAAACAAGGTAAACCCAATGGGAACCAAAAACGGGAGGAGGGCAGAGATCCAAAAAGCGAAGGCTCACCCGGAAGGACTTTTTCTATGAAGGCAGAACTTGAAAGAACAGTAGGCTTTTGCTTGAACAATGAAGTGAAAGGGGCATAGCGCTTGCTATAGGCCGAGAGAGGTTCGGAGATGGGACAAAAACCACATCAGGCAGAGAAAGTGCCCTATCCGCTAAGAGGTCAAACTAGGGGCCCGCTTTCTATCAACACCACTATACGAAGCCAGAGGCTCCCTAGCAACCTTGCCCCTCCCTTCTATTGAGACGTCAGTCCTTGAATCAGCCCGGTGCATTGTTTTTCTTCTTGCCCAAGGCTCACTGAACTACAGGGCTTTCTATCCGGGTCTGAACTCCGACTTTCCCCTCTAGCCAAGTCAAGCTGCTCTATATCCAATTCCTTACTGCTAAGGATAAGGAAGAGGGCAAGTCATCAATCATCAACTCTGACTTTGACTTACTCACCTAAGACTCATTTAGACGCTAAGACCCTTATAGTCAGCTGACGCATTTACTAGCTTCAATGAGACCAGCGTGCCGGCCTTTAAACGCGTTCTAGTCGATTTTCCGTTAGCTAAGGATAAATGTCGACAGGCCCAGGTTTGACTTCTACAAACAAATAAGATGGAACACACACAATGGAAAAAAACACTTGGTACGATTTTCTACGTGAAATTGAGAACTTGCAAATCTTTTCTCTATGCTTCCACTCAAGTTCTTCACTCTATTTCCTAGTTCCAACTTCCCTGGTATCGGACTAGGACTGATGCCATTCCACTAATCAGTAATCCGTAGTTTCTCTCAGTTCTTTGTGGGCAAGGAGACTCTTTTCGGGACTGATCCTTTAGGCTCCTTCCGTTAAAGAAGGCTTTGGTGGTTGCAGTGAACCAACAATCGCGGGTCTCGATCCTAAACCCCCTCGCTTCTCGGTCTAGCTAATGCGGCCTTCTTTCTTTCCTTTATCGGTGCTTTCGAGCCTGCCCTAAAGCCTAAAGAGCTAAACCCTTATACAGGAGCCTCGTGCTGCCATGCCCGAGTTCTTATCGGCCTTCTTTTTTTTATCTGAGTTAGCCATCGAGGGTCTGAGCTGCTCCAGACTTCGGTAAAGGAAAGAGTGAGACCCCTGGCTTACCAATACGTATATATAATAGTAGAGGCTTTGGCGACTGATCCTGTTTAGAATAGAACTAGAGGGGAACGTGTCACATTAGAGGATCCCGAAGAAGACCCAGAAGCGACTAGTCGCCTTCCTCTCCTTTCAGTCGAGCTTCTCCGTCCCTCGATCTTACTTGCAGAAGCAAATCTTTCTAGGGTTGGTTGTCTTGTGTCTCCGTAACAAAACAAATGGGCGAACGACGGGGATTGAACCCGCGCGTGGTGGATTCACAATCCACTGCCTTGATCCACTTGGCTACATCCGCCCCTACCCCCGCACAGGTTTCAGTCTCTATCTACGATCAGATCTTTCTGAACTCCCCTATGACCGCTATCAAAGAGAAGCTTTTTCCTATACTATATAAATAAGTCTATTGATTCTTGTGTTTCGGAATTAGGGGAAACAAAGCTTCAACATATGAATATGCCTGGCAAAGCTTCAAACAAAGAGGTTGGGCTGTTCACTTCATTGATTTGACTTCACTTTACTTAAGATTCATTAAAGATAGGGGGGCAGTGAAGGCTCGTTTAGTAGACAGCAAGTGAGCAGCAAGCTCCGCTTGAAGAAGCTTCGCCCCTCTCAGAGAAAGCCATTGCGCGCTAGCCCGGCCTGCGCGCCCTTAAACTACATTGAAGCCCCTTTCGACAAACCTTTCTATATCTATAAGAGTTGGGAAGCTCGAAGTCTTCGCATGCTTGAGCGCATCTTTCCTCTTTCTATTAGGTTGGTTGTCAAAATGCTTTTTCTTGCCTCTCACTTCGTTCGACCTTGAAGGCTTGCCTTTCAGTCGAGCGCTTTCATACCTCTCACATTCGTTCCAAGCAGGCTTTCTTGCGGTCGAAGCCAGATTCTTTCAGAACCTTTATGACTAAACTAAGAGAATAGGGGTAGGGGGAGGGGGGTCCTTGACGACCTTCCTTCAGCCGGCTCCGCCCTATCTATTCATTTCTTTTTTCAAATGGATATTTAGGGTGTTCATAGATTTTGAAACCAGATCAATATCCATTTCTCAATATCTCTTTCTATCTATCGATATCAAGATCTATCTGGCCATATCTAAGGCACCCCTTAAATGAAAGGAGGGCGCGCGTAACCACCTGTCCCCGACCCGACGATGTCCCCTGGGCGAAAGGGGCCACCATTCTCTTTCTTCAATCATTCCGATCAGGACAAGTGGGTTGGTTCGTTTCCTCCTCCTATCTACGCAATTCTCTGTCTGAATTCGTGATCATGTTAGGCGAAAGGTAGTTGTAGAGGAGCGGCTGTGAAACGGCAATTCCCCCTTCAAGCTAAAGCTTTCCTCCTTCCCCGGCCTCTTATTGATAGATAGGGTACCGATGCGGGCTTACCAAGAAAGCCACTTGAGAAGCTAGCCGCCGCGACGAGGCAAGAAAAGTGGATTGGAGGAGCTAGACTGAGAAGTGTGAGATCCGCAGCAAAAAAAAGAAGAAAGAGGCGACTTTGGAGGAGGGAATTGGAGAGGATGGCATCCAATTTTTATGAACCATGGATAGTCGCTGGTGATTCTAATGCAGTTAGCAGCAGTGAAGATAAATTGGGAGGTCTGAGACCCCCTCGAGTCTCAACCTTGGAATTCAGGACAATGATCAGTGACTTCCATTTCATGGAGCTTCACAAAGGAAAGAGGAATTTACCAACCTTGCTTCTCTCATGGTACAATCCTCTTCTCGCTGAGCCCCTCTGCCTTCATCTTCGGGAGATAGATCAGATGCGGAAAACCTTCTAGAACGAGATTCTATCTCAGAGGGCCCTCGCTACCATCACATCTTGGTCTTGGAGAGGGAAATTCATCAGCGAAAGATTTTCAATCTGTGAAATTCATTCTCAAGTGAAAACATTCTTCCAGCCCCCAAGGGACAGGGAAAGTCAATCACAGTTGATGGATCCAAGCTGACATTCTTCAAAGGCTTTCCCGGACTTAAAGAAATTCTTCTTTTTTCATATGGCTGAACCCCGCATTGACATTGACTTGCGTTCTAAATCGCCCTGAAAACAAAGCCCTGACTTTCACTTTAGGGCTGGCTCCCCCATTCAGGACGGAGTTGAGATTGTTCGAACCCATGGCTTTCGCCCAGTCTGTGATAATGTACCCTTCCTACAGAGATTCTCTCTGCTAAGCCCTCCGCGGACCGTAGCAAGGTAATAGAATCTTTCTCGGATCCTTCCTATACAAAGCCAGAGCGCCTTGTCGAAGCCGGGCATCACCACCTGAGTCCTTGATGAGTCGAGCATTCAAGACTATCTGCGAGTGTCGATCGGAATGATGCAGCGAGACCTATCGGCTACAAGGTCCCTTAGAGTTCACCGAGAAACCTCGTACAGACTTCCCAGCGGAGCCGCCTTCTCCTCCTAGGAGGAGAAGAAAGAAAGAACGGTAAAAGAAGCTAGGAAGGAGAATCAAGGGGGGTGGGTCGGTGAAGGGAGCGAGCACTCATAACAAGGCAAGAAAGCAAGCCACTGTTGATGAACTAGTCAAAGTGAACCTGAGTATAGATCAAGAACCCAGGCCAAGAATTGAACCTTTCTCATCAAGAGCTCTTTCTTTGAATGATTCATGTTAAAGCAATGGTTTTCTTTCCTTCTCCTTTCATATTCGGCCCTAGAACTCCCTCCGGTTCTTATCCGAGCCTTGCAAGACCTCTTTTCGGATGGTTGTTGGTGGTCCCATGGAGATTGATGTCTATGGAATTGATCGGTTGATTCTCCGCCGTAGCTGGGACTCCACCGACTTGTGCCTGAGGCATTACTAATTGCGTCAACACCTCTATTTGCCTCGACATCTGTTGAAAAATCTTTACCATCTCATCATTTTTTTTCCTATGTGCACCATATCGACCATAGCCTCCTCTTCCAAGATATGCCATAGCTTTGAAAAGAACCCTTCAGATCAGAGTCACTCGGCGAGAATGTTTCTGTAGTTTTTTTTTAGGGAGGGAAAAGGGGCCTGGTTGCCTATTCGGAACATCCCTCTTGTCCCGGAGAGGGCGGGAGCGGATTGCGACGATTCCTATGCCATAAGGCGGGGGACGAGCCGTGAAAATAGCAGCTGACGTAAACGGGCCATGATCTGAGTAGCCAATTCACACCAGGTCGTCTTTCTCCTCTGTTATTCGACCCGGAGGAAGGCCCGCCCAGTTGTTGTAGATTCTATAGATCTTTCTCCACCCTTCCTTCTCCATCATTTCGCTTCCAATTCATCAATCTAATGGGGAGGTGTGAGAATCAGATCCAGGGATCAGGATTTTCCGAACTTGCGCCCAACTCGCCTTTCTAATCAACGTAGGGACGGCGGAAGCCATGGTCGAAGGTTGCATGAGAGGAGCGTAAAAACAATAGTTTTCTTCATCTTTAGTTTAAACTTCTATACACGAGTACTAGCACGGATTCTATTCACAGAAGGGAATGAATGGAATCCTATGTTTATTGGCTTAGAGTGCCAAAGAACGCATTCTAGAAGAAAGCCTCCGGCGGTTGAAGATCAGCCTATCTTATATGCTGTCTTATGCCTTTTGAGTGCACAAGTGAACGAAGTGGCCCTTTGTTAAGAGATTCAAGGGAGAGTGGAATGCCTGGAACGAGAAAGGGTGGGTCTCATATCCCGAGATCTTTGTATTTTCATCTTTAAGAACATGTGAACTTAGCAGAGGATGTGGAATCAGTATCTCCAATAGCAGTGAGCGGAACTCCATCAATAGATCTCTCCGCGGTCCCCTCTCTTTGTCAGTAGAATGACTAAGTACCGGAATTTGACCAGTCAAGTCAGTTCCTCCCACCTAGGTCCCCGGCTTTGCTTTCTTGTCCGGAATAGAACCAGCTTTAGTTCCGAGGACGGAAGCCTTTTTTTCTGGTTGGCTAGTTGGTTCTTATTTTCATCCGCCGGAAGAACACCAGAGAAGCGTCTTCTGCGTGCTAGGCCAACCGTAGAGGAAAAGCTGTCTCGTTTTGATTGGCCGTTGAAAACAGAGCGGGCACGCAACCCTGTCCAAAAAGACGTACTTTTCCTTGAGTTCCTCAGGAGTGTACTCCGCGGGCCAATTATGCTTACGGAGATAGTCTATAAACTTGGCACCCAACGGAGTCCTTAACTGCTTAAGAACCTTCAGATCGTCAAAGGAACTTCTCAAGGTACCGTAAGAACGAAAAAGCCTATTAACGAGGTCCTCATTAGAGTATATATTCAAAAAGTCTTCGCACTTGGATAGCTTGTCCAAGACCACTTGATTGGGGACGGTAGTATCGTTCTTGTGATGCCTAGAGCTTTGGATCGAGTACGTGGTCAAGTTCGTTCGGCTTCGATCTTCCTATCGAAAGAAGAAATATAGTTTTTCTTTCTTCAGATGTGGCATTTGCTACATAATCCGCATCTGTTGTCATAATAGCTACTATAAGGGAGGAGTTCAGGTCTGCTTAGTATTCTCGGACCCCGGGGTGATTCCATTCACTTCTTCAACTGCTAAGAAGAATAGCTTTTCTTCCCAGATCGGGATTACTATAATAAGTAATAAAAGAAGGCTCAGGACTGCGATGAGGATTAGTGGGTAATTTCCTTTTTAAAGGAGGAGATGCGAGGAATAGTTCATTAGATCCATTCCACTTCGAACTCCAAAGTCTTAAGCAAACTGGCATCTACCATCCCTAGCTCTGTAGCCGAAATAGAAAGATTCAAGGGGCGAAGGGAAAGCGTCTGTGGACAGAGAGGTCAGGTGGGGATAGAGTAGCCGGTAACCTTAGGCTAATAGCTAGCCTAAGCTCTAGCCATAGTTAGGGATGAGCTGGGGTAGGCAAAAGCCCATAAAGACCGGTGCCGGCTCGTCTGCGCATACTATTTTACAGATTCAAACTATTGACAAATTAAAGAAGGAAGAGTGCCGTCCGCGCTTACTCTACTAGAAGCCTCATCTTATAGTTCTAACTCTTCGTTCTTACTATTACCCGGGAACGGACTGGCCAAGACTTCAGCTTAAAAGCGTTGAACCTGAGCTATTTAGGGGAAAAAGAAAGAAAAAACCCCTCCTCTACTTCTCGGCTTCCTTCCTCCAACAGATGCGGATGAATTAGCTGCCCTTATTCTTTTAACATTTGAAGAGCTAACCCCTGAAGTTACTTTAGTCGGCATAAGAACAAAGAACTAAATGGGTCTCCTTAGCCTTTTGTTAGCTTCGGTGGCCTGGAGTCTTCTACGGGGCATCTCTTCTTTATAGATAAGGAAGTCGATTCAGAACACGCAAGAAAAGGGTTGATGGAACCATGCAAACAGTGCTCATTAACTCACTAGCGTCCCAATCAAATCATTCCAAAGTACTTCCCCCATGCGCCCCATTTCGGAACAAGCTCTTGGTGAAAAAGACTGGCGTGTAGTCCGAAAAGCGCCTATGGAAGATCAAAGATTTTCCCTCGTTGTTATTTCCTTTTTCTTGAGAAAGCTCTGCCGAGTAAGGGAATGCTCGTGTAGTCGACACTTGCACTAAAAATGAAATAATAGAAGAAGAGCGCTTTTGCCAGCTAATGAGTGCCTTTACTAGAGAGTGAATACTACACTTACTCTATGAAAATAGAAGCGAAACCTTGAAAAAAGAGAAAATTTCGCCTTCGAAAAGGCTTTAATTAAAGTGGATTTCGAGAATGGGTGCGCCCTCTCAGCTCTAACTTGTCGCTATATCTATCAAAGAAATTGAATGAAAGTGCCTTTCGGAAAGTTTTATTGCACGAGTTTCGAAAGAGAGCACTTAGGAGAGCTATTCTATTAAGAGCTTTCTTTCCTACTCAGCTTGGGTCGTAAGTTAGCCGGACATACCGCTTACATGCTATTGTAATCGGCAAGCCTCCTACCTACTCCAATTCGGTCAGTGTTCAGTTAGTGCTCACCCGACCATTCTTCTCTCGTACTCCCCCCATCTGTATTTGGAAACCTCTTAATGGGGAATCACACGTTCCTTTCTCTTCTGCCGCTTTGATCTCTTGTGAGCTTTCTTCAATTATGATTTTTTGATTTTTGTGTATGTGGCGGTCTGCCTCTGCCGCCCGGAACCCCTTAGCACTAACTGACCACTAACAACATTCCACCGGAGAACCCATGCATTCAATTAGAAAAAGCTTCCTGTTTTGGTACTCCAATCACCACTTCTCAGTTTCAAAAGGAAACAAGGAGTATGTTCATTTATGAAATTAGAACCTTCCAAAAAGGAATTCGCGGTAAAGAGAACGAGTGAAGGAGTAGGGGGGAAGCCCTAACCGAGAGAGGATCCACGGGGAAACCTTACTCTGCTGAGCTATTCGGATTTAGATGGATAGAGCTCGTACCGGGGAATTGAGTCCCTGATTGCCCATCACTATACTAAGCCACCATCTCTCCAGTGACTCTCCTCCTACGGTTCTTGCCGTGCCAGAGACGGACCATCATGATAAAAAATTTCCATTTTTTGGGATTTCTGTCTCAAACTCTAAGGCTACCTTTTTGTGTTTGACGTGTAATCTTCCCTATCTAAACCAGTCATCTCATGATAGTCCCATGCAAAGCAATCTCTGTACTGCTTCAGCAACTGGCATACCTTTCCTAAAATCAAATCCTTTCTTTTTTCTATTATGAAATTCCATAGTTATCGCGGAGTGGGAAAAGCCCCCAGTTCTCTCTCCAGCACCGCTTAGTGATGAAACAGCAGCTAGTCTTGCTAACTAAATCAGTTCCTTCCCCTTAGCCTTAGTGCTCCCCATGCCCTAGCTAGCAGCCTATAAGACCGGGCATGAAGTTAGCTTTCAAGCAACGGCTACGAGTACTCGAGCAGTAAAAGCTTATAGTGGAACAGCTTATTTTGCATCAACGGCTGATTGAATTGCTCTCCCAAGAGCTGATTCTAGCACAAGAGCTTCTACACCAGCCTTACTTATTTTATTGTTATTCCGAATTCCTACTCAACTTAGGTCACTCACTCGCTTTCCAGTTGACTAATCAGGCTATTGCTTTTGTAAAGCTAGGCTCCTACTTCACTCGACCAGTTTCGCTTCTGAATGTGCAGCTACTGATCTTATTATAAGATAAAGAAAATGAAACTGACTTCCTTCCCTGCAATCAGTTCCTTTACTTATGGCAATCGCAATCCGTTCTTCCGTCCTTTCCACAGCGCTAATGCCGACTGCAAGGGCCTCCCCGGTTTCAGAAAGAGTCACCGGAACTATGCGACGTCTTATTTCCTGCTGCGATACCGACTACGGCAGGTTTGGCATCAAAAAAGACCCGGCTATTGCATTATTCGTGATCCTCTTCCAATTCCAGCCTGCTATGAAGGGCAATCACTACCATCAGCTGTCATGATCCGAATAGAATAGGTCTTATTAGATAGAAAAAAGACTAAAGAGATAGAGATGCCTTCCCAAGGTCTCTTCGGTACAGGTACGGATACACTCCTCTTGCCCCCTTTTTCTTCCTGACAAAGACGAAACCTTCTGACAAATCTTTCAACGTCCCGGGCGAATAGTCTAGTTCTCCGCCACCAATTGGTACGTTTTGTCTTAGCTCTTGCTTAACGCCCTCTCTCTTAATGACTCTTCTTAGGGAGTAGGATCAGTTGCCTAGGAGCTCAGAGAAATATAGCGAAGTAATATTTCTTTTTCAAGCAAAGAGGAGGGGGGTGGCGGTCGTGCAAGCAAGCGAAGTATAATCACAAAGCCTAAACGATTATGCAACTTGCCCCCTTCAACTACTTAGACGCAGGATAGAAGATGATGGAGCAGCATACCGGAGGAAAACAGAAGTCCTAATTCGAATCAAAAAGAAAAGAAAAATGGAATTCTTCGAAGAGGCATCATGTTCACTAGGTAGACAACGTTTGGAGAACGGATGACTAGAACAGATCGGTAAAGGCCTTACTATGTCAGGAATAGCGGCCTTAGAGCTTCTACTACTATCGGCTACCTAACTGTCGGGAAATTGGGGGGTTTGCCGGAGAATCGGTGTCGTGGTGGTGCTACGAGATGGCGATTTATCGTATAGAAGAATAGATCCGCGGACCTATTGATTGACCATATATGCGAACCGATCGACCCCTGCCTAAGAGAAGATAAGTAGTTCTTCTATCGTTCAAGGGCAGGGGGAGAACATGTAGCGGCTTGCCTAGATCTCGTATTTCCCACGTAGTCCGTCGGTCAACCCAACGATTCTCTTCTCAAAGTAATAGATAGAGTCTTTTTCT
>NC_040043.1:23335606-23395606 GCF_003713205.1 Coffea eugenioides
GTATTCCAAGTGAGAAGACTTCCGTAGGTCGCTTTCCACTTCCGAATACTAAAGAGCGATTGAGAGAAGAGCGGTACGTGGTTCATGGGGTGGAGACAAATACTCGGGAACTCGTTCCTGTCTCTTTTTCTTATTATTCTCTTTGATTCTTGGGCCTATGGTAGTATCCTACTACGCGGTGATAGACTTTTTCAGCAGAGGATTTGGTTACATCGGAAGATTCGCAGACTCTGCGGCACCATCCAGAGAAGTCGGGGGAATGGTTTTCGAAGAAAGAAAAGAGCTCTTCTTTCGGTTTAATGCAATTCTCTGCCAATCAATAAATCTAGTCTCTTCTCTCCCATTCGAGCTGACTAATCAGCAGCTACGGAAGACGAGATCTACTCATTCTATTTTTATACGAGAGCACCTAAACCTCTTCGTTCGGATTTCTTTTCCTCAGGGAAGTAAAGAGAGTCACTAGACTATCACTATACTATAAATAACTGAAGTCGGAAATCTCTTTCTGTCTAAAGAGTTGAGTTCTGTTACCTCTACCAAAGAGTAAACAGAGGCTAACAAAGAAATCGGTCTTGGACCAGCTCCAGTGCAAGCTACAACATTGGACTTTTGACTGGAAATGACAGATATCCCAAGATATCGGTAAGAAGTGTTCTGTGGAGGCTAGGAGTAGCAATAGGAGAAGGAAGGGCAAGCAAGGAACTGATTTAGCAAGACTAGCTGCTTTTACATTTCATTTTGAATACCCCTTGCAAACGAAAGCGGTACTAGTCTTTGTTGGTGTGATCGTAACAGCTGAGTAAATCACAGCTGTTAAGGGAATATCAGGAGGCGAAAGATCTATTTAAAACATAAGGGTTTACGTTTGCTAAGCTGGGTAAGACTTCCTCCATATATGGAATTGAATTCATAGGATAAGAAGTGGACAGGATCCCTACCCTAGGAAAGATAGACATTATAGGGAGGACGATTCACAAGTAGGAGCTGTGAACCTGTCAGCCCAACCAGTAGCCGGTCTTGCATATGAAAGGGGAGATGGCATCTCCTGGGATGAATGCTTTCCTTCGTTACCCGATTCCTCTCCTTCTTACTTTTCTTTATTGCCTGCTTGAAGAGAGAGATGCTTACGGCTTCTGTCTTTTTGTCTGCTTCTTCCTTAATAGGATAGCTGGGAGGAAGAAGTCCTACAGGAGCTGCTCTCGAATGCGCTTACCTATTCATCAACCAAGAGAGGGGACCAACCAACCAAGCAAGCAGAGCCCAACTACCAATTCTATGTTCTTCCAATCCTGGAACTAGTGGCAATCTAACGAATTCGGAAAAGAAAGTTACCTCGCCGGCCCTTCATTTGCCCCTCATCTTTATGACTCAACATCTGTAGCGTCATCGAAGCGTAGCGAGACAATGAGTTCTGTTCCTCCAACGTTCTCATCCAAGTTCTCCACCAGACCATAGCACTAAACATCCCTCGTCTTCTCCTTCCCTTGCCCACGCGTACGTCATGCCAAAGCTCAAAGCTTTATCAAGCCTTTGAAATCGGTTCAACTAACCGCATCCCTTGTGGGGTTAGGAGTAAAGCATCCCGAGGTTGGATGCAAGATTCGGTGATTTAGAATCGAAGTTTTATCAACTTCAAGCTGTCGCATAACCGCTTTATGCTAATTGCTAACACTAAACCAATCCTGCCAGTTCGAATCCTCTAACCATGCCGGTACCAACTTTATCTCTTGACTTTCCTTCGGGTAGACTAAGGGACCTTCTCTTATTACGGGATGCTATCTTGTGGAAAGTCTGATCCCGCTAGAGGAGATAGCATTTCTCGGACAATGAGATCTCTCGCTTTCCCGGAACAGTAAGCTGTCTGGTAAACAAAACTCCCTTTCAATCAAGGATCTTATGCTTTTCCGGTGAACAAGGCTGCGTAGCCTATGCGAAGCAAGCCTACACTGGATTAGCTCTTTTCAGGAATAAGAGAAGAGGGTGCTACTCTTTGAGGAATGTCCGCTCTTACACAAGTAACTGCTGTTGTCGCCTTGTCCGTCGTTCTCTTATCCGCTTTTTAACGTTGGGATCCTTTCTTTCCCCTTCCCATAAATCCGTGTTGAGGAAGGAAGTGACATAAAGAAAAGGAAGATCATGCCTTGATAGAAAGGGAATCCTCATAGGCTGCTCTCGTAAGCGCTATAAGCCTAGCCGCTGCAGCTCTTCTCGTATCCGTTGTTGCTGGTTTAGAGAAGGCAGTGGAAGAGAAAGTAGCTGCGATTGCTTGAGTTCAATCAGTTGAGGTTGGTTTTCAGTATATCCAACCCAAGTCGTTTTTATGCCGACCCGAGGTAGAGTAAGGCTTGACTTTTTCTGTTCAAGACTGTGGGGTAATAGCAAGCTCAACTCGAGACGAGAAATAACGTAGGAGAAAGAACTCCTGTCGTTACATGGGGAACTCCGGACCTAGGCCCGATAGAAGAGAAAGCAACCTGAGTGCTTAGCATCCCGCCATTTACATGCCATGCCTTGTCAGCTCGATTGCCACGTGAAATCTTTGTCTTTCTGAGCCTTAGTCGAAGGAGGAATCAATCGAAGCCTTATGAATGCCAATAAAGTTCATGCGGAAGGAAGAAAGTGCTCATATCCGGCAAGGTGATCAGCTACGAAACTTCTTTCAATGGGATCGGTTCTTCCTGTCAAAGCTGACCCGAGACACAACTTGGATAGCCCAAACCCAAGGTCGATGGTATGGAATTCCAGTAAAAACGATCGATAAACAACTAACAGCCAATCAGATCGTATCGAAAACGATATTGATGTCAGGCCTAACCATGCCATTGTGAGGAGGCAACGGTAAACACTACAGCCTTTTTTTCTTTCCAATCCCAATGGAACATGTACCTATTCTTCTTATTCATCCCCATTTGTATGTTCCTCATTACTCTTCTGTTACCAAGCCACATCCACATGGGTTGCATAGAAAAGGGACGACCGATAGCAGTCCGTAGCGAGGAAAGATGAAGGAAGTGAAAAGCAGCGGGACTGCGAGCTGTTGGAAGGTGTTCAGTCTACGATAGGTTATATGGCCAGGTCCTTTCCCGCAAAGTGGATTGAACTACTATAGCTTAGCCTATGGTGACTCTAACTCGCGCAAAAAAGGAATGAATCTGGTAGCTTTCTAGTATTTGCTCTATCAATAGGTAGTGCAGGTGGTCTGATGATGGTATAGCCCTTCTGGGCGGGCATTCCCCCCAAGTAGAGATGTTCGTGTTCGCTTTTTGTCTTTCTAAGAGAAGGAAGGAGAGCACTGTCATTGGGAACGGGGATGCCCCACGCACTCCTACCTTTTAAGAGGTAACTATTAATTCAGGAAGCCCAGATGGTATGTGAGTTAGAGGCAATGTTCCACAAATTACATATAACAGATGTCCCATCTTTAGGGTATAAAAGCCCCTACTTTCGCGAGATCCAATGTGATTTCCAAACCCTGCGTAACTACACTAGAGCGAGAGAGGATTGCTAACCTACGGAGAGTGACAGCCGCCTATTCAGATTCCGATTGATAAGAATTCAACTCAACATACGAGGATCCGGGAAAGGATGATCTTCAAGAGGGTCTGAAAGATATACTCCTAAAATCTTATTAGTTTGCTTAGGATTGAAAAAATTGAGATTGGTACATAAGTTACAGGTCTTTAGCAGAACCTATAGCGAGGTCTATTAGAAGCGTTCAAAACCATACAATGGTCTATAAAGTATGGTGGGATAGACCACCAAATCCTATCATACATAGGGAGGGTACATACAAAGTTGGCTATCTTATTAGCGACCTCATTCCCTTCCCTATACTATATATGTGAGTCAATCGCCAAGACAATGAAGATAATGATACGCGAGCATTTTTCTATCGGGCTACCATAGTCCACGAAACCATGTCATTATGAATAATCTCAGTAAGTACTTGTGCATCTCTTTCAATCCAGAGGAACCTGATTCCGGCTTCCGACACTCACTTCATGATCCTAATCTTGCACCCTGTAGCACTCGGCTTTCAATTCTCAAACCGTACCGAGTTCCTCTCCAACCAGATTGCCCATAAAATGTTGATAAAGCCAGCATTCCAGAGATCTTTTAGCAGAGAAGAAAGTCTAGCTTTCCTCTATTTTGCGATGAAATAAAGTATATCCGAAAATGGGTGCTCTTGGACATCGAAGACTCTGAAGAACCAGCTCAATAATTATTTACAGGAATAGCAGGGAGTCGATATTTTCAGCATGGGAAAGATTGCAGAGGCTGCAACAGGATGCCAATTGAACTCCTTTTGTGGCGACGACATCGTCCGTCGGGATTTTCCGGTGCAAGACTTTCCAACAGAATAATGCTATATTAGGCAGGACTATATCATTCCAGACGATTCCACGCAACTTTTGGAGATATATTCCGAATAGTCTCCCAGACGGCAGCAACTGCAAATTTTCCTTTAGGATCAGGTTTCCAAGGAATTTGGATATCTTTGATCTGATTAAAAGGCCCATTAAGACTCCGAATATCAGGGAAAATCTATGATTGGGGATCTCCAACTATGAAGTCCCCTACTTTCGCTTTGAGAGATTTTTTGAATATGCCAAGATCTGCAGCGATCGAGGTAGAATTCAGCCAGCGGTCGAACAAAAAGTGAATAGATTGCCCATCCCCAATAACCCAGTCCCTTTGAGTTCTTTATAAAAGAAAGGAAAATGCAATCCTTTTTTCTGTGAAAGAAAGCCCTTACCGAAGATGGTGGAGAAAGTCACTTCGTACCCTTCCCTAGCTCTTGAGTTAATGAGTTCAGGAGTAGCTGAGTTCTGACTTCTTACCGAGCTATGTGACTCTATACCCGAACGAGGAGAATTGAAAGGAGAAAGAGAAAAGGGATTCGTCTTGCTTCTTGAGATGAGTAAATTAACCTTCCTCAATCGAAGGTAATGCGTCTACGCGAATGCAGACATGGTGTCTTTCGGTCAGCGCGACATAGACTCTGAGTCCTAAATAAAAGTTCCAGTTTCCAGAAGTGGTTCTCCATAACAGAAGGAGTAAAGGGAGTTACCCCAAAAGCGAATGCATTATGCCCGGTTGAATCAGTTACACCAGCAAACAAACTCCGAGTGGCATAGGCGCGGGAAGACCTGTTAAGGTCTGGTAAGAGAGAGTGCTCCCCCTTGGGCAGCTAACAACCATTGATCCTTTTTTTTGGCAAGAATTGTGTGACCTTAGCTTTAGTGTCTATGGGTGCGGTACTATACCGGGGGTAAGATAGAAGATAAAGATCTCCTTAGGTGCCATGGCACTACCAACTCAGAGCGTGGGACCTTAGTTTCTAGTTCTATCTCGTATGATAAAGATCGGGTGCGAAAGAATAAAAGGTATTGGAGTCGGAGTCCCATAACATCATTAACCCGATTCACTTGGTGTACAAGTACAACCGCTATGAGATCCACTCGGCTCATTGGCTCTGCTCTGAGACCGCCGCGCTACGAAAGAAGTTACGCCCCGATCTGTCCTAACACAAGCAGAGAAAGAAATTCCCTTTCTACGTCCAATTGTTTGTTCACCTCATTACAGGATTATGTGTTTCCCCTCCTAGAGAACCTGCTGTTAAGCATCTAGCTAGTGACGTAACAAAGGCGAGGGAGGTTAGGCACTCGGAAAAGACGTAGTCCCAGCTCCCCGCTGCTTGCAATTAACAGCTGCTTTTCAGAACACTTTATATGGTCGTAGCTTATTGAATGACCCAAGCTGCAAGCGTCAAGTGAGAATGATCTTATAGACCACCCGGCTTTTAGGACACCTAAGAAAAGCTTCTCTCTGAAGGCGGAATCTTTCCCCTTAGGTTAGCGCGAGGCTCCGCAGGCGACTGCGTAGAAGGAGTAGACCTGACCTTAGGTTGGGGAATAGGTTACTCCTACCTGTGCCAGACAACCCTTTTGAGTCTGAGATCCGATCCCTGCTTGCGACATTATGTTATGTGAATTATGTGAAAGAAAGCGCACAACCTTCTGTCCCACGTGTGGATGTCAAGGCAACGGAGATCTAGATATTCTACGAACACGAAATTCCGCCACCAACATGGTGGGTTAGGTTTAGACACAAAACACGGCTTAAGCTAAATAAATTCGGATTCGATTAAAGGACGAGTCTTTCTTAGTTAGCGGGGCCTGGGAACTGTGAAAAGAGTTCCAGACTCTCTCCCGCATACCTCTCTTTATGGGTTTATCGCATGCCCGACCCCCAGGACCAATTAAAGTGAATGAAGGAGATCTTCAGTTCGACGCAGAGCTTATTTGAATTTAAGGCAAAGAACTGTTCTTGGGTTCTCGGGGAGGAGTCTTTCTTTTTATGGGAACTACATATGCCATTTGAAGACGGGGAGACCTAGTTTTTCAAAAGATAGAAGAGCACCCTTTCTCCCCATTTTGGAGAGAGGATAGCAGTATTTGCCAGCTAAAGAGGTGTTCTAGGGTGTTCCCTCTTTAAGAGCCATCGGTGAATTAACAGCTTCGGGTTTTCATATAATAACCTACTTTACGAAGATCTATTCCTTCCCTTCGGGGTCGCAGTCACTGGCAGAAAATTCTTTCATCCGGTAGTAAAGCGCTAACGCGTCCCTGCTCTCAAATGTAGGATTCACAGATTTTGTTGCGGAGCTCGCTGCTTCTTCAACAAAAGAGGGTCCGTAGTTTAACGTACCCGGCCCCGTTGTAAAGGAACATTTAGAAAACTATCACAACCAAAAAGACATGGCAAGGCTCATATCACACAGCAGGACATAGACTCATGGGTATGAGGGAAATCTGACAAGGTAATGCTAATTAAAGAAACGTACGCCCGCAGAAAGAAGAGCGTGAGCACAGACAAGAAGGAAAAGAAGAAGCAGAAGTAGCTGCTATCGAATCTAGCTATCCGGAAGTGACATACTTAAGATAAGAATGAATAGAAAAAAGAGAATAGGCGGATAATGCCCTGAGAGAGGGAAGGGATTGAAGATGGCTATTGAAAGGGCTGTTGTCGGAACTGTTTTAGCGGGAGCTGCTGCTAGTCTTTTCGACCATGAATCGCTAAAATTTAGAAGAATTATAAGCCTACTCCCAAGCATCCGAGATGCGAAAAGAAAAAGGGACCTTTCTCTAAGCCATTTGAAGTAGACAGGGATAAGGACAAGAGGCTCGCTACCGAGCTCGATGCTTTGAATAGTCTAGCTTCGTACCCGAAGAATAATCGGATCCAGGCCGAAGACAAGGTATTAGGCCTGAAACAACTATATGTTGTAAGAAAGAGGGGCTTACTGACGCCAAGGGCCTTTAGGCTATCAACATTTACGTATATAGATATAGTGAGTGTGCGTGCAGGGTGTAGGTCTACCACTTACGAGAAAGAACCCTAAGTCAGTCAAGTAGTTAACCAAAGACAAGTAAGTAGTTCGTTTGACTGAAAGAGATATAAGACACATACGCTACCTATACGGTATTGGTGTTCCTGTTGTTGTCTTATGATATGAGTATAAGATGATACGCTGTGTGGAGAATAAGCTGCTTCTTCATATCGTACGTACGCAAACCGAATCGTACGTGTTGCCTTTGTTGCCGTGGTGCCTTGACCAGCGGCTTCTGAGTGGGACGGCTTTTTCACTTCTATTCTAAGCGAAGTACGTCTTTGAAACAAATATCTAATTCTCGTGTGGTGCAGTCGTACGGTTTAATCTTAATAATGCGGTAAATCATCCAATGCCTGTCTGTTGCTACGGCAGGCGGTTTGTGGTACTATCCCCCATGAGCCGGCATTTCGAGCGAAGCGAGAGGGAGCCTCATGGCTTCGAGCACTCCATCCTTCTTTGTGAGGAAGAACTCCCTTGGTGCGACATTGAATATAGAGTCATCCAGTCATATCGTCTCCACTGAAGTCAATTGTGCTTTCTGCTTGACCATTTGATCAAGATCTCTTCTTTCAAACGAACTGGTCATCTTCATCCTCTGCTGGATTGACTTGCTTGTGCTTGACTTTCATTTTCATGCTGCCTCTGCCTACAAGGAGGAATGCAACCTCTTTAGAAGTCAGCTAGGCAGGCTCGATGGAATCTGGGTAGGTTTTCTCGATAGATGAAAGGTTTTAAAGTACTTGATATGCCTGGGAACTCCAACTGGCACAGCAATATAAGAGTGGGATGGAATTGGCGATGCACCGAATCTTTCAAAAGAGAGGATGTAGAAATACAGATCTCGAATTCTGAACTTGATGAACTGCTTTCGCCTTCCTCTCCCCTTACCTGTGGATCAGAACAAACCCGGACCGGGAACCAAGAATCTCTCCTCTGGTTCCGGGTAAACCATTTGAACTGGGGGAAGCTCAGCCAGGTAATTCCATTTTTTGCTTTTTACTGGAGTCGAGTCACTTTGCGAAAGAACGTCAGAGAGTGAGAGTGAAGCTTTGCCCCCAGTTGAGGAGTCTGAAGACTTGGCAGAATGCCTTGCTGCAACAAGACTTTTGTCTGTTTTGAGTCTTTCCAGTGAGATTACATATTTTGATTTAGTCGCCTTAGTCATGGAAACGTCCTCAATGGTTTGTTGAACGGCTTGCACAGCAAGAGCCTTAGACTGACTACGGGTTATAGGACCGACGTAAGCATCAACAGTAGCCTTGGGAGCAAGAAGAACCTTGTAGGTCTTCTTGTTTTGAGTGGTGTGATTCTTCTTTGGAGCCATAGTCGAGATTTGAAGATTCAATGGAGGAGAAAGAAGAATTGTGATCTTCCCTACTGGGCTAAGAGGAGCTCCCCTGAAAGCCTTTTATTCTACTTTTGGCAATGCCACTTCGAAAGAAAGGAACCTCTTGGGCTAGATATGTCGATTTAGAAAAAGCCGATGCATATGGGAACGAAAGGTGAATGGTTTTTTCCTCGAGTTACTGCAAATACACTTTTTGCCTAGGAGTTTCAAGCTCGTCTTTCCTGCTATGATTCCGAACATAGTAACTATTTAACGGAGTGAAAGAGCTTAAATAGTCTTTGCCGTTGCAGGTCCTTTATTTAGTAATACTAAATCTGAACCGATTTACAAGTCTTCTTAGTCTTCCCGATTCCTTTTGATTTCATGGAGAGAAAGCTCTTTTCTAGGTACCAAAGGACGGGCAGATTACACCTTAACTTAATAAGATAAGGGGTAAGGCGAAAGTGAGTGCGTGAATAGAGAAAGAAAGATGTCGACTCTAGGGTCTTACCCTTTGTGAAAAAAGCTTTCATTGGAGTTTCTTTCGTGCTTTCTTTCCTTAGTCTTTTACGGCCTGTTTACTTACTGGATTAGCTGAGAAGCGCTTGCTTGTTGAGCAGCGCAGAAAGAGTGAGATCTTCTGTACTAGATGGAACCACAGGAGGGGAAAGGGAACCGGGTCTCATTCCGCCTTGTTCCAAGTAATCAGATCTATTTCTAGAAATAGTGGGGGATTCATTAGCTAGAGCAGGGGATATTTCTGAACTAAGATCATACTCAAGCTTGTTAACACAAGCCTCGCATTGGATCGGATTGGTTTCGTACTTGCCTCCATAAAGTCTCCAATTTCGTTAATGTTAATAAAGACTTAATTACTACATAGATCATGGGGCTATTCCGTTAACTCGAAGAAGAGTCCTGGTAAAATACTAGTTCCTGTCCTGACGGAGCGGTAAAGCATTCCTTTAGTTCTTGAGTCTTAGGACTTTCTCTCTATGCTCATTTCTATTTAATCAAAAGGCCAGTGAAAGCGGACGACTAATTAAATAAAATATCTTTCTAATGCTTTCAGGCCTTTTTTCATTATCCATTCTCGTGATTCTAATGTTTCTTTTCATCGGGATCTTGATCTTGTTAGATTAGAGTTATACTCTTAATACTATAGTAGGCTTAGACTTCCTTGCTAAAGAAAAGCGTTTTTTCTTCTTCCTCCCTACTGAAGGTGAAAGGCGGAAGTTAGGAGAAGTCCTAGAGCCACTGGATACTCCGAGCACTACAAGAGTGGACAATAGAACGAGCACGGTCCTACGACAAATGCTTCCAGCATGCCTGTACATCGCGTCATCGCCGCCCTTTTTTCCTATAGAAGAAGAGAGGGGTGATTTCCTGTATATGTATAAAAGAAGAAATTGCATATAAAGAGAGCGATCCATGAGATCCACTAGGCGCTGAGGAGCAGGGTTGGACGGATGCCTTAGCTGTAGCTAGTCAGGAGATCCAGAAGAAATCCGTCTTTGCAAGACTGACCCATAGATCAAACTCAGACTAGGGACTTCAATCCAACCGTTCATTCGTCAGGCCTCCAATCTGAAGTCATCATCTTTGATCAGGGTTTCCATCCGAACTAGTGCCTTAAGCAGGAAGGAAGCTTGACATGACAGAAGTTCGAGTCGAACCAGACTAGCAGATAGTGGGGCGATTGGTAGTTCGGGCAGTGGAAGGGCTTGGAAGGCAGCTGTAAGGGATTGAAAGTAGTAAACACCTCGATTCAGGGATCGATAGCGTCTTCCTCGGTCGGTAGGTATAGCGTTCAGTATCGAACAGAGTCGAGTCATCCTAGAACTTCCCGACCGGACCTTCTAGCTCGTTTTATGCTAACTTATTCGCTTTCCCGCTGGTAACTTACTTATACTTGCGCAGACACTTCCTATATTCTCTATAACATCCAAGATGTTTTCAGAACTCATAGCCAAGTCTATCCTTCCCATCGATGCTTACCTATCAAATACTTCACAGTCCCCAGAGAGATCCGATCGAAGTAACATGGTCTTTCACTCGCTGGATGCTCGCTTCTTTCCCAACTAAGAATCTGGAAGCACTTGAGCCTGTCTTCCCGCTTAGATCGAACTAGGAATCCTTTTTGATGAAGGCTAACTCGGGACCCAGTTCTTTCTCATTTATGAACAAAGTATAACCGTTCATTTGCTCGCTTAGCTTCTTGCGCATAAGAAAGAGCTGGGAATTGGTTGGTAACGTCTTTGGAACATCCTAATAGGTCGAGTCTTCCTCTCAGACTTCGGAGATCCATCCCTGAAATTCCCTTGGAAGCAGATCCTACTCTTTCTTTCTCTATCAGTAGAGCTTTACGGTAACGTGCTGACTACCCAACTGATCCATTATAGGCTTATCTGCTCATACAGCTGCTAAATGTCAGGTGATTCTCCCTGGCAGAACATACTTAGTTCCTAGCCAGTCGCTATACCAGATCTATCCTTATATCCATGTGCTTCTGGCCCAGTGCTTATTTTAAAAGCATCTTCCTTTCTCGCTGGTCCAGTTGCTATTTTCTTCATCCTCAGGCACAGAACTCTTGAAGGCTATAGGCTATATTCTCACTTGGCCACTACCTGCTTGTCTCGACAAAACCGGAGTTTCTTTTCCCTGGCATAGCTATCTTCCCCTGGCCCTATCAGGAAAGCTACTTCCCTCGCTATCTGGCTGACTCGCTTACTTAAAATGCATTTAAGATAAGATCTGATAGCGAATCAGTCTCAGCTGAAAACTATTACAAGCTCAGACTGTCTCCCCATCCATTTTCTTATGTTATGACAAAGCCTTTTCTTGCCGGCCTTCTTTCCCATTCCAGCGGCTTGTTCGCTCGTAGATGCCTCATTGTTCTCAACATGTATGTTTCCTTTGCTTGCTGATCCGGTCTTGAATAGTTTGTTTAAGTGTTGGTGCCATGCCCCCCAATTCCATGGTACTTCACAAGTAGTAATTCGTATTGCACCATCTCGGTTTATGCCGAAGAAGGAGCGCACATTGTTGAAAAAGCTCATTAAAGTGTGTGCGAAGTTGACGTCACAGCTCTGGTACCATGAAAGACCTGAGATGAGAAAGGTGGCTTATAACGAATCTTTAAAAACAAAGCTACATGCTTAAATGAGAACACGCTATGCCTCAACTAATAAGCAGAGCAAAGTGAAAGAATAAAAGTTGGCGTGCTCTTATTATACGTTATATAATGTATATAATTTCACTATCGGGATTCAATCCAACTAGAGCTACTGGAACGAAAGAAATGACCAGCTAGCTAGCGTAAGCAATAGTGTACTGATAGCCCAGTGCTAATAGAATATAAATATAATAGAATAGCTCTAGCTTTAGATTTGTAAGGCTAGCCAGTCGACTTATATACTAATAGGTAGAAAGAATCCCCTTTCGAACAAGAGACTAATGGAAGGACCTGGGGACTCTGAAAGCGCTGTCAGGCAAGCAAGGTACTCAGATAGAGGGAAGAAGATGAAGGGGAAGCTTGACTGAGCTAAGAAAGAAGAGGAATCAAGGAAAGAGAAGCAAGGGAAAGAAATTAAGACACGACTTAGTTACTAGTCTGAAACTGCTACCCCCCGCTGCTTTCATTAGTGAACTTTGGCTATGCCTTTCTAGCTTCATCAGCTGATCCTGTGTTGTATTGGCTTCAGTGGCATCCACTGCCTTTGTTCCTTCTTCAGCAGCCTCTCTTGTTTCGGCTCTCGTTGGGTTTGATTCACCTTCTCAATTGAAAACTGTCTCGATGCCCCTATTCTATTCTGATACCGCATCGGGCCTATCCCCGGGACAGGTTTGGGAGAAGAATCGTTGCTTAGTCGAGTGAAGGAAGCGGGGCAAGTAGGCTAAGTCCCAAAGCAAAAGAGAATTCAAAGTCACCTTTTTAGTGTGGTATAGCTCTTAGTAGGAATAGCATAAAGTCAGACCAAAATACTCTATGCCTGGGACGGTATGTTTTAGTAGGTATCTTTAGTCGGTATCCCTGGGGTGGAAGTCTTGCTTTTCTTCCTTTCTTTGGTGGAGGATGCTCTCTTTTTCTTTGAAGGACTCCGCTGCTTTTCTTTTCCTGTTAGAGATCTCTTATCTTTGCCTTTTTCTTTTTGGCACCAGGGTGACCTCCCTTCTTACTTCCTTTCTGCCTTTCCGGACTGAATTCGGTTTACCAAAGGATCGAGCGAATTCCCCTCCTTTTGGCGAATTTGACTTCTCCTTGAGATCCATTTCGACCATCCTGCCCCCTGACCCCGCACATCTACCAAAGTCTTCGGATAAAGCCGAAAATCCAGAAAGCGGGCTAGGGAATCCTTATAGTTTACCATGACTATGGGCCAGGCTAGAAAATTCGGAAAAGAAGAGTTCTGTTTTTTCAGTTCTTTCCATCCTGGTTCTATCACCAAAAGACCACGATGAGGACAGATCGTCACCTGGGAAGAATAGACAGAGAGCGTAGTAGCATTGGTCCTGATAAAGAAAACAACGTCGAAAGGGAAGAACTCTATACCCCCTATTAGTCTGAGTAGGATTTCCAATAGTAGCTTTTAGGTTGGGGTGCGAATCAGGACAACCCTCGTCTGAGGTAGTCTATAGGCTCCGGCTTCTTCTTCTAGACAATCCACTACTTGCGTGTGTGTAGAGCTGGTTACACTCCTACCGCCTTCCATCTTCTGCATCTCAGCCTGTCTTAATCGGAGTGAGAAAGAAGTTCATCTGTCGCCTAAACGATCGGGGCGAGTAAGATCTTTGATTCATCGGATACGTCTTCATCGCTCATGTCTTGTTCACGGCGAATAAAGCAGCTATCAAAGCTATGCTTGTCCATCGAGCCTTCCCTCGGAATCGCTCTTTCTACGCTCGAACTCCTCTTGGCATTTGACCGTGAGCAAAGCCCAATTCTATTGTTTGATGGAGAGCTGCTTTCAGATCCATCGGCCTATAGGAGTATGTATGGTGGGTGGTCTCCAGTACTTCACTCTGGCTCGCCCAGAGATTTCGTTTGCTCTTGGACTTTTAAACAAGTTTATGCAGTCTCCCTCATTTCATTTAGTGCTGCTAGCTGTTAAACGTATTTTGAGATATCTAAAAATGTGTCTGTCTAAAGGCTTTACCTAACTAAAATAACCAGGACAAGCCCACCGATTCCCCCTACTCTGCTAACGCTATGATCCGGTCAAGGCGAATGGATGTGGCCATTTACTACTTCTTAATTAAGATATAGTGTATGCAAGCAAGACGTGACTTCTCACTGATGATGTTTAGTCAGGTCTAGTGCCCTCTCTCTATCTATGAAAATAGTCGTATGTATCACTTCCCGAAGAGAGGGAAAGCACTCCTTCTCCGTCCGCTCAAACGTACCTTGATGCCTTTGCTCTAGCGGAATGAATATCCATAGCGGGCTTTCTCTCTTCCCCCTCTCGGGGTTATGGTCCGTGCGTGCAGCCGTATACGAAAGTACGCTTCCGTCGCCTTTTCTTTCTTCCTGAGACCGCGCTTTGATGCGCTTGCTCTAGGTTTGCTCGTGCTTCTTTCGAATGACATCGCTCGTACAAGTCGACGCTTTGCTTTGCACCCCTCTCGCCTTTCATAGAATGTGCCTATGGGAATGGCAAGATGGGTAGGTCAAAAGATGGTATTTCTTTACTAACCAAAATCCCTCTTTGGATGAAGATTTCATGGGATTATTCCAATACTGAGATAGCGAACTAGTACACCGCCTTCTATTATTAGCCGCGGAGAGCCCTCGTCACTTCCTTTCTTTTCTAAGGTATGTCACCTGTCTGTGCGTCTCACCTTTACTCTAATAAGGGCGTACGTAGGCGAAACCTGGCAAGACAAGTCGATGGCACGGGAACTGATGTTGATCGTGTAGCTGAGGAGATAGACTCTTTGAAGGTGGGAAGTGAAGGGAGGGGGGGAAAGACTTTCCGGTAATTCAACAGATAAGTTGGAATCGATCAAGACGAAAGCAGTGGAATCGGACGCTAGTGCTATCGTTACCTTGGCGAGTAATAGAAAAGCGCCTGGAGCGAGAAGAAAAGAGACCACAGGTAGAGGAGCCCTTACCAGCATAAGCAGTCATTTCTGAAGGGAACGAGTGTAATACGAGAAGCAAGGAAGTGAGAGCACCAGCCGTCCTCCAGACAAAATTCCTTTCTCGGTCAAAATACCTGTTGATCCAGGAGAACTAAATGCTCAGAGTAGAGGTAAAGTCAATTCTTTTCATATTTCCAGTTCAGTTGGGAGTGATGATTGTTTTGCAAGGAATGATGTGGAAAACGTTAGCTCGGTTGAGTATAGTAAAGAGTCTACCGCGCTTGAGGAAAAGTTTCCAAAATCTTTCTATATTTCTTTCATGACGAGAAGCATTTGATGGAAAGAAGTCGCATCCAGTGACCAGACAACTCTCCTAGCCACTGACTTAGCTTAGGTGCCCTAATTCCTTTAATATATAAAAAAATAAGTACCAAGCTGGAGATCCTGTTCAAGGGCAGGCTTTTGGCCTTCGGCTACCAATCGACGACATCACATTTCGACTTGATCGCCCCATCCCTAGGGGGCTTTCCTCCCTTTTCAGTTCTCGTCTCAGATCAGATTTGTAGCAATTCCAAAGCAATCAATAGTAGCGGGAGGACTTCATTCAGTGAGTTAAACTTCCTTCGAACCAAGCCAATGCCTGGACATTACATCTCGCTGAAGACTTTCTATATTTTTCTTTACTTTTCTCCGGCATGCATTCTATTGTCGCCCAACATATGGAATGGTAGCCCTTCTTTCGTGCAAGAGTCTCGTCCGGTTCACCAGGTTATATACCGCGGACCTACCCACAGACTGCTGGCCTATCGACTTCTCTTTCTAAAGCATATTCAGTCGTACCGGCGCTACTATCAGATTCATGGGATGAGAGCCAAGCCCAATCTTCCGAGAATCTACACATCCTTACAAGGAATCGACACAAGCTGGGGAATGGTTTGAAGAAAGCGCCCTATCTATGTAGCCAGCCCAAAACCAGATTCTATTATTAATGTATCGTACCCCGGGCTAAATTGGCCCCTACTTATGTTTCACTGCTCGGGTTATCCTGAAGCTGCTAACCTGTCCCCTTCGACTGAACGACGGAATTGTTTCACCGCGCTCTACTTTCTTACGGGGATGAGAAGGATGGCCAGTTCTGTCTTCTTCGGACCCTTCTTTTCGATAAGAGGAGGATATTCTTGAAAAGAATAGGTATGTTCAACTAGTTATTTTCACTAAAAAGAGGGAGCGCATTTTCAATGATAGAAATTCTGTTTCAAGGTTCTGTCAACTACGTCGAACCTTGCGTATCCCCGATCATATGCACCCGAAATTTTACATTTGCGCAAAAAACACCTTTTTTTGCTTCTTTGTGTTGTGATCGCATTGGCATGGCAGGTCGAACTAAGCCGTGTTCGCATAAGAGGTCCGCCCTGTTAATAAGCGGCCTAGAGTGAGCTACGCTGCTAAAAAACGTGAACTACGTGCAGCTGGTTCCCTTCCTTGCTTGCCCCTTCTCTAGGAGCGTCGCATTCGATTCCTTTGAAACGAGATCATAATGGCCAAAGATAGCTACTTCCCTTACCCATGTGCAATCAGTCTTGCTTCAGTTGAATGTGTTAATTCCTTCTCATCTCAGATGTCCATTCAACAAGAGCTATTGGGGACAGCCCTGCTAACTCGTATTCGTCTTTTAAGACAATAGCTTCTAGGCAAGTAGGCTAAAGAAGAAGGTGTCAAGGACCGAGCACTTAGTACACACTCTTTCGTGCCGCCATCTTTTGGTTAAACAAGATCACATGGGGTGATTGAAGTTGGAAACCCTTCTCGGTGGAACTAACGAAGCAAAGCGTGCTTGGTTATAAGGGATAAAAACCTAACATCTGTAGGTAGTGCTCGTTGGCTCAGTATGAAACTGAATCGGCTTTCTATGCCCTTGAAAGTATGCCTAAACCGGGAGTTTACTGGCTCTTTAGTGTATCTGGTCGGTAAGAAGAAAAGTAGGTTTGATCTTAATCAATAAGGTATTTAGGGCTAGGGGCCGGAATAGATAGAATACCGGTGGCTATGGCATCCGAAGTGGAAGAAGAACTTGTAGGCAGATCTGGTGCTATAAGAATGTCTAAAGCTGGTGGCTAAGAATCATATAAAGCGGGAAGGCTAAGAAGGAAGAACTGTAAGGAGAGGGCCCTAGAGACCTGTCCTTAAAAACGCCCTTTCTTCAAAAACTGGAGTTTCAGGTCTGCGAGAGGTCATACGTTCAATCGAAAGCGCTTAACCCCTTACAAACAGCCAGAATCAAAGAAGTACGATAAAGAAAGGATCAGGTATGGTGAGCCAATCCGTGGAGTAACGCTCTCTTCTAGAATGCCAAGGTTGATTCACCTACGGTAAACCAGACTAGACTTATTTTCGTTTCATCGATCATGGATGAACTAAAAGTAGAGGTCCATAAGATGGTCATGTAAGAGCAGACGGAAGAGGGGAAGTCGGAATTCATTCCGACTTTTAGGCTGGGAACCCCACATAAAGATAAAGAAAGCATCCTACTAGCTGACTAAAACGATTGAGAAAGGCAATCACCCCTCTTTTGTAGGAAGAGCATACTCTTCTCTTTCTTACTCTTTTTAGTCGTATTCCACCCCCTTGTCTGTCCATCCAATGGACATGCCTCGTTCTAGTGGTCCCTCTTGGGAATGAAGAAAGATTGGGAATAAAGCCCTAAGGGCAAGCAAATAAACTAAGCTAATGCCCCCCCCCATAATGCTCTTTCAAAACGAGAAATTCAATAATAAAAGAAAGGCGGGATCGTACATCCCGTGCCATGTGCTCCGCGTTTGAGCAATACGTTCGATGGGACCCTTATGCGCGAAGACCTATTATGCGCTACAGCAGCCCCCATTCCGTCACACCTGTGGGCCTTAGCCCGTACTTTTCTAGTTAGCCCGGACCTAGGTACGCCAGCCCCGTGGACTACTAAACGTCCCTTCGCGACATCCCCCTTCCCCTGACCAGTCACTGTTAATGGATTGACCATTGCAATCTAAGGGCGATTATAATCTCAAAACACGCTTATCTTCAACCAACCGGGGAATCTTTATTTCTTTGTGTGTCGCAGATAGGTTGGCAAACATCTTACCAGTCTTTTCTTGCTGGCTTTTATGCTCCTATTTTTAAAGGTAATTGTGGAATGGGCAAGCACTAGAGCGACCAACACAGCTTCAATCAAAGCTTCGGGGCTTTCACTGATATACTGTATTATACGACTTTCAATCTTTTTAGGCTTATAATGACTATCCTAGTCTAGGTTCCCCTATTCCATACTATAATAGTCATAGGTGAATTCCAGGTCACCCTTCGCTCTACTACTTCATTAAAAAAAAAGGAAAATAAGATCGGTGAGTTGGAGATGGTGTTCCACCAGCAAAGGCTGCGATTCGAGACTGAGCTTGAGTCTGGAGTGAGGAAGTCCCTGTAAGACCCTTTTAGTTATAGTATAGCAGGACGCCTTATACTTTTTCCTATATACGGAGGAGTGAGTCATTTTATTACAGGATTTCTTGGAATAAGAAAATAGGCTAATACTCCTATTGTTCGTGTCTCTAACGTTTTTTCACTATCATTACCAAGCCTGCCAATAATCAAATAGCGGGGGTCCAACGGTTGGGTATGATCATAAAGTATGGGTCGAATCAAAGCCAAGTCTTTATTTCGGCTGATTTTTATCCGTTGCTCTCTTTTTGGCGTCTCCGGACTCTCTTCCAAGATCCCCTTGCCTTTCTCATCTCGGCATCGTGGTTCACTCACGAAGGAATAATACCGCTTGGGTGAGGACAACTGGAATCATGCGCATGGCTCTATGTCGGCCTTACGAGTGAAAATGGTTCACAGACCGAGGGCTAGAGGCAAGTTCAGCTACAGACGGCGCTCAATCGCACCTTCCCTACCGGACCTGTTCCCGTACTCTCGGGCCTTCAAACTCGATTTCTGATCTATTTCTTTCTTGTTAGCAACACTGGCTAAATGGATTTCATTGGCAGTTCGGTCCGATCAGTCGGATTCATATGTATTATGGGCTATTTGCCTTGGTTTAGAGGCCAGATTCAGAGCAAATCACTAATGTCGAAACTCTCGCGGCAAAGCCTCGTGGTTGGGACTTGTTTCAATTTACCGAGTGGATTAAGGAGAAATTGCTTTTTCAGCCAGCTAACGTAGGGGGATAGAGCTTTTAAGCCAGTTACCGATAGTTGTTTATTAAACAGCATTCTAGCAAGTTCACCTATTGTGAATAACGTAGGTCTCTACCGGCTATTACCGCATTGGGGGCATCCCCTTCTATTGAAATAAAATAAGCGCGAGATACTTCGAGAAGTATCGTGCTTCTTCTATTCTTTTCCCTGGCCCAGCTGCGCCTAGGAACTACGATTCTTCAGAGGCTACGTTCCCCTCTTTCGTGTGCAACGGTTAAGAGTGGAAAACCGCTCCTCTAACTTGAGTTGCTTTTAGCTCCTATGACAGCAAGGAACTCTTCCCCTTTCAATCGAAGATGCTGGCTACTCAATAAATTGCATATAGAAAGCCCTTGCTCGGGCACAGCCAGACTTTGACTTTGATTCCTTAGCAAAAGAACAATCCGAAGCCGATGGATGGTCGAGCTTCCGTATCCTATGGCGGGGCGTACTTTGGCTGTTGTTGAAGCTGTTCTTGCAACCCCTGGTAAACTCGTATATAAAGAAGAACCCCAGTTTGAGGGAAGGGACGTAACTTCTTATTACAAAAAAGAATCGGATGCCGTGGAACGAAGGTCCTTGCTTGCTGGCTAGCGCTATTGCCTTCCTTGCTTTATAAACGTAATGAAATGGAACAATGCCATTTTGTTCAGTTTCACTCTTGTCAATGACAGCCTCTGCTGAGCTTTTTCAATACCTCTCAGGCTAGGGAAAAGAAAGAAGAAAATCAAACTTACTTGAGAGATGGGAACCCCTAATCTTAATAGAATGTGGCCGTGCTGTCTTCACTCTTTCTATAGGGTTTGAGGACGCATCCCTTTTCTTACTTTCGCTTGTGCTTCTCCCCGAGAATCACTCGCTTTTCCTCCTTAGGCTTAGGCAAATCTTCGTTCTATTGCAAGTGTTAGCCTCTTTGGGGTGAGAGATCTCATTGCGGAATAGAAAAGAGTCATTCTCGTAACTGTAGTAGTTGGTGACCTTCCCGAAGTTACCGAAAAAAGGATATGCGCAATTCTGAGTCGACAGTACTGATAGAGGGCGTTGGTTTGTATGACCAGCTCAAGAGCTCATATCGAGGTTCAAGCCCCGGTTAAGAAAGCTTACCAACCTTTCTCCTATTCTTTGTCTGGTGGAGCTATTTCTTGGCTTTTTGAAAACCCTTTTCAGAGTTTAACGATTGAAGTCCTGGCCCACGGTAAAGCTTAAGGTTTGGAACTCTAGAACTGAATCACTAGAAAGTTATATTCTTTCGTTTCAAGCAAGTGGTAAAAAGCTTTGATAGGTCGATTCACATCGTTTTTATAGGCAAACTCTGCAGTTGTAAGAACTTATTATTCCCACTTGCTCGGTCTTCCTTGCCTTGCACTAAGCTCCTAAGAAAGTCGTCTAGTAAACCTACCGACTGGATGGAGTCTGCCTGTCCTGAGTGATAAGGACTGCTAGAGAGATCGCCTCTTAAGAAGTCCCCCCACCTCTCAGGAGTTGCCTTTCAAAGGCCGTATTCTGTCCAAAAGAAAGTGCTTGGCATCTAGAAGACCAACCGGGCAAGTCGTTCTGTTAGGGGTCATGCCCTAGAAAGGTATGAGCAACGAGATCAACAGCTGGCCCAAGAAGGTAGGGAAAAGACGAGTCAGGGGCATCTATCTTTATTTACGCAAAGCTATTTATTGATGTTAGATATGTTATGTTCATTGGCCTGCGACTGATCTCATCCCATCTCACCCTCGAAGGTAATACCTAGCTAGCTTCCCAGCTCTTGTTCTCTTCCATCTCCATTTGCAAATATCTCTTATCTCCGAGGCGAGGATGGCTTCATAAACTTTTTTCCGAAGGAAAGATATCTAAGGGGGTTGATCCGGATTTTTCGGGATTTATCTCAACCGTCTACTCAAAGAAGTCCGTGCTACTATGCTACTATAAGTAGCTTCATCCTTTGAATACCCTTTAAGTGTTATGTGGATTTTCCATCACCTATTATGTTTTGACTCGCACACACGGTGTTTTGCTGGCCTTAAGATCTGACTTTAAGTTTGACTAATGACATAGTCGAGCTTCTTTCTATCGGGCGAGATATCTGCCTTATAAAAGATGATCCCTGCTTTCGTTAGGGCTTCTTCATCTGCCGGTTTTCACCAACTAGAAATCCAGACTTTTATGTCAAACCATTTATACCCTACCATATCAGCCGTGGAGTAAAAGTCGGATTGCAAGATCGTTCGCAGGCCACTTTAGTTGTGATGTCTCGACTTCCAAATCTAGATTGGTGAACAGCTCTCTTCTATCCTTCCCGCTATCTATTTCAATTATAGAGAAGATAACGAGCGAAGGCAACTTCAATAGATTCATAAAACTTAGCGGAAAAGTTAGTGCTAGTACAATTGTTATCCCATCTATGACCATAGCCCGAAGCAGACCTGGAAGCTGATCTGCAAGTGAATGAAATTGAACGAAAAATATCGCCCCCGAAATTGAACCGGATTTCGATTGGGATAAGGCTTTGATCGAGAGCTAGGAGATTCGGTTCTTTTTCCTAAGATAGGAGATCCAGTTTACATAGGAGATGCCAAGGGCGGTGGCTGTTCAAGGTAGGGGAAGGTTATAATAAGATCCTAATCCTACTATCAAAGATATTTCCAACAAGAGGTTTTTCTTCCTAGTTACCGAGGCAGATGAGAAGAACTGAACAAGCCAAGAGGAGTACTCAATCAAACGGGGAAAAAAAGAAAATTGAGACTTTTATGAATTCCATTGAGTTTCCTTTACTTGACCGAAGCGCCAACCTCCCTCTAACTCCCCCTTCCTGTCTTTACAGGCAGGCACAATCGCTTGAGTCTAGTTCTTGAGCGAAGGAATCGCTTTCAATGACAATTTTTCTTTAGCAATCGGCCATCAGCCCTCTTCAAGCTGTCGAATATAGATAGGAGATGAACTTCAAGTTCAAGGCAGGCAGGTAGTAAAGGCAAGCGCATAGGCAGGGGATAGGCATTCAAATCACTATCTTCAAATAGCGTAGATATATAAGAGAAAGAGTGGCTCTTGCATCTTTTCTTCTTTTAGACAAAGTAGGCAAGGGAATTGTTATAGCAAGCATGAGCGGGAATGAGCAATTACTTTTGTTTAGTTCTGGAGTTCGAGCGGGGGTAGCATTCCGGTCTTAAGCAAAGCCGTCCTGCCCGGCCATATATCCTGTTTAGTAAGTTGCATATCGGTAAGCATGATTGTAGCAATACAAATAGGCGCGGTAGACGAAGGAGCTGTTTTCAACAAATCGGGTGCCTTCTAATTCTATATTTCACTTCAACGGAGAAGTCGATTGGAGAGTTACTCGCACAAGAAGTGGAAGGAGTAGAGCGACAAGTTTCTTACTTGAGTAGAGTAATAAGGGGACCTGAGGAGAATTATTAGCCAATGGAGAGGCATTGCCTTGCATTCATTTTGCAGTTACCAAGTTTAGACATTCTTTCCTGGCTTTTCCTATAGTACCAAGGACACGGGCAGATCCATTGAGGTATATCTTAACAAGGCCAGTTCTCACAGGGCGACTGGGGAGATGGACATTGCAGTTGTCAGAATTTGACATCTCGGTTGAAAGACCAAAAGCACTCAAGGGGCAAGCATTAGCAGATTGACTGGCTTATTTTCCGGAAGATAAACACGAACCAAAGGAAGAAGAGATTGAAGAAGTGTGTATGATTGAAGAAGGATCGTGGACTTTGGAATTGGATGGGTCCGCTATGCATCAAGAGCAAGATGGGTACAGGGTGGAGGAGCTGGAGTAGTTGTGATTGATCCTCGCGGGGTGTCTACCCCATATGCTGTCAAATTAGCATTTCCAGTAATTATTAATGAAGCTGGGTACGAAGCTCTAATTTTAGGGCTTAGGATGGCAAAGAATCTGGGGGCTAAAGAAGTGATAGTGAAAGGGGACTCGAAGATGGTTATTGGGCAAATGGGAGGGGATTTCGCCCTCAAAGAAATTAGCCTAGCTCCTTACAGGGCGATAGTTCAGGAGGAAAAACGGTTTTTTAGCGTAATATATCAGCATATCCCGCGAAGCTCAAATAGATTTGCAGACGCATTGGCAACGCTAGCTACTAAGTTGCATTAGTTTTAGTTTATTAAATTTATGAAAATTCTCATAGGGTTTAAATTAGGGTAAAGCAAAACATAAGATTGGTAATTAATCAATCAACCCTTGTGGGAACGACTAGGACTCACTCCTATACTACAACATTGATCTAGTCCTATTGCTAGAATCACATCAGACAATAAGGTGGTATCAGAGCGAGCGGATTATTGTACATTTATATATGCAATGGATTGACTTTCACTATTCTTATATACGCTTGTGCCTCTCACCCGAGAGTAACTTCGCTCTCCTGAAGAGAGAAAGAAGAAAGAATTCTTCTAAATTAAAGAAGACCTCACCCCTCTAATCCCACACCTCCTCTCTGTATTCGATTTGACAGGTTCCCTCAACTATCGATTGAGAAATATCATATAGTGATGTTCGAGATCACTGCTGCATTGGATTGATTACAAGTAGGCTAGATTCTGGGAACCAATAACTCCCCAATGTTCTTCCTTACTCCCTCTAAAGATCGAGGCTAGGATGATTCCTAAGTTAGGGGTTTCGGTCCATATGGAAGCGATCGGCTCAACCCTTAGGGTTCTAGTACAGAATCATGGGCCTAGGAGGAAAGGTATGATCGACTGAGAGGTTCGGAGACGCTCTACCGTAAGGGGGAGGATCAATTGAGCTCGATTTCACAGGAAGGAAAGATGAAAGAGAAAGACAACACCTAACCAACCAAAAAGAGTAAAGAAAGATTCACCAACACTAAGAGACCAGAACGACACCACACAGACTCTTTAGCTCTCGATACAGACAATTAGGGTAGTTATTAACTTGTTCTTATATTGAGCTCCCCATTAATCATCTATAGGGCACTTCTTTCGTCATTAGTGACTAGGTCGCTTTCCTATTCCTTTCTTATCGATCGGGTTGGTTTCCTTTCTCTTTCATTAGAGAAAAAAGACTTTACCTATCTTATTATGGATTTCCCCAGAGAAAGAAGGAAGACTGATTCTCGCATATCCGGAAGCGCATCTCGTCAAGTAAGTTCAGTGATCCGAGGGTAGGCAACTCACTGAGTAGAGTCTCTAATGTTAGCAGGATCCGCTGCGCTATTGAAAGGCTCTTAGCTGCTTATCCGGGATTAGAAAAAGGCGTAACTGCTCTTGTCTCTTCTTTCAGAAGCTCTGATTCCTCAAGTTGAAAGAGATATGATCCTCTTATAAGTGGAATAGGGCTATCCCCTGCCTGGCTCTTTCCTGTGTTTGAATGCCCTGTTAGGGAGGTAGATACTAACCTTTGAAAGGGTCGGTCTTGACTTGATGCCGAGAAGGCGCAGCTATTGAATCAGCTTTGGCACTTGAGGAAGGGGGAATAATCCAATAGTAAATCCACGAAAGGAAAAAACAGTGTTTGGGAGTGGGATTCCCAAGGTACCTTGTCTAAGGCTGATCTTATCTTCTTTTCCTTGACTTTAGCAGCATCCGGATTCTCGCCATCCCAGAAGTTGACTTCTTTGCTGGATTACTAGAATAGGCTATGATTCCTATCTCTCAATAGTGAGAACTAATCTCCCTTTGAACTCAAAAGCGTTTAAGCGGGTTATTTAACTTCTATTCTAAATCACCGAATCTCGCATCCAAAACGTCCAACAAGGACCGGAAACCCAATCCTCTTCTGCATCACCAATGAGAGTTGACCAAGAACTCCTACTACCACTAGCACCGCTTACTGGAAGAACAGATGATTTCACTCTAACAAGAGATATGGAGACAAGAGCTCCTAATGGAACACTTACCGAATCTGGATGGAGCATTTATTCAACTAAGACTTCTCTTCCCTCTGTGGCATTTTTCCCTTATCCTATTGCTATTGATTCCATTTTCCTTCCATTAGGAATTACCAGTTCTTCCTCCAACTGGGCATTCTCGAACAGCTTCTTCTGTGCCACGTATTCTCTCTTCGATGCCATCTCATCCTTTCTTTCCCTAGCTTCCTTCTATGCTGAAAGAAGCTTCTTTGGAGAGCGTAGAAGTGGATTTCACACAAGCCAATTACATTTACTAGAGGACTGGGTGATGGATTAGCCTCAGAATGCCCTTCGTGCCTAAAAGGTTAGTTCAAGGGCTTTGATAGGGAAATGCACGCACTTGTTGTCGTTTCAGATGCGAAACAAAAGCCTTTTTTTCAAGCGTAGAAACTACATATGAGGAAGATGCGAATAGAGATGCGGAAGTTCCTGTTGGAGTTGAAGGTGCAGGAGCAGTGAACATGACTCTTGCAGTAGCTCTTGCAGAAGGAAGAAATGCGGTAAATAAAGAGGAGTTCCAGGCGTAGGAGTTCATTAAACTATAATAGGAGAAGCAGGCAAGAAGAGCAAGGAGAGTGAAAGTCTCCTCATGGGCCAAACAAAAAGAGGTTTAGCCCCAACGACAAAGGCGACCGAAGGGTGGCCTTCAACCCCCCCTTTGCGATGAATCCTGGGTATGCCTAGAGAAGAGCGGAAGACACTCCAGCGAAGCCTAAGAGTGAGTGGACGTCGTAAAGTGAAATAGAATTAATAAAATTCCCTTTCAGCGAAATTCAAATCTGAACTTTCTGGAATAGGAAGAAAAGTGGACACACCCGCTGGGAAAGCCATCTCGAAAGCAGCGAGTTGCCCAAAACCCCTTTGTTCTCTTGCTTGCCTTCAGATAAGAAAGACTAGTCGCTTTATAACCTGACTTCCTTCAAAGAAAGACTCCGAGAAGGAATTAGAAACCTTACTTACGAAGAAGTAGTTGTAGCTGGGCTCCGAGAGTGTAGACTCACACGACAGCCTAAACTCAGGTTACGAAGTAATAAATCAGCCATTTCATAGAAATATGATCGGAGTCAGTTCACAACCTAGGATAGCTAAGGCTACCTTGCCTGAAGACATGGGATTGCCGTAGAAGTCACATGCCGAGCAAGTTCTTGCCCCCCCTCTACCTATCTTGGGGGAGCTACATCCATACATAGTCTAAGCCTCTGATTGACTGTACTAGATACGGAATCTTAGTCCCAAGAGTTCTGCAGAAGCGGGCTAAAGGCAATAGTTCGCTAGGGTGGTTGTCCCAATTCCTTGATAAGATCGCTACCGAACGCCCCCAAAAGCCTAGTCTTTAGAAGGAAGGAACGGATTTCTTAGTTCGTTCGTGCAATGAAGAATCTTATCCCTAGGTGGAGCCTTTTTAAGGAACTTTTGGGGTTGACTTGTGTTTAGTCAGCTGTACTACTAGATAAATGCATCATATTATATGTTTGACCGGCAAAGCATTGAACGAACACAGGGACTGCCCCTACTAGATCGAAGTTAAGCATGGTCAGTTTAATCTTGCCACATCGTAGCAGCGTACCCTCTCCATACAAGTCACAAGTCATCTCCGGACCAAAGCAATAGCAATAGGAAGAAGGTGCTTCTACGAAGACTGTTTTTTTCTTTTGTCCCAGAAGTGGAGAAAACGGGTTATGATCCATAGCATTGAGGTGAGGAGGGATGAACCTTATCTTTTTTATTCGTTGAGGTGTAACCTTCTATCCTTGATTAGGCCAAAGGAAGGAATTGATAGTCTAGTCTAAAGGCTTCCACTAGAACAGAACTGAGATTCTATACTTCAACTTTACTTGGGGGACAGAAAAGGAAGAACATGATTCTTTATAGAGGAAGTTCCCCCGATCCGATGACTAAGACTATAGGGGATTCTTCTCAGTCTGTCTTTTTCCAGCAAAAGCTATTCTCTTACCTGTTTCCTTAGGTGATTTTATTGCCTATTGACTGAGAAAGGGCGGGCTGGCTACCTATCTGAAAGCAGGTTCTGCCTTGGCCCTTTACTTTACACTGGCACGTAAGAGAAAGAAAAAAATCTTGTAAGATATGATGATTATCCGTAGGGATATGGCGGATCAGGTGAGACTGATCTTTCTTTTTATTCAAGTGTCGACTTCACTTACGCATGAAACCCGGATCAATAAGTACTAAGAAAATAAGGAAGAACCCATAGGGCCAATAGAAAGAATTCGTCTTAGTGCCGTAGGTTTAGATAGCTATTCCGATTCAAAGCAAAGGAAACTTCCTAAGGTGCGAAGCAAAAGGGGTAAGGACGAAAAAGGGCTTTGAGAATAAAGAAGGGCTTAGAGAAAAGAAGCTCTTCTTGAAGTGAAGAAGGAGCTGTGGCACTTTAAATCGTATCATCCATAGATAGCAAAGGAACTAGCCATTGGATATCTTGAATAGGACGAATGGGCAGAAGGTTATGAAATAAAAAAGGAAAGACCAGTTGCAGGAAACTTTGACTGACCCTATTGGCCATTATTGACTTGCAAAGACCGGTTCTGCCCGGGAGAGTGAAATCTCCATTCTAAAAGGCGAGAGATAATCCAGTAACTAGGTCGAACTCGAAGATGCGAGATTGAAGGGGGTTTTCTGGAAGCTTTAACTGGTTTCCACCTCCTGTCCTGTACTGCCTCAGTTATCAACTGACTCAGTCTTTCCATACACAGTACGAAGAGATATGGGGACAGGGGATCCCCTTGACGCAACCCTCTCTTTGGTTTAAATGCATTAGTTCTTTCCCCATTCCATAACACCTCCATAGATGTAGCTTGAACGCAGTTCATAATGAGAGTGGTCAACTCAGAGGGTAGTCTGGCAAACTCAAGAGTCTGCTTCAAAAATTCCCAGCTAACTCTGTCATAAGCTTTCTCCAAATCCACCTTTACAGTCATCACACCTTTCTTACCCTTCCTTCTTCTCGCCTGAAAGTAACTCGCTACCTTAAGGCATGCCTTTGCTCCAAAAGCTAACTCGATGGGACTTGCTTTCATAAAGAAATTTCCCTATGCCTTGAGCCTTAAACTCTTCCTTATAGTCATGTCTACCTACGTCATTCTTTTGAAGTGAAGCAGAAAGCAGATGGACACAAGTGCACTAAAACAGCTAAAACAGCAGTTAGGCCCTTTCCATATGCCCCTACTAAAGCACTCGAGGAAGAAGAAGCAGACGAATAAGGTTCATACGGGAATTCCTTATCCGTAAAGGATTCAGCCATTAGAAATGCACTTCCTTTTTGGATGATTAATTTAATTAGTGGGAATAGTCCTTGTCTCTAACTCACTAGAGGTTTGGGAAATAAAGAGAAGAGGCCTTTTTTGTTGCGGTTGTCTTGTGTTGTGGTGATTTTTTTTTGAAGTTGCTTCTGTTTGGAGTAGTTTAGACTGGCCTAGAACCATGTAGGAGGTTAGCCAAGGTTCTAACAGTAATAGTGAGGGATTAGGCCGTGTTGGAGCCTTGAATGAGAATCCTTCGCTTCAGATAACTACCGTTAAGCTCGATGGAAGCAATTATCTTGCTTGATCACGGTCTGCACTCTTGTCAATCAAAAGTAGGGGGATGGTGGACTACTTGACTGGGAAACGCAAGGAGCCAGATATTTCTGATCCCGCATATGCAAAGTGGGACTCAGAAAATTCCTTGGTCATGTCTTGGTTGATTCATTCTATGCAACCAGAGATTGGTAATGGTTATCTCCTACTGAAGACAGCAAAGGAGATATAGAATGCTGCCTCTCAGACCTATTCAAAGGTGGGTAATAAGGCCTAAGTGTCTTTTAGATAAGGAAGAAGGTGCATGAGACAAAACAGGAAAATAGAAGTCTGTCGGTCTATTTTGCTGAACTGCGAAGTCTTTGGCAGGAGTTATATCACTATCAGGACTTTCAGGCTGACTGTTCGGCAGACGCTCATAAATTGTTGAAGATAGTGGAGAAAGACCTTTCAATCTGTGATTACCGATCAAGCTTCTCTTTCCTATCCGAGATAGCTAGTCGTCACCTTCAGTCGCAGCAATGCCCCTTTCCTTGCCCAACCAATTAGGTATCTTATATTCTAACAACTAGATTCACCTTACTCCCTTTTTTTTGCAAGGTAAAGAGACAGGTAAATGACAAGCAGAACCTAGGCGGCAATAAAGGCGCAAGACGATTGGGCGGCCCGCTGGTTTCATTAGCTGAGGCCTAAGCTGATGACTGTAGCAGCCATGGCGTTAGGAAGAGCTGGGCAGGACACGTACCATGTTTATAAGAAAAAGACTCGGCACTCCACACGCCTTGGGGGCTATAGAAGTCAGGTAGCGTCAACATCATTGCGCTAGATGGAAAGAAAGGGCATAACCACACACCCATAGCACCCAAGTGAACCAGGACACCAGAAGGCCTTTTTGTGGACATCCTCTTCAGCAATCTATATCTGGTTGTAACCAGAGTGTCCATCCATGAAGCTCAACATTCGATGCCCAGCATCGACCAGCATATCAGCTATCGGCATGGGATATTCATCCTTTTGAGTAGCTGAATTGAAATTCCGAAAATCTACAAAATTTCTTACCTTCCCCCTTTTTCTTCATAACCGGGACGATGTTGGAAAGCCATTACACAGACTTAGCTGGACTAATAAACCCTGCCTTTATTAACCTTTCCAATTCTTTCTTCTTTATAACCTTAACACTTCCTTTGACATTATCCTGGGAGGCTACTTATAAGGACGATGCCCTTTTTTAATTTGGAGTCTATGCTCTACTAAAGTTCGATCCAAGCCCGGATTGATATTGACATTCATTTTCGATTTTCTCATTTGAATGCCTACAGGCAGTAGAGTAGAAATTCCAATTTCAAAGATTCTGTGAGTCAGAAAAGGAAAAATAAGCATCCTTTTATTGTAGCTGATACTGAGACAATTATGATAGATCAAGTTCAACAAGTAAGTCGTTGTTGAAAACAACAATAGTAGCCTCTTCCCACTACGCGCTAAGAAGCAGAAGCAAGGGCGTTCAGGCTTTTGGGCCTAACGAGAGTGTCAAGTAATCAAGTAAGGGGATGAAATGAATCAATCAACAAGAAAGGGGACCCCGCCGGTAAAGCACAGGTATTCCATCAAGTTATTCAAGCTTATACGCTCCGGGGCTCCTTCGCTCTTCGGTTACCCGACACCGGCCTTCCCTATTAGTGGCCCGCTTTCCAACCGGTAGCTATCTGTGCTTTATTTAGGACAAGGTCTCCCGGTTTTCATCTTTATGCTGGTAAGCAGCCATCCCGACCCGCGCCAACAGCCGAACTGGTTGTACTGAACGAATGCCATTCAAGTCCAAGTGTGACATCTGAGAAAAGGGAACCTCTATTAGTGACTTTCCCGCACATAACTAAGAACCAATAGCAGGACCCCTTACTGATTGGCCTGCTCCTGGAGGAAGAAACTCCTTTACTGCTACTGTGGGGCCATAGGCAGATGGAATGCTTCTATCTGTCCCTTGCTCTGTCCACGTCCGTTATTTCTTCATTCCTGGCAGGCTTAAGCCAGCCATGCGTCTTTCCGTCCACCATAGATTAAGGAACAAGGAAAGAAGTCCGCTCAATGTATGTAGGGCGCCACCTTAGCCGGAAACACTCAATATTGGCCTTTAGGGTGCCCTTTAAGTAAAGTCCTCGCGGGATTCAATCGAGTAGGACTCTATGACCTTAGGCCAGCGACTCTCATTATTAGGATTGGGGGGTACCCGCATCTAATGAAGCAAGACAATTCAATGAAGCAGTAGCCCGCTACAGCGATACGATAGCAAACTCTTTTTCTCCTCCTTCCACAAAACAAAGAAGGTATGATCTTCCTTGCTATCTTTTTAAGAAAACCGAATCATAGCAATTCTCAACCTGTCAAACTAAGCTCTTGATGACTCCCGGGTGCTTTTCTTGATGCTTTTATTTCAGTTTCAATTTCCGCTACGGGAAGGGGGAATTATCGTATAGAAGATCACTGCTGCTTGACGGAGTGATCCTTCCATAAGAAAGTTTTTGATTCGCTTTCTAATAAAGAACAAAAGCTTTTTCAGGTTCTAAGAGTCTAAAGCGTCTGTTCACGTCGAAGGAGACTTGTACTTGAATCGGGATTGGCGATTAGTACAAGATCGAAAATCTATCTCTTTCTCGCAGCTCGTACTTTAAAGCGAACGAATGGAACTCAAGGAATTACGTATGTGAACACGAGTCTTTATTCCTTGTGTTTCTTCTATCGCAAAGGTATCTTAACATGGGCAAAAGCAGACGAGGAAGATCAAAAAACTCATTGTAAGTTAAGCCTTGTTTCGTTGAGATAGAGGGCGACATAGAAGGATGAATTGGCTGGAATCAGAAGAAGTGGCATCCTGAAAACTGTTGTGAGTAAATGGGTATATGCTTCATACAGCAAACTCGGATAGGAACAGTCTCAGCAGAAAAGCCAAGAAGGGATTGGGGATTGAAAGAACAGAACGGTTATTCCAGTTTCAGACTTGGTTGAACATGGAATTCCAATCCAAAAACAGGTCAAAAACCCCTGGATACCTCAAAGAAGCTCATTCAGATTTTCATTCATTACACAGAATTAGTAAAGAAATCGTCTTGCTTTCATTCTTAGGGGGAATGCCTGATTGTTCTACAATCAGAAAATACCAGGATCTGTATAGAAATGTCTTCTTCGTCGTCGACTTCGGCGCCAAAGAAAGAGGTGTGGGTTGAGAGATTTATGAGCCAGAATCCAGAACTTTCTTAGGAGCCAAGGGCCCTATTTGACTAATAATCAGTCCCTGTGGGGAAGGGAGAGCTTGTGGCTAACGGAGGTAGAAGGTCAGATAGTTCTGTAGTGCGCTTGGTCTCGAGGAGCCTAATCTAATCGTTTAATCCCCTCCTCTTTAAGAAGATAGCAGGCATCAAGGCCTCGAAAGCCTCTTTGAGACAAATCCGCTAATTCTGTAAGAGTGTAGTCCAGCCAGCTCCTCAAGGGAAGGGAAAGGTGCCTTTACGAACCATAGAAAGATTTGGAAGACTAAAAAAAAAATTACATATAACCGAAGGAGATCAAGAGAAGGGACGATGTCAGACAGATTTGACCCAATGAACAGGCCAAAGGCCCTGACTCGTATGAAACCTATTCTCGACTAAAGGAAAGGGGATAGGTTACTAAGAAATTAGGCACTGAACATAGGGAGAGGGCTCAGGACTATAAAAGCAGAAAGTGAACGATTTATGATATGATATTAGGGAGAATAGAAGCATATCTAAGGGTAGGCCCGGGCCCGTTCTTCACCTTCTTACTGCTTGCTATGACTCTTAACCCTTTCTTGATTGTTATGCTACTTAGGCACGTTATCTCGGTAGTAAGGCAAGGAAATCAATCTATAAAATAGGAGAAACTGGTTCTATTCTCTATCGGCCGTTCTTACTACCTTATTGGCTGGCCTATTTGATCTGGACCCTATTGACTCATATGGAGAAGGACTGGCACTTTCCGGCCTTAGCACAAAAGGAAGGCCTTAGCTATTGCTATTGAAGGAGAATGCGGCCTATCTCCAAAAGCAACTCAAATTGTAACTGGATCTGGGGAAGGGGAAAGAGCACTCGCTGGAAGGGACGACTACTGCAATAACAAGTGCTGATACTCTCTTTATTAGATAGGGGAAAGTAAAGGCGTGAAAACGAATCTGCTATCCTAAAAGAAAGCTAACATGCCTAGATAGAGCACTATTCATTAGAAGAGCCAGAGCCCCTTACTGAATCTCTAGCTAAGAAGGAGTCCCCGGAGAAGGAATGGAAGGCGATGTAACATAACTTGAGGGAGAAAGAGAAATTGGATAGCCATAAACTGGAATGAGACTGCCTGGCTTGAAGGAAAGTCTGACAAAAGACCTGTAAGCTCGTAAAACCTCGTAAACTCGCTTCGCTTCCTTTGCCCTTCACCTATATGGATGAAAAGGATGGGAAATGCCAAAGGTAAAGGCCTCGGCCGGTTTTTATGTTATGTATCCCACGGAGGTAATCTATGCCTCGAATTCCTGACTATAAGGGGGCTGTCCATAATTACATTTCTATAGCCAAGGGGGGAGGCGAGAGCTTGAAAGCGGCTTTCGTTCACTTGACTTGAGCCTTCCTTAAATTTCCATCTCTTTTTTTTCATAATAGACCGAGGCCGAGCCAAGAGCTATATCTATATAGCCAAAATTCCCCTAGGCATTCTCCGGCATCTCATACCACACAAGCACCAACAGAAAGAAAGGCCAATGCCGCTACGGCTGCTGTGGGACCCTATCATAGTGCTACTACTACTGTGATATAAGCGCTTCAACCTCCCACTCAACCTCTCCTGTCTCAGAAGTTTCGGAGCCAAATGATTTTCTCGCCCAATCTCCTGATCGTGCCCCTTTTCTTTCTTGACAGAACCTCATGTCATTGTCCAAGAGCTGGCTGGTCAATCTTAGAGATCTTCGGAGCCCATCAATTGAAAATCTCGAGTTGGGTCAATCGCATTGGAATCAAAACGGAATGACTTCTAGAGTCTTTGGGCAACTACTTATCTACCAATCATCGCACGCACTCAAGGTCTAAGCTTTCCTTCCGTTCCGCGAGAGTAGGCACCAAAAGCTGTCCTATCATTTATTGGAGTGGAAGGCGTTCCCATCCTCATTCCGAAACAAAGAGAGTAAGGCCACTTGTGACCTATCTTCTTGGTCCAATCCCTACTTTAAGAGGAAAGCACAAATCCCCTTTTCGTTTTGCCGATCTCTCTTGTTTTGAAAAGCCTGCAGCCTTTGATATATCATTTCTCTAGTGATCGAGAAATGCAACTCGATCAGGGTCGAGCCAATTATTGTAATGCTTCACTCACAGCTACAAGAAGGTTCGAATCCCTTCTGCCTTAATTCGTACGCATCTTTTTCTTTGCCTTTTGTGCAGTAGGGTCTTTAGACACTTGAGTTGCTGCACCCCCGCGGGTTGGTATGATATATACTCGATGACTCATACTTGATTGCTTGATATATCCATGCCAGTAGGGAGGTTCTGAAAGAATTGGCTTCGACTGAATATGGAGGCGTCTTTATAAAAAAAAGAAAGCCCTCTTTTTGTTAGCTGTTAGCGCGCAGTAGCCCATCTCATGATACGGAGAGAACCATTTGATATGAGTAAGAATGAGTTTCCTTTCACCGCATTAAGAGCCCCTTGGGATCCTTCCTCATCAAGAGAACCACTCATGCATAGCTTCGACTAAGAATAATAATAAGACAAGGGAGTCTTCTTCTTCGAAGTCGCCCTAGGTTCCGATCCACCATCGGTGAGACCCCTCTTGCTTAAGTACTGGTTCCCTTCACTAAAAGAAAGAACTCGTTGAGACTTGGTCCATTGTTAGGAGAACCCTCTCTCACCTCAAGGTATGGTTTGGGCCCTGTGGTGGTGCAGAACTAACTCGATAAGATCAATAAGATTCAAGATCCATTGAATCCTCCCGTAGAGTAGACTACCGACCTTTATTAGCCCGATTGATCAAGTTGAGACAAGCAAGCAAACTATGTATGGCTTGGGGGTTAGACACGAGGGACTGAAGAAGACTACACCTAAGCTGAAACTGGCACCTGATAAATTCCAACTCCTGCTGACATATTATTTACCCGACGGGTAATAGGGAGCGACTGAGACTCTTGAAACATCAAGTGCGCTTTCGTCCCCAGAAGGGGCACCCCCTTAATATAAGATTTTCTTATTTTCTTTTTATGTGTAGGTGTCTCGTTGGACGATTCCAAACTCTTTGCTTAGCTAAAAGATGTTAAACATTATTGCATCCAAGGTCATTCGCTGCTTGGGCCAGTCTTTCCAACTCTAGAATGAATACCACATACCGGAGGGGTGCCCCATCTTGACCTGCGGCTAGCATCTCAAGGTCCATGCACATCCGAGGAGAAGCCTGATCCAGATCCTTTGGGAATTAGTTTGTCGGCAACCCCACTTGCCCAAAAGCGGATTCTTAATATTTTGAACTTCGCCATAGCATCTTGGAAAGAACAATTGCACTGTCGAAGTGGGCTCTAACATTCGAAGCCAGAGTCGTTGCTGAGCTAGAAGCCACATCCATATTCACGTCCGAGCCCTATAAAAGCAAGTAGTAAGGGCCCCGATTCTAGATCCGAAGCAGCAGCAGCCACCGAAGAAGGATCAGCTTATGACTTTGAATATGCCTTTTCTTTCTATTATGTACTTCGGGAGGAATCCCAGTAGTGGAACTTAATCAATTGACATCGGGGATGGAACAGAACCCGACTCTTATCAGATTCTCCTTTCCCTTATATTATAGTATAGTTCAAACTCGCTTAAGAGCTCTTAATCAAATATGCTAAAAATATGCTATGCTAAGTAGGTTGATGGACAGAGACAGAGGTCGACTTTAATCATATGCCTGCTCGTTGCGGAACTCTTTCTGGATTTCGATCTGGAAGAGGACGACCACATACTCTGAAGAAAGGGATGGCCAGGTTAAGAAAGAGAGTCAGACCTACGTTTCGGATACGCCTAACCCAACCACATGAATAAACTAGGGCACAGGTACTCTAATCAGAGTTCTCGCTCTCCCGCTTTTGCGAGGTTTATAGAAAAAAAGAATCCAACTATATTATTTCCAAATCAATGCTTACGATTTGAATAGCCCATTCCAAAGAAAAGAGTAGATAGGTGCTGATAAGGCAGATAGGGAAAGGGCTTATATAAGAAGCCTGTTGTTTGGCCTAAAAATCATCTACAAGTTTTCCTTTTCCATAAAACACCTAGGAGGTTGGCAAGAGTCTTCCAATAGCGAACGGCTTTCAGCGCCTTTAATGGTCTCTCACTCTCCGGATGGGAATTCAAGGGAGCTCAACGGAATGGAATGAAAAGAATGGAAAGTGATTTCAGCCATAGAGATCCACTAACCGCTACCGTGCTAACGCTAACCCCACATCCCTGGCTAGCTTGCTTTCGCTAGCTTCTGAGGCTGGCTTTTGATATGTGCTAATCGACCTTATGATGAAAGCATTGAAGAGGAACTAACTGGAAAGCGGGTGGGATATAGATGAAAATGAGTCTTATCTATACCATATATGACCTATTTCATAGAAGATTTTTACCCTAAGCTCTAGCTTTCTCCCAAAAGAAGGGTTTGGCTACAATAAATAGGCTGAAATAAGAATAAGAGAGCTAGCCATGGGCGAAGCGGAGACGCACCTCTTGACTGCCCTACTACACTGCTAAGGCTAACGAATAGACCAACTATACTTTGAGAGGGTTCACTAGTCAGAAACTTACCATGAGCCAGTAGAGAAGAGGAAGAAAGTCATAGTGAAAGAACCCGCCATTCTCCGATCGACGTAATCTCGTAATACATGGCTATAAGACTCGTGCAATCAGTGCCTTCCCTTCCTGATTCGACTATGTAGCATGTCCTCTCTCTCTTGAACTCCTGAAAGCCCTCTCTCTTTAAGCAGATGATGCTGCTGCGGCGATAAAAAAGCTTTCCATCGATCTCTGATAGGTCGAAAGGATGAGAAGGCCGACATGTTAGTTAAGCTATACTTGTCTTTATTCTGAAGCTCAAAGCTTATAGTTTTTCGACAAAAAAAAATCCAAGTCTAAGTTTGAATCGGTAGTCTCTGAGCCTTCTACTTGAACCTCTAGTCTGATTTAGTTGAAAGTGAGTGAGAAGTGTGTGCTGCTGTGTCAATGGTCGTAGGGTGTTCGATATTCCTATGGATGTCGGACTCTGCCCTCTTTTGACTTCGTTCCCAGTACTCTTCAAATAGAGCCCTGTAGAGCTCTTTTTTCCCTTTTTTTTCGGGCCATATCATTATTTCACAAAGGAGTTCTACCCGGGCTTCAGTTTTCGACCAGGCCCTGGGAGACTGCTTGAGCCCATAGATAGCTTTCAAAGTCTGCAAACCTTGTTCTCCTCCCCCTTACACAACCGGGTGGAGGACTCATGTAAACTTCTTCCTGTAGGTCCCCGTTCAGGAAGGCATTTTGAACATCTAATTGGAACAGAGGCCAATCTCGATTCGCAGCAAGAGAGAGCAGGAGACTATTCAGCTACCGGGGCAAAGGCATTGGTCCTACCAAGCGTCCTACTAGGAATATATGAAGAAATCCCCTCTTCATCGGGTCAGATAAAAGAGAAGGAGAAGATGGAAGAAATGAGTCGAAAGAGAGGGTTGGCGAAATTCTAAAGAAGGGAGCGTCTTCTGCCTGGTCTCGGGAAATGCCCCTCCGGGGACTGGAGGCTGCATAGAATGATTCGGATAATGGTGCACATTTCAGAGATGTGCCAGCCAAGATGTATTGATAGAAGAGACTGATTCCACTTTCCTCAATACACTAAAAGACCCGTACTACTCCCATCTTATCGGGCATACAACCTCAAGCTTCGCAGAATGGGTAATCGTAGGGGAGCGAGTCGTCTGGTCGCCTAGTCGACATGCAAGCTTTGCAAACACTTCTAGAACAGTCAGAACCATCGTCCGTTCACAAGAGACCAGAAGAAGACAGGAATCAGGGCAGAAAGGAGGGGAAGTTCTAAGCCAGTCAGGTAGCTTGCCAGCTGTAAGGCTGTTTGGTTGGATGCTTGCAGAGAGTCTTTTCAGATATGGGATTTGTCCTTCCTCTTCAAGAGCCGATCCCTATTTGGATTTGTTTAGATAGAATGATTCGATTTAACAACCTAACAGCCGGCATTACTTTCTTAGAATATTGCACTTTACCATACAATAGGTCAGGTCACTAGAAGGGAAGCCGCTTTACTGATTGAGTTGATGAGCGAAGCCACTTGACCGATGAGGTGTGAAGGAGTGAGAACTCTGACTATAACAGATAGACGAGCCCATCTATTAGAAACGCTCTTTCTTGAGTATCCAGAATAGTCTGTAGCGAATAGAACAATAAGATGATAGGGGTATGCAACTAGACCTGCAAGACCCGCTTTGGCTTACTCCCCTGAAAGGGCAACTAAAGGAAAGGTCATTCACCCGATCTATGACAAGAAGGGATTGGACTCGAGCGAAGACTGGATGGCAGAAGCTGATGCGTACGGGATAGAACGAATCGAAAGCTTACGGACACAGCAGACAAGGTCATTTTAATGAAAAGCAAAAGAAAGGTAATTTTAATTAAGCGAGACTGCCCATCTTTTGCTGTCTCAAATGTGATTCACGAATAAGGCCTCCCGAGAAGGGGAGAAGCTACTCGTCGGTCTTCCTTTTGAGATGCCCCCGAAGGAAGAGCTGCTATTTTTTCTTTCTGGCTACGCCTTGTTAAAATTGGATTCTTTCTCTCCTCAGGAAGCCATTGGCGAGAATTTCGCCAGCGGAAAAACTAAATAGAGATAAATTTTTCATATTTGCGACAAATCGAGATACGAAGAAGTAACCAACCAGAGAGGATTGACTCTGCATCCCGGGGCCCCGCCTTAGGGGGCGTAGGCCTACCAAGAGCAAGGTAGCATAGCTTCTTCCGCGCTCCCTTTCCACAACAACCAGATGATAGAAGGTGGGGGGCAAGATACGCATATTTGCTATAGGTAACAATGTCAATCAGCGCTTACTTCAGGAAATCCATCAGTGGTTGAATGAGGTTTTGCAAATAAGACCCATGGATGGTTGCTCAAACCAAGCCTCTTGACAGGTTAGTTGGTAGCTTTCTCGTTCGATTTGAAGTCAGCCACTGATAGATAGATGGCCAATAGTACTTCTCTTCGAGGTGATGTGCTACCTATTCGATTGGTCATTCACATCTAGTCTTGTTAATTCGGCACTAGCTTGCAATCAGTTTGATATTACGTTTGTAAAACTGTTCTCACAGATTAGCTTTGTGGCTGGACAACCTCTCGGATATCATGCCTCTTTTCCTTTATTTGCACAGTCTCATATCATATTTAGGTGTGCAGAAGAACAAGTGTACCCAGCTTTGAAAAAGATGCCGTACTGGGGAACGATGTCGTCATTGCTGACGAAGAAGTAACCAAAGTGTATGAACCGGCATTAGGCAGTTTGGGTCTTTCTATAAGTTATCAGAAATCACTCATCTCTCATACCCGAGTTCGCGAAGCCTTTTAGGGATCTGAGTAAGTAAAGACAAGCTTTCCTATCTCAACCCAGGCTTTATTGAATAGTCACCTTCCATACGGTACCATAACTGTACTGCTGAAGTACCCTATGCACTGGTTTTCAACCATGTGCAGAGTTGGTGGTATAGGCTTTCGCGGCTCAACCATAGCCGTAGTCTTCGAGTGGAGAGACTATTAGCAATTTAAACTAAATCCAATCGAATTCTTGTTGGTAAGGGGTCTTCCACTTAATCCGTATGCCCTAGGAGTCAGAATAGAGCTCTTCGTCCAAAGGAGTCAAAACAACCTCTGGAGGAGTTGCACTTGTCCTCTGGAACTTTCCTTGAGTGGTCGGTCTTAAGAAGATGGACTAGGCAGTGATTACGGTTTATAAGATTAGCAGGAGCAGGACCTATCTCAGGTTCTCACCTTTAGGAATTCACAACCACCGCTTCAGTCCCCGGTGCATTAGGTCTGATTTCCCTAAACAACTGCTTCGTTGATTGACTTAGCTATGGACGGCGTAAACGCTCTTGTCTTGGATTCTCTTTGATGGACATATCTCACTAATGCGGTACAGAAGAGGAATGGTAGGAGTTCCCGGCTAGCTCATTTCCCTTTGCTATTGAATTCCGTGCTGTTTTCGGGTGCAGATGAATGGAATCAGCATACCTTTCATCCAGTGCTATGTTTGCAAGAGAAGGTGTGATCGTAGGTAGCTCGACTTCAAGGTTCTGCAAGAAAGCCTGCTTGTCTGCAAGAAGAATCGATGTGGTTGGGCGAGATAAGAAACTAACTAATAATATAAACCAAGAGCTTTATGCGCAGAGTCAAACCTGTGAGAGCGGAGATATAGGCTATGAAAGAAAGTAACGATTGAACAGGAATCAATCTCAATAATAAGAAAGAAGGAAATGTTCGCAGTCTTTAACAAGCGTTAATAATCTAAAGCAACAGATGTCTCCCATTCGAGCGATCAAACTTTGATTTGATGCCTTGCCTTCAATTGAAAGAATCTATCTAAATCTAAGTAGTGCTCATGATTCAGATCAGAAAGCGCTGCTTTCCTATATCTAATAAGGGAGTACTAGAAGAAAGAAAAACTCTCTTAACCGCAAAGACATTCCTCTTATGAGGCCGAATGAAAGTAAGCCGCGTTATCGCATCATAAGACAACAAAGGAAAAGACTCAGGAGCTCTAGCCGCAGAATATGAAATTGCTAATCGGAACCGCCTTAATACCTTTGCTTTGGGAGTCCAGGCAGGCGACCTTACCTTAGGGGAAGAAAAAAGACTATTCATATGTAGTTACATCCGGTTCTGGTTCAGGAAAAGGTCAAGGCAAGGATCTTACTTCAAAGCAATCTCTTGAGTTTCCTCTTGCCTTTGGTCTTGAGTTTCTTTTAGTAGTTACAGATGTAAGTACAGAAATAGCATCTTAACGACCGCCTTAATCAGCCAACAGCCGTTGATAAAGGCAGTAGCCGCGTAAAGGTATAAGACATTCTTTCTATTAAGTCACTAAGAGGAGAAGCGCATTTTAGAGGAAATTCATTCCCTTGGGGGAGTAGCTCATAAAGAACAAGAAGCGGATTTAGCTTCAGCTGCTCCGGAAGGAAGGCAAGAGATTTTGGCATGAAATGAGTCTACCGGAGGAAAGATCTTTTCTTAAGAACTGGTAAACCGGGCTTCTTTCGCTGCTAAGGTTACATATTGAATTGGAGTTTGAGCTCTTTTTCTTTATGAGCTGGAGGTGTAACCTTAACGGGGTTTAGGAGCTTCATCAACACGAACGGGTACAACTTGACCTTACCCGCGCAACTAAAGACGTATAACCCTTGCCTTGTTACCGGACTCAGTGTCGGATTTTTTCAGAAGTAGAGTCAAGGGCTAGACCAATACTTTTTGAGTTGATCGAAGGTTGATGCGATCTTGTCGATGTAAACTTCCACTTCCGGTCGGAAAAGACCATGTTCACCAGCCTCCTATCAAGGAAAGTCAGTAGGTGGCTCCCGGCCAAAAGGGCATTACTCTATAAAAGAATAGCCCTTGCTCAGTGAGAAACATGGTCCCAATACACCCGGACGTACAGTGTCTTGCACGTTCTGGCCTCCGGGATTGTTGTTTGCAGTTGTCCCCCCTGAGACCCTTTTTTCTGATAATGGGTTATCATTGGGATCCATTTGTGTTGTTGGACTTGCGACCACCACCTCAATGATTCTTGCCTGAGGTATGTAATCATATTCGCTTGGCATGCTATCTCAAGAGAACGAGGAGAGTAGGACTGAAGAAGGCGTTTGCGACTCGGAAATTGGGAAAGAATCCCCTTGAGATAGGGTATCGGATGTTTTGCCATGATGGTGATGACGAAAAAGAGGCTGTTTATGAAACGTGTCCGATTTGAATGGGTGTCTATGAAGGGAAATTGACTTTTCAAAATCCCGAGAAAACGCTCAAATGGCACATTTCGATGTCTCGTAGGAAAAGAAATCCGATCTCTGCGGGAGGAACTGGCAAAATGGAAATAGAAAAGCCAATGAAACCTGGGATAAGTGTGAAGAGTCAACTATTGCCCTACTTTACTTTTCTTTATTATTTCTTAGAAGAATTCGCCCAGTATACTCCTAAAAGATTATAGCTCTACTGAATCGAAAGAATGACTCTCGCGTTTGGAACAGATAAGTTCGGTACAGATAACAAAGAATAGAAATTGGAGAGCAGGTGCCCTTCCCTAGTGGTTACCCCCCCAGCCCAAAAGGGTACCCAAACAAACCAGTCATCATATTGGTCCCTAAGCTCCACGGAATCCGAGACATCTATTCTGTTCACCCGATATCATTCCATTCCTTTCTACCTTCGCTTCGGCGTCAAAGCCTCGGAACTCTCAATCTCAGAAATGGAATAGCCAGGTTGATCAAGCTGATTGCGAGATATCAAATTTGTTATAGAATTTCTCATTCCTTCCCAGGAACGGGGCCTAGATCAAGGCCAATCGTTTCGAATCTATCCTCTCACCCTTTCTCAGATACAAACGATGTAGGAATCAAAGTTGATGCTGGATGCGCTGGTGTAGATTTCTTTAATTGTTATATAATAGTAAGTAATAGAATAATATAAGTAGTGCTAAAGCCGATGCGCTAAATGAGAGTTCGAGGTGGGATGAATCAAGGAGCTCGAATTGATTCGTGCATCTGCTTCTATTTTCGTAGTGAATCATAGCGACTCGTCCCGTGTCAATAAGGTCTGAGGAAGGCTATGAGCCAGGATTTAAGAGCCTTTACCACTGCTCATGGTCCGAGGGAAGTGGAATGGCTTGGCCTGCTTTTGAGAGCCTTTCTGCTGGTTCCCTGAGAAGGCCTCATTTTTCTTCGTTAGCATTTTCAAAAGAATGTTCGGCTCAAACCAAATGGTCAAAGGCTGGGAGTATTGATGGGAATACCGGGGGTCGTCATTAGTAGTGGGGAAGCCGGCCAATTCACCATGTAGACAGATTAGTAGGCAAGCTTCGCTTACCATAGTCTGGGGTACAGATTGACTTACTATTCGATTCGAAGTGGCCTAGATTAGAATGAGGATTCAATATTTCGTAATAGTTATCATGGGTTGAAAAGGGACGGGCCAATAGCAAGGCAGAAGTTTCATACAAAGGTGCCTTGAACAGGCGGGGAAATGGGGTTCCTGGGGCTCCACTGGATATCCCTGATGATGATTCAGAGGCATCTGATGATGATGAACTTCCTATACCAGAGGAGGAGGACGATCTTTGTCCCACGATTGTGCTCACCAGGGAAGAGAAGGCTAGATTACGAAAGCCATGGAAGCAGGCTCTGATTATTAAGTTGCTGGGTCGCTCGATTGGTTACAATTCTCTCTCTATGAGATTGAAGCAGTTATGGGCGCCCAAAGGTCAATTTGATCTGATAGACATCGGCAATGATTATTATGTGGCAAGGTTCCACCTGAAGGAAGACTCTTATTATGCTCTGACAGGTGGCCCTTGGCCAATTGCAGATCACTACCTCACGGTGAGGCAGCGAAGCTTCGCTTGTTGCTTAAAGCCGGCAGAGGGTGTTATCACCAAACTTGCAGCATGGGTTCGCATTCCAGGACTGTCTCTTGAGTACTTTTATTGTTCATCAGTTGCCCCATTCATTACCCGGCCTGGATCAATAGCATTGGATCGGGAAGGTGGCCATTTCACTACCTTGTTCTTATCCGCAAAGAAAAGCTTCCTTGACTGTTGATGCACTATAAATTCTTTTTCAAAATGTTATAAAAAAAAAATATTGTATAATTGTATATAAGGTCTTTCTTTTCTCAGTCTTATCTTGACCAACATTAAGGTTTCATAACCTCTCCACTCCCCTTCCCCCTGGTTTCCAAATTTAGCCTTAGTGCTGTTCAATTCCTTGCTTCAGGAAAGAGACAGGGTTACTGTTACACCCGATACGGGAACAACCGCCAAACCAGCCCAACAACAGGATTCTCAACTGTTCCTAATGAGTCAGATGTGGCATTCTTTTAAAAAAGAATATCAGATGTCGATCAATCCCAATCTATCCCATTCGTACCATTAAGATTAGATTAGTACTAATAGCGGATAAGATCACCAGCAGCGGTTGATGATATAACACCCACACCAGTGACTGATTCACTGACCCCAACACCGGCCAACAAGACCTTCCATAGCGTCTGCGAGAACTCTAAGGGCGGGTAGGCAAACAACTGATTCCATTCATCTGCACCTGACACCTGCAGTGGGTTCAATAGCATTTGTCCTGAAAGGGGCTCCCTCTTTTTTGTCTGAGACTATTGAATTAAGCCCAGAAAGAGTCAAGTTATCAGTCCCAGAGCTATGAGTGCGAAAAGAGCTTATTCGTCGCTAACAAGAGCAGCTTCTTCAACTTGAGTGAACGCATCGAAAATTACCGCTCCGTGGGGTTTTGAAGGCATACGAAATAGGATCTTAAACCCCAATCCACACACAACTTCTCCATTCTGGAAAGGAGCTGAAGAGGCGCCCACTAGCGGTACAATTCAAATTCATTCAAATGTTCTGCAAGGGAAGCAGGCATAGCACTCGAAGATGAAGCAGGTGTCAAAAGCTCTTTCTGTAGCTAATCGAAGAAAAGTTCCTGAGCTCACTGCCGGAAAGGTAATCCGCTTGCTTGAAGCTCTCTTCCCGTGTCGATGAAGGGGCTATGCGAAATGGAAAAAATCGGCTTCATCTAATGTTGCTGGCTAGCGTTATAGGGAAAAAACCTCTCTTCTTTTGAGAAGTCGCAAATGCTGCGCATTCCTTCACCCGATCGGAGACTAGAGAGGTCTTTTTGCTTGAATCTGGAATGGCGGGACTGACCTATGTCACTTCCTTGCATCAACAGTCAAGTGCTAAGACCGCCCCATTATTCTATCAAAGAGCATAGCAACAACCTATGCGAATAAGGCGAAAACAGCTTCCTTCTAGCACTCGTTCCAGCAGAAATGGAGTTGGAAAGCCTTTCCCTTTATACATACGCTATTTCTTTATTAGCGATAACATTCGATTAGTCCAAGCAGGCACAGTCTAGCTCCAAGATGAAAGTTTGAGTTTAGCCCCTCTCTTAAGCAAAAAGCCTTGTTTCCGGGTCGAATAGGTCGTCACCTTCTTATTCTTACTCAAAGCTTGCTAAGCGTTGGAGTTCTTCCTGAATGACTTTCTTTCCAAAGCAAGAAAACTCACTTCCAACTAGCCGCATTCTCCTCTATCTGTAGCGGAGGAGGCTTATTAGAGCCAAGGTTGCCTTCTTTAACTGAATGTGTGTGTTAAACTGGAGCTCCCACTTTTGCAAGAGTTCTTTCATCGTCCTCTCAACGAAGGAGGTCCCCTTCGCTTTCTTAAGGACCACGAGTTGGTCTTTTAGGTTGGCGTAGGCAAGGTCCTTACTAGTTTCACGCATGACATGAGGTCACTAGTATTTTAACTGGAATGCCAGGCGGAGGAGCGTAACTGCCTTATCGCGCTATCCGACTTGTATGTGAATAACAGCCGTTCTCCCGCAAAAAGCTCCAGCGGGGCGATAACAGCGGATAAGACGAAAACAGCAACTTCTCTTACGATATATCTAGTTGGATGAAAACAGATAGACTAGGGGCTTTTATTGAGATGTCTTTTAACAGCGTATATGCGAAATATTCTAACTCTAATGCTTCATTCGGTTATGTCCTGTCGAGTCGTTCCTTAATCGGATGACGAAACCAGTGGTACCCGGATTTGGTGATCAACTCATTGCTTTGATTCCCATTCCAGTGTCTCTGGCTTGAAGCGCCAACTCTCGTTGCCAGCTGGTTGAGTACCTTATCACGAAAGCAGGAACTGAAATATCGTATAGAAAGACAGACAATCTATTCTCTCGAGCTAAAGTAAGAAGAGTTGCAAATCGATGAGATCGAGCACATAGAGTTAACCGAAACAAGTAAGTGAATCCCTTTCCCGGTTCCAGGAACACTCACTCCATGGCCCGTGTGTGGCGCAGTGCCAGACTGATGCTCTATTCCAAGCGCTTAACTCTTATGCCTTCCATCAGATTCTATTCAGAGCTACTCTCTCTCGAGATGGTTCGCTTTGCTTTGTTTGGTGATAGGAACAGAGCTTCAATAGCTCGTGTCAGGTCAAGAATGGATATTCGTTTGTACAGCAGAAGTAGATAATTCACTATCGAAGCGCTAGGACTTTTCTCAATCATGCTATACGATCCGTTGGCATTGATCCAATATGCGAACTTTGTATGCTTCAAAATCGAGCTTGACAGCATCACAAGCCCAATCTTCCTCTCTATTTTAGATTGTCGAAAGAGACCAAAGCAAAGCGGTCAGCTGTTGACTGACCAAACCTCAAAGACTCGAAATAAGGGTTCCGCTTCACCGCAACCAGACGAGCCGAAAAAAAAGCAAGGCTACAGATAAGCTTATTTGGAAATCTACGAATCCGTGCCGGGGGAATCCACCGGCAATTCTAAGCCCAAAACTCCTCCCTTCTGTCTCTTTTCTTTAGTAAGGTAGGGGGAATAAGAAAGCAGGTCATTCTATTTCGAACATGGGGGATTGGTGCTTTGGGCATTACGAAATGTGTCTGTTGATGGCGGGCTTGACCCCGATTTTAGAGAAGGTTCCAGCCCTCTTTCTTGAAAGAGCTCTTCAACTCAACCGTATAAAGATGTTCGTGGCTTACGGGTTCAGCTGCTCCTCTTATAAGGCGGAGCAAGAAATTCTTAGGGTTTTCCGGAATCTAAATAGAATAAGGCTCCGGGCTAAGGAGTTCACCCAAACCTATAAAGTGAGGGAGAAATATAATAATAAGAAGGAAAGCTGGGCAGCCCTGCAGCTATGAGCTTTTAAGCTAGGAGTTATCCTTTCTTTCTTCCGGTTATGAGGATCGAATTTCCTGATGCCTGATAACCTGAGGTAGGAGTGGCAAGAGTTGACTTCCTAAAACGGTAACAACCAGGGATGTCTAGAGAACTTCTCCTCGATTAGCTACAGAAAGAGCTAGAGAGTAGTTAAGTTCTGTCCGGTCTGAGACCGGGTACAGCGTAAGAGGGTATCCTAGTGAGCGGGGCAGTCTTAATAGCTAATCCGCGTTGGTAATAAGTTTCTAATTTCCTTCTGGCCGAAGGTAGGGTTGCATTTGACTTACTAAAGTAAGTACTGTAGTCAGGTAATCGTACTACACTGCCTTAAAATAGCCTTATATCGATAGATAGAGTGAATGTAAGCCGAGCCTTTTTTTCTCGATTTGATATCAAAAACATATTAGGCGTATGAAGGATCAGCTCCAATAGTCTACAAGCTATGGCTAAGGAGCAGGAGAAAGTTATTAGAAATCAGGGTAGGTGCTTAGGCCGGTTTGCTTGGTTATCGCCACCAATCGGAATTGATTAATTTCATCTTGATGTGACACAGACTTGATAAATTCACTAAGCTTTGAATGGAGATTTGGCTTTGTGAGCCAAGGACTTATTCGTTGATTGCAAGCTAGCCGCCAGTCACCCTTGCTTTCTTTTCTTGCTTGGTTGCGCCCTTATGACCTGTGTCCCCTAGCTAGGATCAATACCTAGCATATGGAGAAGTGGGATCTCCCGTCCCTAAATTACCAATTTTGAGTATATAAGACAAGTCGAAGAGACAGACTGATACTAGGTATATTTCCAGTGGTTTTTAGGGAATGAGCACGTCTAGCCGAAAGGAATGTAGGATGCGGTCTCAATTCTTCTTATTGATTCAAAAAAGAAAGGATGATAAAACAAAAGAAAAGAAAACATAAATATGAAAATAAGCTAATAGCAACGGCGCGTTGTAACAGCTTTTGATTTAAAGTGAAAGGTAGCTGTAGCTTCAAAGCCAAAGAGGAAGTTTCTTCTGATTTGAAGGTTTCCGACGTAATAGTTAACATGGTGGGTAAGGCGGAAAAAGAACTCAAACTCAACCACGTAAGGAAAGAATTCAATTCCCATACTTTCGCTTATGCAAGAGAAGAAGGGGAGAGGAAACTCAAGAGAATGAGTAGCTGATTTTGTGGTTGAATTGGTGGGGGCGGAGGGTTTGGCCGCGGAATGCGGTAAATGCTTATGTCAGGGGGGTCTTGAACTTTTATCTTCATGTGCTACCTGTCTACAGGACAACATAAGCCCAGAAATTTCAAATCTTTGGTCTGGTCTATTCCTGCAATAAGGGTAGGGCTGGGCAGCAGCTTTACCCCCAGTTGTCTGAATAGAATCTAGCCTTTCAAAAGGTGAGGCCCCCTTATGGGGGAGGGGAAAAGTGGGCATGTGGGTTTCCCCCCTTTAGGAAAGTTTCTTTACATCTAGTGAATGAAGGTCGCATTGAAGCTAGTTAAATATGGTCTTAGACTATAGAGTATTGGGCATAAGGATCTGCTTTCTCCTACAATTGAAAATCATCCCGATTCTGCTCCCCGGGCCTTAGCAGCCCATCCCATAACCCGCTTCCCTCGACTGCCTTCAGAGAAGAGGAGGGGGATTTCGAAGAATGGAAATTAAAGAGAGGTGGTCAAGGGCGCTTGCGGGAAGAAGAAGTTTTCAGCCTGAATGAAGAAGGGAAGAGGGAAGCAAGCAAAGCACGAAAGGAATGAGTTACGAATTGGTTATGTTCGTCGTCATTTCCGAAGAAGGATCATCAGAGAGGAGAAATCGACTTGAATTGCCCCTGCAAGCACCCTCACCCCCCCTATCACAACAAGGCAGAGCTAACCCTTAATTCTACTGCTCTCTAAAAGGCCTGCCTATTCTATTAGTAAAGCTTGGATAACATAGTACTAGGACTTACTAGATGAAAGACCGTGATTGGTGAAGGTACCAAACCCCACGGAGCGGTAGCTGCTATCTATAGGATCTTTTCTAAGAGGTTAGGTGGTTAAGTCGAAGCGGAAAAAGAGAGTAAATCATCGGTCGTGCCGGGATTGATTTCCTACTTCCAGCTGAATGAGGGTTTTTTACGTCACCCCTGCTGAAAGTGTCCAGCTCGTAAACTCGCTCCTGGTCTTTCGTTCGCTATTCGAATGTCTGGACCAGGAGAAATGTACGAAAGGTGGTCTTGTCCTTTCCTTTCCAACTAGTAGATAGTAGCTCCGTCGTTGATCTCTCCTCTTCCCGGCCGGCTGTGACTCCTATGTCCAGACAAGGACTATCGATTCCTAACGAACCCATAGACTCTTCTATCATTCGACCAGATCTTCTAAATTCTTAATTATCCGGCTTCGAGCAACTAATAATGGAAAAGCCCCTAATTTTATAGTAAAGCGCTGGCGTTTAGCACCAACTTAGTAAAGTAATAAAAACCTCCATTTGGGCGTGCTGCTATGATGTAAGGTGCAGTCGTCCAGAGACAGCAGGATGTATGGTATAGGGCCCCTATTTCCTCTTCCTTAGAGTCCTTTATAGATTTCGAGTCGGGAATAGAGCAGTGGCTTATTCGGCGCTATATCACAATTCATTCATTCTCGGGCATAGCTGTTCACGAAAGGTGGCATGGGACATCTGTAGGCGGCAGGCTTTTCTTCCTTTTTAGAACTTATAGTCTGTCGCATAAGCTAGGTGGCTTGCCTCAGGCAGTCTGTGCTTTCTAAGCCCTCTTTCTCGCGATCTTGCTATCCAGTATTTTCCATCACTTCTCTTATGAGCCGGATCTACTCCTCAATATGAATCCAGAGCCGATACCTTTACCTTTTATTGGTAAACCGATGCTGATCTACTCTACTATTCGATTTATTCACGCAAGTCAAGCGTGAAGCGACCTGAAGATAAGGACTACAAGCGGATCGTTGCTGTAGTCGATTGCTCCGGAATTGGGCACCTTCCCCATATCATGATGGCGGAGACAAAAGAAGTTTGGGGCGCAGGCAGAGCGAACCGCTTTCGGAAGAAAAAGGATCACTGCTGCTTTTAGGAGTCCCTCTAACTATCAATATCATAAGAGAAGAAAGCCTTTATACGATACGCTATGATCCCGCTTACTATCTCCTCAATCTAAGGGAGGTAGAAGCTTATAGGTAGTAGCCTAATACTTTGTTGTCTCTTACTATACTACGATATTTTCATTGATCGTAGCTAATTCAGATTCCATTGCGAAAACCGCTCCTTCTTCCACAACCGATTCTACACAAGAGCCAAAGAAAAGAGCCTTTTTCTTCCTAAGGAGATATTCATTAAACCATTAACAGTCGAACCGACCGGAGAGAGATTGCTTTTCTCACAGACCAGAAAGCCAGGAATTGCTTCCATCACAGACCGGAAAAGGTCACCAGCCTCAAAGCCGATAAGACCCTAAGACGCGACAACAACAAAAGGTATTTTCTTTCAAAGAAGCCCTGATTACCTTGAAAACAACGACCTTCTTATCTACGCTATTTAGCCCGACTCCTTCTCCTTTGTCCTAAGAGCGGATGAAATAGCATCTATAAGAGCTGCAGCTGATTCGATCAAAGAATCGTGCTACTTCCATGAAAACCAGGAGCTGATTCGATGCCATCTCTTACTAATTGCGCATTCTCTGCTCGTGTCTATCTTTGCTATTCAGTTGAATGTCGGATGCTGTTTAAAGATGAATTTGATCCTCCTCGTGGGATATCCTAACTATTGATCCGGCTTAGTTCAAATAGCCCTGGCTAGATTCTATAGCTGCTGATTCTTCTTAAACGGATCCATCTTCCTTCGCTCCTAAATCAAGAAAAGGGCCCTAACCCTCGATTCTCTTGTGAAAATTACCGTGTCATCAGCAAAGGCAAGATAAGGAACCTGTCCACCCACCGAGCTAAAAGAATAGAATAGGTCGATGTCTCTAGTAAACCAAAGTCATCGTTTAATAGCTATTTTGCTTCAATTTTTTCTCTACCAATAAGAAATTGAAGATTTAGTTACGATTTGAAACCTAATTTCCTATCTTCATCCATGGACCCTTTACTCATACTTATGGGAGTATTAATCCAATTCAAAAATTATGTTTCGCAATTTTAGAATCCAATTTCTCACTTTCTAAGTGACTTTTGGATCCAAATCACGAGAATGTATATTTTTTTTTCTCGAATCTCTTCATTGAGAGGTAAAGAAGCGTATGAGCAAGCTACGGCCGTCAAGGAACAAAACGGAGGATGGGAGGAGGAAGGTATTAGACCAGAGGAGCAACTGGGCCTAACCTGCTACCTAACCATTCGTTCCACCTCCCGTAAGGGACCTAGTCTTTTTTGACTCTTTTTTCCATTGTTAGCCTCTGGTTCCGGAACCGAACCAGGAGTGAAAAGCAGAAATTCATTCTTAGAGCGCATCCGGCCTTTATTCAGAATCAGTGCTCCGCTGCCAATCTTTATTGATGTGGATCCACTAAGGAATGGAATCTCTTACCTTAGGGTAAGGAATTAATAGAGAAAGGATTAGTCTTAAATACTCTTTTTATATCTCTTTTCTTAAATGCGCGGTGTTTAACACATGCAGATCGGACCCCTTCCTTTATGCGATTGTCGCCTCAGTGCCTCCTTTACCTTCTGGAGTGAGCGGGCCCCGACCGATGCTCGTTCCTAGGCCCAGTCAACCGGACGCTTTCGTTACCTAGCCCGCTAATCTCTTGAGATTGAGCTCGTAGTGCTTGTGCCTTAATATAGTCAAAAAATGTTCCTTTAAAAGTTCATGAGGCAATCTCGATTGAAGCCAGGCAAAGAACTAAAGCCAATTTACCCGGGTTGGGTCCAACTTGGTCGATGGACTCATCCCGAAAGAAGCGAAGGGCAGTTCTACTGGTTAGCACAGAGGGTCCTCCCAAGGTGAAGCAAAGTTCCATCGTGCACATTCATCAAACCAATGATCGATGCCCAAAAAGAAGGTGAGTTCGAAGCCACGTCCACTTCCTATCATCTAACTGCAGAGGAAGTCTTTCTATCCACATCCTAGTCTCATCTATCATCGAAGCATCCAAATGTTGTATATCAATTGTCGGCTCTACTTTCGTACAAAGGTATCTTTTTTTATGCTCTAGCAGGACTTCAGCCGTAGTACGAGTCCTTCCTTTCCACCATTACGAAGAGCAAGCAAATGCCCCCTCCCTTAAGCAATCCCACCGCCTGTGCAAGAATGTAAAGTCTCAATGGTCGACCAGGTGTGTGTAGTTTGATCTTCATCTACGAGAATTGAAAACCCTGTATTTTGAGATATACGAATCTGTGGTTTCGGAATAAGCTCTGTTAGTCCTTTTCGAATTAGGAGCAGTTAGGATAGGTCTTATCCTTCAGTAGATAAGGTTCATACCATCCTGTCGCAAAGGTACTGGGAGAATTTCCAATGCCGTAATCACTTGCCATATGTCCTCCAGAAAATCTTTTCTTACTTTAGGAGGAATCCGCCTCTTCTTACCAAGAAGGTCCGAAAGGCGAGCAGCTTCTGGAATACGAGAGATAGACCTTACACTGTAGTCGACTATAGGGATAAGGGGCCATTCGTAAGCCAAGGATGATGCCAAAAACTTACCGAGGTTCCGTCTCAAATTTGATAGCAAATTGCATCCATTACATCATCTCTGATTCGGATAATATACGAAGACCGAATCAGAGTCTTTAGGCTTGTCCACCTGCCACAGAGAATTCCGGCGAAGAAATTTCCTCTTAACCCAAGACAAGACCAGAACAAAGAGCCTAGGCGATCCACTCTGTCAAATCTAGCTAATAAGCTGAGCGTTATTGGTATGGTAACATAGGACACCCATACATATACATAGTACGAGAGTGCCCGCTAGAAGGAAAATGCATTTCAAAACCTTTTTGTCTCGTACCCATTTGCCTAAACTCCGGTGATCTAGCTTTGGCTTATGCCATTCCCGCTAAACCCGATTCTTCTCTTGATCCGGATCCTTATTCTTTTTGTGACCGCTTCTACTGATTCAGTTAAAGAATCAAAGCAAAAAAACGAAGGCTGGAAAGGGAAAAAACGAGTCTTTCCCAATAGAGAGGCCTTATCCCACAAGCAGAAGGAATAGAAATCCCAGAAGCTACGCAGGAACGGTAAATAAAAATAAATGACTGAGGTAGTTTGGTGGCTAAATCGACCAATATGGAGGAAGTCAAGCCTACCTTTTTTTGTATATCCTAGCTGAAGGAGTCCTATAAAGCTTATGCCGGAACTCAGAAAAAAACTAAAGTTATTCTCCTGCGGAGCCTCAGGCAGGGAAATGAGAAAGACTTAGGTTGGAGGTAAGCTTCCACCTGGCCATGTCATCCAAGAAGGCTTCGCCCTCGACGTGCATCATTTTGATGTAATCACTAAGTCTGGTAGGCTTCTGCACATGAAAGGCGTAATGGGTCAAGATCTTTTCTGTCAGCTGATGAAAAGAGGCTACAGAGGCCGGTCTAAGGTACCTGAACCAAACGACTGCAGGACCATGTAAAGATAACGGAACAAGCATAGGAGTGTGCTCAAGTGTAAGCGAGCGCTGTGTTCTCGGGTGTGCTGAACTTCGAACCTTCGCTAGCCGTTGTTGGGACTTAGTGAAGAGTTAGCCTATAAAGGCTTTGAAAGCAAGTCAAGCATTCCAATCCCAGCGGATTAATCAATAGCAGTAGAGTCGTAAACAAGAACAGCTGAACAAGTCACTTCCTTCTTTGCTTTAAAACAGAGAGGAGCGGAAGACACTCCAGCGAAGCCTAAGAGTGACTGAACACCAAGCCAATCTAGATTAAAGAAAGAAACGACAAGCAACTACTACGCAAATGGGGCTTAGTCAAGTGACTCCACTACATGAAACTACAGTTCGGGATTCGCTTACTCCGAGAAGCGGCGAGTTGGAACAGTACTACGACAAGCAATACGAGAATAAGGCCGTAGTGCGCTAGTTGAATCTATCCATTAAGGCTTGGTCTTAAGTTTACATGGATGCATCGGTTAAGGCTAATCGGTGTAATCTCTCGCGAGTAGCTTCATTCATTCCGTCTAGTGCATATTTAGATGAACATCTGTTTGAAGGGGTAACAACCGGTGGCTAAGAACCGTTATGAACTATGGATCGAAGGCAGCAGCACCCGCTTCGCTTAGGCTTAGTGTGGTAGGGAGGAACATCCCTGTTAGTGTCAACCCGCTTAGTGTCAAATGCTGCGGGTAACAAAATGGTACGGAGGAATTCTTTCGCAAGGGAGTCTTTCCCGTTAGGGGATAAATCGTGATATGAGTAACGCACTCTATGTTGATTTACGACACTATGAAATAGTAGAATAGGAATTTCAACTGAGAAAGTAGTACACTACTTTAAGTGGTCACCGGTAGGCTTCTTTTTCTTGCAGAACCTCTCACTTCGTTCGAGTCAATTACATCGAACCTCTCCTCTCCATTCAGTCTTATCGCATTTCTAATCTACGCCGTGGAAGGAAGGAGTTAACTCCTAATTCTCTTAGCCGTTCGTGTTGATGAAGCTCGTTAAATGGGAGTTCCCATCTGCCAAATGTAATAATGAAAGAAGCGATCCTCCGATCCGAAAGAATCATTCCCGGCTCAAGTCATTCGGCTTACCAAACTCAAGGGGGAGAGGAAACGAAAGAATGAGAAGCTGATTTAGGAGAGGCGGTAACTAAAAGAGGAAATTCGGATGCGGAGATGACCGAAGGAGAGACTTTCTATTAAGATGCTAAACCGGCGTAAGGAGACATTCTTTTCCTCTTAAGTATTCTTAAAGAGGTATTGAAGAGTGTCGTTCGTGCCTCTCCCTTATCACGCAGCGATTGTCATTCTTCTTCCTTTGGGCTCTCTTCGATCGGTCTTTCGGGTAGAGTGAATAGGGAACCCCTTGGTGGGAGAATGTTCTAAAACCGCTTTCCGTAAGCATAAGGTACATCTTTTATGTAGTCTATCTGTTAGTCCCTTAGTCTATATGTAGTCCGTCTCTTTGTCTATCGTCTAACTTTGATTTTCTCGAGCTTTGTTGACATCAAAATGGTGCTAAATCACTTCCTTGCCTTAGCCTTTTAACAGGTGCGTAGCAATGACCATTCCAAGAAATCACACATCCCCACTTGCTCAAATAATGATTGAGGAAGGAGGGCGGAAATCTCGAGGCTTCATTTTTTAGAAACAAAAATGGATCAAAGAGTCACGAAGATATGGATTAAGAGGAGCTCCCCTCCCCAACCACCATTCAAGTGGGTAGAGAGGGCGAGTCCATAAACAATACCTGCGTTTTGTCCACAGAGATTGCTTATGGGTTATTCGACCAAGGGATTTATATCCTAAACCACCAATCCTGCAAAAGGTACTAAACCTTTGCACAGTATATTTCAACCGTATGGCATGTAAACCATAGGGATGGTAATAGTGACTTAGACAGCGGACAGAGATTGGACTAAGGTCCTTTCTCAAGCCGTTGACAAGAAATCTCTTAGCGAACTCTATGTACCCTGTGTCAGAGATTAGGGATTTGAATTTAGATATTGATACACCCAATTTCTCTAACACTGACGCATAGACAAGAGCAACTCCCTTATCAGCAATGACAACGTCATCACCGAGGACCACATACTTGCTAAAGACTTTACCTGGGTACACCTGGTCTGCAGACCACCACACCACTAAGTGATGGGTGAACGCGAACAAGGGCCAAGAAGAGTAGTAACCTAGAGGCTGTCCTGCAACAAACGATACATGGGACCACCTTCTTTTTACAAATGGTACCAAAAAGATGTTTGTGGCCATTAACGACACTTGATGAAAAAGACCGATCGAATAAAGACTGAAATGCCTCAAAATAAGACCAGCAGTGGCCGATGACAAATCATAAGATAAACACTCCATGTTACCAACCAACCCTTTCAAAGGAGCCCTTTGGTTATAAGTGCCATCTCTTTCCCTAGGTTACCTTCGAGTAGGAGTAGAGTGAAGACTCTCTACCAGCTCTACCGGGTGTTCGATCTCCTCTTAAGCTCTATTTAGCTCTCCGGGTTGCTTCTTTTTAGTTCCATCTGGAACTCTTAAAGAACAAGAATTCAAGCTCAAACTTGCTTCTTGCATGCTTCCCCGATTACGAATGGTAATTGAATACCTTTATGCTTTAAGTATTATGAGCTTCTGGGCTATGTCTCGCTTAACCTATACAGTAATGAAATTCAGTCTCTTTGGTAGATCACGTGAGGGAAGACCTTCTATCCGAAGTCCACACCCTCTCTCTAATTATAGCCCTGTTCTACCAAGCGTACTTTGAACCTTGCTGCTTTAACCCGGAGATAACGAATAACAAAAGATTTTTTTTTCTCGATGCGAATTGAATACGATGCATCTGGGAATCAAAAAAGAAAGTCATTTGCCGGCCCTCTTTCTTTTGATTGAGAGCTGGGAAACCTTAATGTGGCCACAAGAATCGCCCGAAGGGTCTTAGGGCTTTCCTGATAGCGTATGCTTCACTCCGACCTTCTCATTCCCGTCTGGGTATGAAACCTCCAAGTATGGTTACGCTCCGAGCAGACCAGCAGATCTAATGGACCCCTCATTGCCCGAATAAGAGGTCGATCGAGGATATATATGAGGTTAGCGCATGTTCGTAGTGATTGCCTCAGATAGAGGAGAATAGATTAGAAAGTTTTCCCTGAGATTTGGCCCACCAATGACTACCTATTCTCGCCCGGTGCCTGAACCTTGCTCGTTTACATCTGGATAAGACAATAGGGATACACTCGAACGATAGAGAAGGAGTTCCTATGGCTAAAGCTGGTCGCCTTTGCATCTTGATGAAGGAGATGGCACCTCTACTTCAGGTGGTCACTTCATATTCTTCTCCCGAGCTCATGGGATTGACGTAAGGGGTTGGGTGGTCAGGTGATCCCTAAGAAAATTGGCTTAGAAAAGATGAGATAGGGAGGGCCCTGCCTTGGATGATTGATTGGTACCGGTTAATGATGCGATGGGTCCTAATCAATGTGATTGGCATAGTTCACTTTTAGCCCCAGCAACATATAGCACCAAGACCAGCAGTTGCATTTGACCGAGTTGAAGCTGCAGATCCAACCAATCCTGGGTTCCGTTGACCAAGTGAAGGCTGTATATCGAGTCACCACTATGGAGCCTACACTTCTCTTAGGGAAAAAGCCTGAAGGTGCTTTCACAGCATCCTTTAACTACATTAGTTAGACTAACCCCATTCTTATGGAATCTATAACTGTCAGAATCATTATTAGTCCTTACAGGTATTTCACTCTTTCCTTTTCATGCTCTCCCTTCTCCTCAGCCTAGGTAAAATAGGAATCGGGGGCTCTGGGATTAGCAAGCAAAGGTCAAAAGCCGATTAAGATTCCTAAATGGATTTCTAAAATACAGGGTTGGTATAGTAGGGGCATTATAGAAAGGTTAGCCAGCCAATTGAACTCCCGATGCTACGTTAAAAGCATTCAATCTATCTCGTCCAATAGTGGTTCGGGTGTCCTATAGCAAGAGCAAAAGGGGAAAGCGATCTGATTCTATCGAAAGAAAGTCCCCAACTCCAGAAAGGAAACTGATTTTTCTATGTCCGAGGGCGGGTGCGTGTGCCTTGAAAGGGCATATTTATAAAACTAGCAATTCCGACTCTTATAGAGGTGTTAGAAGCCTTATAAGGGCGGCCTCTCTCTTTCTTCTCTTATGATAAGCACACGGAGCGGGGAGCTTAGGCTATTCCTTTAATCTATCGAAAGAAAGGTAGCAACTTCAGATAATAATATAGGATTGGGACCCTCTTTTGATATTTAATATAGGCCAGACGCCGTCTTCTCTTCCAACTCTAACCCCTTGTTCAGTCTGCTCTATCTAAAAGGATCGATGGTCAGACAACTACTAATTCCGTCTCGTGTCTGGTGGGAAATCTTGAATCTAGGGCTAAAGGGTCCTTTTCTTAATGATAACTCCCCGATACCTCCCATGCACTTAAGACTGAGAATTCACCCATAGGGTGGGAGCACCCTTCCTTCCCTTTTTTCTTGTATATCTCTTCGGGTGAGACTGACAAGCCTTAAGAGGCCTTCCTACCAAGTACGAAGCAAATGGGGCAATCTAAAGACCCACTCGTAATACCTGATTGATCTATATATAAAGATATATCATTCTCAATAGAATCTTCAAGAAAAGCACCCGCGTCTGGCCGATAAAGTTGACTTTCAATCTCTAGACTTCCCTTGACAACGAATAGCTTGCTTCCCCAGAGCTAAGAAATTCAAATACTATTTTTCTATTCTATAGGACATGAGGGATGTACCAAACCCTAGGTAGAAGATCTCAAAGAAGGTATTCCCTATACGACTTGGAACCCCTTTCCTCAACTTCTTCCTTTTCCTATAGTAAGGAAAGATCAGAGCAGGTACACGATGTATCGATATCTTGAAGCCGATGAAAGAACTTATCAGCCTATGAGATCACACTCACATTTTGATCTTTTATTCGATGATAAAAGCACGGGTCTCTACTGACCTATCCGATGAATTCCCTCCCTCAAGAGCGCTGTGCCGGGCGGGAGTCCGCAGCTTCTTTCTAAGATTCTAATCAGTCTATCGGTCAGCTGCCCCGAAAGCGATCTGATTCACTAGATCGATACTTTGAATAGGATGAAATCACATATTCCATTTGAAAGATCAACACAAACTATGGCAAGGGCGGCGTAAGGGAACTCTATTTCAAGAAAGTCAACTTTAGAAAGTCATTCTCAGCCTAGGGACTAGGGACCTTTTCTACTAGGTTTTACGTCTTTTACAACTAGAACTCCTTTGTTGACATCCTTCTCAAAGGCTCCTTATTAGGGTTTGATTCGTATTTCCCATATATAAAGAGTAGGCGAGGATGGAGATCAAACAAGGGCATCTTCACAGAGCAGGCTATCCATGATATGGGCATTCTAGGCCTGAGGTATGTAATCATAACTGACTCGTCTGATGGATCCATCATTAACGGTAGAGCGAGCTACGCGCCTTTCTGTCCCTATCTCTTTAGAGAGCGCCTAAGAATCGATTCACTCGGGTTGGGGTCCTTGTTCCCATGCTTAACACGGGCTGACTTTCACCTTGTTCCCCAGTCGTCGAGTCCTTCAGTTTCCCTTCCGTCAGTCTATCTCTTCAAGTCCGTACACTATCGAAGCAGAGGGTGCGCCGTTTCAAAGGAAAGGAGTGGGAAATAGAATCGAAAACCGTACGAGCAGTTGTTAAAGCGAAATTCAACGCCTGTAGCGAGTACTAAGTAAGCAAGCACCAAATCAAAGAAAGGAATCACTTCAGGAATGAAAAGATTCCAGCTAAAATAGCAGCCTTGAAGCTGGCATATCCCAACATAAGTTTAGAAAGGGAGGCTAGAGGTGCAACAGTTTCATTGTGGAATTAGAGGTAGGAATGGGAATCTCGGGTATAAAGGAATCCGCTGGTATATTCTAAGTAGATCGTGATGCTGAACCCTCAATATCGGTACCACTTACCACTCCGAGCCAACCGGTACCAATTGGCTATACTCGATATGTAAGCAGTGTGCCACGACCCCTTAATCTTCGGAATCAGAAGCAGAGGAATGATAAACAGGGGCAGGTGCCGCCAACCTTTGTCTAGGAAGCAGCAGTAGCATTAGTTGGAGTATTGGCTGATGGGGAAGACCCCGATCTGTCTATTGATCTTTTTTTTTATTCCTCCTCAAGAATTGGTTGCTGGGGATGGTAATTTTATGGACACATCAGCTGGGGTAATTACCCTGTCTTCAGGGGGATCCGTAAAAAAGGGTGTTTTAATAATAGATGAAATGGTTTTGTGCTCGGGTCTTTTCAAGCAACTGGCTTTCTCCTAGAGGTATTGGTTACTAAGAACCTAACAGAACTTGAAGCACTTTTCTGAATGCGAAGTGGATGAATATAAGAGTTTGACGGCATTAAGTTAGGTCTGGTAACACATTAAGAATAAATAGCTCTTTCTGAATTGTATCTATATCTATATATCAATATGGCGAAGAACCGGCTTTTACTAAAAGAACTAAATTAAGTACAGAACTCCGTGGTTCCTTCCAAGGAATCCTGGAAAGCATCTAAACCAACGGATTCAGTGACACGGGCAAGAAATGAATGGGAGGAGAAGTGAAATATTGAAAGCGCTCTCGCTTGGGTGAGGTCGAAAAGCAAATCTAGGCAGGAGCTCGCTCTGGAAGATTGTTAAGGGTGCTTTTACAGCTCAAGCAATAGGTGTAGAAAGTCAATCCAGTACTCGAAGTAGGGCGTTTAGCAGCTAGTCATTCAATACATGGTATAAGAGGAAATTCATTGAGCTCGACTCAACTAAACTAAGGGGACGGAAGCAAGGTCAAAAGCATCAACCTCATCCAATGTAGCTCGTTGCTACGATGCTTCGGGCGAAACCTCATCCTAAAACTACTGAGACTCCTTTATCAGGGTTGACATAAGGGAAAAAGGTTAAGGAGTTCCTCTACCTAGTCCTTGGATAGTCTGAACTTTGCCCTCAAGCTATTCTCAAAGGGAG
>NC_040043.1:23400606-23498106 GCF_003713205.1 Coffea eugenioides
CATCCCTTGTATATATTTAGCATGCATGAATGATGCCCACAATGAGTCATTCTTTCGAAGACGCCACCACAATTTACAAGAAAAAGCCTTCGCCATGTCTTCAAAGGACCGCACACCAATACCCCCTTCATTTGTAGGGTAACAAAGCTTTTCCCAAGAGCTCCAGTGAATCCTTTGTGACTCCAAACTATGATCCCATATAAAAGAGTTACACACCCTCCCTAGAAGAACAAACACAGCTTTAGGAGGATATATAACTTGCAATATATACAACGGAATCGTTGAGAGAACATGCCGCAATAGGATGATCTTCCCACCAGCAGACAATAACTTTGAACTCCAATGAAACAGCCTATTGCGTAACTTTTCCAGAATACCATCAAATAAAACAACTCTTGTCCTTCCCCTGTCAATTGGAGCCCCTAAATAAACAAAGGGGAACTCCTGCTGACGAAAACCGAGGATGGACTGAACAAGTGCTAACTGATCAGCCGACGCTCTGTTAGAACACAAGTATGAACTCTTAGCCACATTGATCCTCTGCCCCGACATTGCTTGATAGGATCCAAAAAACTCACGAATAGCCTCCAAAGCATCTTGCGAGCACCGAAAAAAAATGAAAATATCGTCTGCAAAAGCAAGGTAGGGAACACGACTACCTGCAGACACATAAAATCTACTCTCATCTTGCATAAATAAATGATGAAGGCCTCGCCCAAGAAATTCTGCCACTAGAACAAACATAGCTGGCGAAACCGGATCCCCCTGACGAACACCACGGGAAGATCTAAAAAAGCCCGATGGTTCCCCATTGATGAGAACAGAAAACCAATTGTTAGCAATCAACCTAAAAAACAAATCAACATTAACCTCCTTAAAACCGAACTCCCGCAACATATAGAGAAGGAAGGACCAATCAACCCGGTCATACGCCTTCTCCATATCTAATTTAAGAATCATGTTGGGATGCTTAAGTCGCCTATCCAAATCAGCCACCAACTCCTGAGCAACTAATATGTTGTCTGCAATACTACGTCCGGGCACAAAACCCGATTGCCAAGGGGACACCAATTTCGGCAAAAGTTTGTTGAGCCTATTAGACAAGACTTTGGAAATCACCTTCGAGCTTACATTACATAAACTAATAGGCCGAAACTCCCTCCAAGATGAAGCTCCTTCCACCTTAGGTAATAAAACAATTAGTGTACTTGTATATCCCCTTGGCAGTTGCGCCCCCCTAAAAAAGTCACAAACAGCCTCCAACAAATCATTACAAATAATACTCCAGCTAGCATGGTAGAAGCCTGCGCCAAAACCATCTGGACCAGGCGCGCTATCCTCAGATATGGAAGAAACAACCTCCTTCCGCTCCTCTAATGAAGGCAACCGTTGAAGAAGATCATTATCATCCTGGTCCACCTTCGGCAACTGAAAAGGTAATTGAGGACTTCTTCTACCCTCCCGTTCAGCTGCAAAGAGAGTGGAAAAGAAAGCCACAGCCGAATCCTTGATTTGTGAGATCTCCTCCAACCACTGACCATCCTCTTGCTTAATTCGCGAAATAAAATGGAAATTCCGTCTCTGTCTGACATGTGCATGAAAAAAAGCAGTGTTTGCATCACCTGCCCTCATCCATTTAATGGATGACTTCTGCTTCCAATATTCACACTCCATACTTAGCTCCCGGTTATAAACTGCCCTAGCTTCATTCAAGCTCACCAATGCCGCCTCATCCCGAGAAGTATCATACTGTAATTGGCGCTGCAACATAACGCCTTCAGCCTCCCTTACCTTTTGGAAAATGTTGCAATATATATCCTTATTCCATTTCTGTAATACTCTCCTTGTATTCATTAATTTTCGATAGAATACATCCAAACCCGAACCATGGACAGGCCTCTCCCATGCCTCCTTCACTACATCCAGAAAAGTCTTGTGTTTAGCCCAAACATTCAAGTACCGGAAACCACCCTTTGCAGCCATCAACTTCCCACACTTAATCAAAAGAGGGGTATGATCCGATCGTCCTCTAGCTAAGTGGGAAACATGTGTGACATCATAGGTATCTTCATTCAATCGGGCTTGATTCCATCTTCTTCAGTCAGTCTTAGGGCAAAGAGTTCTTCCGCCCACAGCGGTAATGCCGATAGCTCTTAATATATTACCAGAATTGCTTTAGGGATTGCATTCTTCTTCCTTTATCTTTTCTTCGAAGCGAGGCATATTCATATTATCGATATGCCACTAGCTCTTGGGAACGGTTCAGTTGGTTCGTGTAAAGTGTAGTCTGAATACCTTTTTACGTGTTTTCTCTTTTGCGCTGTCTACCGCTGTGTCTGCATCCTTCCCCTAAACACTTAGTATCCCCCAATTTTTTGTCCATAAAATGGAAGAGACAAACTATATACCATGGAAAACCGAGATAATGTCGTTAATTTAAATACAAGATCTTTTATCTTCTCAATTTCGTTGATGGAACTGAAAAAGAAGCAAAGGAGTTACCTTGATCGAAGATAGCGCGCCAAAAAGGCAGCGAGGATAGCAAAACTTAAACTACTGAGATCCTCGGGTGAAGGATATAGAGAGGCTCATCCAGAACAGGAAATGTCATGATGCCTACAATAGTCTGAAAAGTACACCTCGGATGGTACATCCGGACTATACCTTCACCTTCAGGCTCCATTTTTCATCAATCTAGTCACTAACTTGGCTCTTCTTTATTTTACCTTTACTTCGTTGACCGAGTGAAGTGAGTCACGGGTGTTTAAATTGCTTTTTGATTCTGCTAACATTTGAGTCTTGGAAGTGGTGAAGCGAGGGACTGGTCTTTGCCCCTAATCAAGGATTTCTTCCTCTTCTTGATGAAGCTGCCTTTGCCACATTCTCCTACTCAGGTCTAGCTCTCACCTGTGCAAGCATCAGAACATGCATTCTCGCGATCTACAGAGTCCTTATGGCTTGCTCGTTGAAGAAGGTAAGACCCCTCGTTTATGGGTGAAAGAAGGTCTGTTGATGACAAAGGGACGTCGCATGTACGTGCAAAAAGTTGGAGAACTAACAAAGACCTTACTCTGCATGAGTGTCATGATCCTCCCTGGGCGGGACACCCAGGCTGGCACCGCACATTAGCTTTATTAGAGAGGAGATATTATAGGCCTAACATAAGGGACGAAGTAGAAGAGTATGTTACTATCTATTTGATATGTCAGCAAGACAAGACTTTCACAACAAAACTGGACATGGCTTTGGCTGGTTAAACTGCCCTTGGGTACGAAGATAAGCAGATATTCACTCTCCCTTGCCGATCAAGCTATTCGCCAGGATTGTTCTTTCGGAGCTGTTTGAAAATGGCATTACAAGTAGCAGTCAATTTGGATATGAACCAGGTCTTTCTTCCCTCAGCGAGTGGAGTTCCTTTCGTATCTTATTATTCATTTTGGTAAGGTAAGGTGAAATTGCCTATTGTATTACGTCTGTGATGAGTCTTCGATTCGTTAGAAGCCTTACAAGAGGTTCCAGGCTATTTTTGATTTTCCTTTTATGATCCATAGGTCGCATTAAAAACGAGATCGATGGAGCTTTCTTCTATTATTCCTCTCGCTACGATGACGGTATTGAAATAACAAGAACCCTGGCGGTACCAAAACTTACGCTAAGACTTTCCGGGATAGTATTAGGATCCCTTGAAGATTCTCATGTTGGCGTTCCGGCAAAAGCCCTTTCCTTAATGATGTTCTTAGCTTTTTCAAAAGGAATTGATAGAGGCTGGATCAATAGCAATAGTAGATACTACAGATCCGTTGCGCTTGAACGTGGTGAGGAAGGTAGATGCTTTGAATAAAATGCAAACCTGATTGACAACAGCAAGCTGCTAGTTAGGTTGCAAGGAAGAATGAATCCCTGCTTGAGAATCTGCTCTTAACTCTTGTGTACATGAATGTAAGAAAAAAGAAAGAGTTTGTGGTTTCTAGTCTTAGAAAGTCTCCTATCTGTGGCTAGAAGAGAGTTGCCCTAACTCTTAGTAACCTGTAAAGGTTAGAAGAAGAAAATCTTTTTCCTAATATTCTCTTTGGAGGGGGAAATATCCTATTAAAAAAAGAGAGTCCACTCTTAGAAGAGGGAATCCTTTTATTCATATAGTAACAATCGTACCAAGCCCGGGGAAGACTAAGATCTTTCTTTCATACAACGACTTGCCAGTAGGTCGTAATGCTACGAAGAAGTCGTTAGGTAAGCCTGTCTTTTCTTTATAGAAAGTAGCCTATCTGCAGAAACTCTCTCTTTCGCTGTCCAAGGGGTAATGCTTTCCTTATCTTACTTTTTTGAAACTCTAAGACATCTATTTTTCCTGTTACCCTTCTATCTCGCACATATTACGCTTTGTTTAGTGATGAGAAGTGTCCATAACGTTCACTCGAGCTATAGCTCGCTCACTCGCTGGGAAGACTTTTTCCTTCGAAAAGAAATCAGGATCCCTTCCAGGGCTTGTCTAAAACCTCGACTAGAACCAACCATTCGCTACGAGCTGGCATTCGATCCAAAGCTGATATTCTTAGTCATGTGGGAAACTCTATTCCGAGGAATAAAAACCTAAAAGAGCTAGATCTTCTATTTGAATGCCCCGGTCAAATGAAAGAAAGACCATCTAGCAGCCCTTCGTTCTAAGAGAACTCACACTCCATACCTGCATAATATAGAGCAGAATGAGCTTATCGGAGGATGCATCTTCTATATCTAGATTACCAGTGAAAAAAAAAAAAACAAACTATCCATTCTGAATGGGTAAGCAATCTATCTCCATACCTAGATGAGAAGATCTATCTTAGCTGATCTCTGGCTTCTAGCATATAGATATAGAGTTGTCGAGCGAGTCAGCAAGCGAGTGAAATACCTGGAAACGAGGGAACAAACGAGCATCTAAGCGAGCATAGGGGATAATAGAGCCTTTCAGTCCACAAGGTTAGAATAGAGAAATGCAGTTCCTTTAGGCATCTTCAGAGCTTGTACATTATGTTTTTAGTAGTCTTTCTCAAGGAAAAGCAGATAGCCTTTTAACACAAGAAAGCATCGGCTATGCCTACACCTTCAAACCCATCTGAGATGATAAACCTATCTTCTTAGCCGACATTCCAACTAGAGTACAGCGTTTATGCTAGGAATTGATGGCATGAATAGGCAGCAGGAGGAAGGCTAACTCGAAATTGAATAAGATAAGACAAAGCTAGGCATTCACTCGTAGTACTCCTTAAGCCGCCTAAAAAGTCATTTGCCTTAAGCTAATCCTGTGCGTTAGGCTTCTCGAAAGCATTTCTTTCATGTCTACCGCTGCACTTTCAGGGTCGATCAACGTAGGGAAGAGTCAAAGCAGTGTTTGGAAGTTAAGAATCAGGCTTTCTTCAAACCTCTCGAGCCTTCTCTGCATCCAGATGTTAGACAAGGACCGGAACTGCAGGGCAATCAGTCTGTCGATTTCCTTGCATTATCGATATTCACAGTTTGCATGAAGTTCCAGTTAAACTATGTGATTTGCTTGTCCTTAAGCCTAAACTTCTATTAGTGCACTTACTCGAAATCTCATTTTGCTTACCATTCTTATTCACAGCGACTTATGAGTGAAAGGTCGATTCAACAATAGCAAAAAAGCAAGGCAAGGTCCTCCATCGCTAGACTGAGTCTTCAACGGTGAAACTAACAAGTCGAACCTACAAGACAGGACAGAGGATCTTCGGGCACTCTCTAGATCTTCGAACATAGATGGTGATAGAAGGAATATTCTCTAATATACGAAGGTATTTGCGCTCTGTGATATGGTTCACAACTAAAAAGAGTGGAATCAGATAGGTATAAGCGTAATGACTAGTGCATATCCCCGCGTTGCCATAGGGCATATAGAAGTCAGGAGAACCAACTCGATTTACTCACGCTATCTCCTCAGAAAGAGCTCATTCCCACTGATTCATTTACTCTTATTGGTGAATTGCTCTGCAGGTTTAATAGCACAGGCTCCATGCGCTCAGAAAAACATCAATTTGGTTAGCAGATTTCACCGGTTCTACTCTAATCTTCCAAACCACTCTTTCTTGGGCTTGGCTTAGTGGTCAAGATAGGTTTCCTAGCTCTTTTTTTTTGGTCAAGGTGGGACTTCCATCGATAAAAAAAGAACTGACTAATCCTAATCCTAAGTACCAACCGAGGGATCAGATTGTGAGCTCACTGCAGGTAAGACCGCAAAGGCCCTTCTTACCATCGGTATCCGGGAAATCATATTTAGAAGCTTTATCACCTTAGATATTACTCAACGAAATCTCTTCCAGTTGAAATATCCTAAGTAAGGTATAAAAGAGAATTTCTCACTGGTAAGACTTCAAAAAAAGACTTCTCTGAAATGAGATTGTGATCTTTCCTCGGCTTTGGAAGATAAGGTTTCTAAACTCTAAGACATCTCTTTTTTTCCTGTTTCTTTCCCCGCATATATAGATGTACTTTTTTTAGATTTTTATATAATGTATTGTTTTTTGTAGAAAGTAGAAATAGGATTATCGAGAGTGAATCTCATTTCTATACGCAATTTCTTAGGATCGCTATTTCCAAGAGAGGGCCTTTTTTGCTCGAATCGACAGACTCATTAAGAAAAGTGCGACCTCAGCACCGCATCTATCGACCGGGCTAACTACCTACCCCCCCTCCCGTTTACCGATATACTTATTTTGTATAGCGGATGCCAATCCATGGAATGAATCCTAGAGTCATTATAAAAGAGTCTCTAACGAAGTCATAAACCCTACCTGATTGAGAGCTAACAGCCGGATGTGATGATCCTTCCGCATACCAAGTTGACACAACCTCAGACAATTTGGGTACCAAGGGCGTGGTGTCAAGTCAAGAATTCAGACCGTCGAATGAATTGTGGCCTGGGGGGAGGACTTGTGTTACGATGCAGCTGGCACCTTTGAAGTCTCGTTGCAGAGTAGGCAGCAACTCTTGCGTGCACTGTACGCGGTTGTTTGGTGTGTAGACGAACAGTTTGCGCGGTTGTGATAACAACATGGAACTTTTTAGTTGAATTCCGAGGTGTGGAAAAGTTGAGTAGTTACTTTGTGGTCCCCGATTGGTACAAAAGTAAGATGGTTAATCTTGCCAGTAAGGGCAAAGTTCGGATTGAGCTTATGGTAACAGGTGGGCGGGAGTGCTACTGTTACAAATGCAGTTGGAACCTCAATCTTGGCTGGTTACGCTGAAGTAAGAGATGGGTGTGCTATCGTCACGAGGTAAAACAAGAGCGAATTGATATTTGGCTATCGGGTTGATGGCATTAAAATGTGCAAAAGGATTTCTCCAAGTGTAGTTGACAGTTTCAGTGTCTTTGCAAGTGAGCAGCGATCGTTCGGAAAACGAGTCGACATGGTCTTGAACAACCCATAGGCTTTGGACTTCGATGGCTGCTTGAAGAACGCAGATTGGGAAGTTGGCTGTGGTCCGTCGTGAATTGTGCAGACGACTGATGGCTTACGTTGCCAAGAGGGCATTGTGAGACAAAGGAAAGGGCGGAAAAGGATGGTGTTTGGCCCAGGATCTCACTATCACCTATGCATGTGCGAGAATGCGATACGATATGGTAGAGGCCGATGTGTCATTGGGACACTTAGCGTGGTAGACCGGGAAAGAGTGCTGTTACCACGAATGCGGTGAAGAACTGCGTTGCCTGCCGGTGCCAAAAGACTCAATGTGCAGAAGTGGGGTGGTCGAGCTATAGAGCTGTCACCACTCATACGACGGAAATGCCATGATGCTTTGTTGTGGCAATTGAAGTTCCACTTCAAGGGGATGTGATGTCTGGTGTGGCGAACCATCATCACTACTGCAGGAGAGAGCTGCAATGAGACTCGCTGCGGAAGTCGAGTTATAAGACGACCGCGTCCTGTTGCGTTCACGGGCGAAAACACAGGACTCAAGCTTCGTAGTTAAAGCAAAGTACTGGCCTGATACTATCGGTAGACTGATGAAGTCACAAAGGCAGAATTGGAAAAAGTCGGATACCTCATAAGAAAGGGCTTTGGCATGAGTTAGGGGGAGACTCTGTGCTGGCTCACTGGTTGGTGAGAACGCTGGATGAAAACGAAGTTGCTAGAATGCTGTTTCGGAAGTGCCCCTCCAAGGGGAGGCAGGCGAACCTCTGGTTTACTTGACAGGGTCAATCTAGGTGCCGTTTTATCTGTTATGTTAAGGTTAGTTATGAACCCAGAGGGCTGTGCGGAATGTTTGTGGCATGTCGAAAATGTGGGCTAATACTAAGATAATGGTTGGGCCGGCGAATTGGCACTACTACTTTGTTTAGTGAGAAGTTATGGCTTTTGGCCGAAACGGTTGGTATGGCTGAGCCGAAGCGAAGGTAGTAGATAGACTGAGGTGATCACTACTCGATGTCGGAAGGTTTGGCACATTTTTGGATATTAAACCGGAATTGTGATTGACATACTAATGAAAGCAGTCATCACTTTTAGAAACAATACGGGAAAAACTTCAGTCAATGTGATGGTCCGGGCACAGGACTGTCATCACATCGGGCTTCAAGAAAAGTTGAAAAGATCAACCCCGTGAACAATATATTAAGTTGAGGAAGAGCGAAGCCCGACTGCACTGAGCGCGTTGTTCTTATAGGAGAGAATGATGCATGTGGTGTAGATTGGCGGCAGAGACCTCAGCTGGCTTAATACTTGACCAATTGGCAAGTAAGTAAAGAGAGCGTCACAAGCAACACACTCCAATTTCCTTGGCTTGGCGGAGTAAGCCTTGGCCATCTCAAGCAATTCGACGTTACCTTGGTAGAGACATAGAAGTGAGCTTGGTTAAAGCAGATGGGTAGTTATGTCAGATTGAGACATGTTGGTGTGAGCAACATGGGATGGTAGGAGACCCCGACTCAGGACGGCATGGCTAATCTTATTTTGGACTTGTCTACTCAAAAGAAGAGTGGAATGACCGATGATAGGCAGTCCGAAAGTCGGTGGCGCTCTTGAGTCAGTGACGAAGCGATGTTGAAGAACCCACACGAGGACGTTGTTGGGGGAAGCCTTGTTGAGTCACCTTGGACTCGAGACAATGACTGTTTGAATGCGAGTGCCGCAGATCGAAGGTCGGTACACTCGAAAAAAGAGTGGATAAGGCGGGTTATGATAATCAATTGTCGGTATGAGACTAGAACTTTTTAAAGTAGAGATTATAGGCCCGTAAAGAAAGAAAGTGTGTAATTTCTTTTTCAATCCGCTTTCAAGACATCGGTAAGCTATGGTTGAGGAGTAAGCATCGGCAACAGGAGCAGATGTATAAGCTGGGGTGGAACGGTTTTTCGACCCTTATCAACTAGTCGAGAAAGAGTAAGAGGGTATTCGTGACCAACCTATTGGTCCGAGGGGAGTTCTGCCTGCCAGCCTTCCTTCTCCGTCATCGAGTTCTGGTAAGACCATCGAGGTATCTTCTTCTCCATCTATTTCTTTTCCATCAACAATTATTGTTCGTAGGTCAGCTCTGATCTATGGAAATTCGCCCTTCGGGGAAGTCAGGAACGAAAGATAGCTATACTGGAAAGTATAGGAACGAAAGCAGGCAACATGAGTATGTTACTTCCTGCGAGAATGGCCCTCCCTACTACAGACTACGCTCGGAAAGTCGGTGATAAGCAAGAAGAGAAGAATTTGAAAGAAGAAAAGAGAAGTCCCGATAAGTACTTCACTTAGCCTTTCTCTAGTAGTTCTTCCCCTCCTTCCTCACTACGCTTCGCTTGACTTGAGTTGGGAAGAGTCATATTCATATTCATATTAATATTAAAAAAAACTCCCCGTAATGCTTGTATTCCCTTACTGAACGGAAGGAACGGTTCCCCTACTCGCTTGCTAATGGACTATAGCCGGAACGAAGGCACGGATTATATACCAAGTCTTTCCTATTCTCCTAGTCTCGCAGTTGTCAGCTCCTTACCTTTGGACCCTTTCCCCTTTCTGTAATACCCACGGGGCGGTAAGCTTGTTTGTGTTCGGGCTTTCGAGTTGGATATCACCATATACTAGTGCTAGTGCGGGTGAAAGCCTCGATAAAAAAAAGGCTTAGCCATTTCCTAGCAACACAAGGCAGGTGCAAAAGGCGAGAGGATAGCGTAGCTACATGAAACCAAGTCATTCTTTCTAGAATACTTGCTGGCATGCGAGACAAGACTGGAACCAAGGCCAAGGGCAGGAACTCCACCAAGAGGACCAACAAGAACCCTATCATCAACCAATAGGCCAGGTTATGCAATAAAGCCGAGGAGCTATAATAAGAATCCAACTAGAAAGCGGTTCTTGCTCTGGTTTCAGGGAATCCCTAAAAGCCCAGGTCAAGGACTAGACTAAGAGTAGGTGTGTAAGCAGCCAATCCAATAGTGCTTCTTACGGGGAAGTGTTTCAAGTCATTCGATTAGGGACACTAGCTACCCTTTTCTATCTTTGTGGCGGGAGGCAGGAAACTCCGTCTATACCACAGTTTGAGACGAGACCCGGGAGGCAGCGAGCGAAGTTTACGGAGCGGGAGTCATAGTTCCAATAGCGAAGGAATTGAAACTATTGGCGGCCGCGAAGGATACGGAACGTTTAGGCTAATGGTACTACTAGTCAACTACACTCGCGGACTATTTATGCGCTGACTGAACTTGCTTCGTAGACAAGGTTCGTTCCGTAGCACGCTTCGGGCGAAGCCGGGGCCCGATTCCCTTGACCCCAAAATCTAGTTTTTATTCAAATCCCGACTCAACCCCTCACCCTGCCTGCACCACAACCACTATTATCCCTTACCAACCACCTCCCGTCTACAATCTTGAGAAAGTCTCTTGGAATTAAGAGAAAAGATACGGAGAAGAGAGAAAGGGAAGATTGTGATGAGATTGGGAACATGACTCGCTCTGGCAGATGTTTTAAGCCAGACAACCTGAAAACAGATGGAAATAAAGAAAAAGAGAAAGAGAAAGAAAAGGGAAGGAAAAGACTGATGCTTTTCTCAAGGAAGGGAGGAATAGAATGTGGCCGAACAGTTTAGCAAAGTCCCTGCCCAAATTTCGATCTTAGGATAAAGAGGTACCATATCATATGTGTAACGAGAACGGACATGACACAGCAAGTTGCTAGTATAACTTGTTCGCACAGGGGTCTGAAAGCTTTTCAGTCAAGACTGGTCGGGGCTCTGGAGAGGAAGAATCTACATCGATCACGATGCGAGCAACAAGGTAATGGTGTCCGAAAGACAGATCTCATCACAGCACTTGCTTTCCCTAAACTATCTATCTTTAGAAGTAGGGCGAGCAAAACAAACTGAAAGAGGCGGCGTTCTAGACGATAGCCTTACAACAAACAAGCTTGCTTAACGCACTAGCTTTGAGTTCCGACTTAAAAGCTCTTAGAAGTTCAAAACCAAAAGACAAAGCGCATCGCTCTCACGCTCGTCAGTAAAGTCAGTTATTCGTCTTTTATAAACGAGTGTTGTGTACTAATAGACTTGCTTACCGTAAGCGCAAAGAAAGAACGGTTCTATCTATTTATCCATAAGGGCTGGAGCGCCTTTCGAACGGTATAAGTTACGACTTCGCTTCCGAAAAGATAGATTTGACTCTGATTCACCAGCATCCACTACCGGAAGGAATTGCCTGACTTAGCGCCTGCTCTTATTCCTGCCCGGAAACAAGAACTTTCTTTCCTTTACCCATTGGATACTCGAGGATAATGCGCTCGCCAGATCGAAAGCTAGGATTGTCAGATGTAACGAGGAGGGCTTCACGGATCAAGGATTTGACGTTGGCGGATGCTATTATGTACTCTACCGTACGAGACATACGATTTGTTACGCTAACCTGCTTATTGATTGGGTTCTCTCTTTTGTGGTGGGACGTACCAGAACCTGTACTAGTAAAACCAGAAGTTCTCCGCTCACCGGATCTAGGTGGTTAAGGTCTCTAAGGATACATTTTGAAACCATATATGTAGAACTCACCATGTTCCAAGCCCGTGTGAATGTGGGGAACCATTAAATAACGAAGCAAGACACTTGTTCGAACAGAAAGAGACATTCGATCCACTTGGATTAGAGAAGAAGGCTGGGGTAGATAAGAAGGCTAGCTCTTTCTGTGCCCGGTCCCTAAAGCATTGAAGACAACAACGGGAATAGCCCTCTAGTTTACTTCCCCGTTACTCTTAAGCTTAAGTAAGATAGGGCAGGGAAAGATCTCTGATGCTACTACCAATAGTAGGTAGCGGGTGAATCATATCGAGCGAAGAATCCTTATCCTCATAAGAAGTCGAATCCGAGGCTTGGCACCTTTAGTTCTCGAGATATCCACTTGGTGATTGAATTCTAATTTGTTGTTTTCAACTAGAAAAGGAACTACTAATACATCTGCTCTCAAAGTCTCACAGTCAGATTGGCTAATCTTCCTTACTCAAATGGCACTGGAACTTCAGCTGCCAATGCTCAACACATGCCTCCTATTGGAGAAGCTTATTTCATTGTTAATTGGAATGGGACCGGCCAAAGCAACTCCCAAAGCTCAGGTGGTAAAGAAGAGTTAAGATTCATGGACTGCGGTCGCCACATCCACAACAAAAGAATATCTCATTGAAGCTGAAGCGGCATCCGACCTTTTCGACCTTTGCCTATCGCCTTACCAACCACCAAAGATTGCCCGAGTTCAACACCCGACCAGTCGTAGCATTCTCATTTTATGAGAAAAGGGGGTGGCAACTCCTAAAGAATCGATCGAAGCGCTCCTTCCACGATCGGCTTACGCCAACGACCCGACCGGCAAGCTAAAGAGTTGTCATACCTTCCTTCCGTCTTTTCAATTACATATGTAAGTAAAAAGAGAAAACTAGCATTAATAAGTGAAGGGACTATCGGGTGATAGGCCTGAACGATACTCTTAAACAGCTCTTAAAGAAGACTTAAGATTCCTTTAATGGATCCTTCTTAAGGCGGTTGGCTAAGAGTCTTACTCTGAAGAAGCGAAGGAGACCAGCCCTTGAACCTAACCCTCGGAAGAGAAGCTCAGACTCTGCCCAAGGCTTTAGATTGTTGGTTTATAGATAGCACCAGTCAAGAATCGAATTCTAGGTAGCGCACTGAACGAAGTCAAGGCTATTTCGTCTTTCTAGTCAAGCTCCGGCGAAGGGGAAGACAGAGGAATTCGATCGAAAGTGAAAGGCATTTCGTCAAGAAATTAAATGCGCAAAGGACAGATGCAGCTCAGTCGAAGGAGATGAGATGAAATCGACTCAATAGTTAACGGAAAGGAAGGTAATGAATGGGCTAGGAAGCCACTGATTATGAAGGGAATGATAAGGCTGCTTTTAGGCCGGTTTCAGTCTGTCGGTAGTTGAAAGCAATCTCTCGTTAGAAGTGTGGAAGATCAATTGAAAGCGAAGTTATAAATAACTTAACTTATCTCTACTCAAGGAAAACCTTAGCAGCTTGACTTTAGTACTTAGCCCGCGACGGGAAGGTAGATGAAAGCGAAGCTAACCATGTTCAAGGAAGAGGCGTTGAGTGAAGAACAGTTCAGTAGTGAATTCCAATATTCCATATTCCCTTATTTCCCGCTTGTTAGCAACTTCAGTCTCAGTTCTAATATCAACTTGAGTAGGAATATGGAATATTCATATCCGGTCCGGAAGTGAGGTAAGCTATCTAGTAGCTCACTGTAGCTTTAGTAGCGGGCCCTCTAGGCATGAAATAGGGGAACTCCATTTTTTAGGTATCAGCCTCAGGTTTTGTTAGTGAGATAAAGATCCTGTTGTGGAAATTCCCAACTGGATTAATCTTTTGATTCGATGTAGCACAGGATGGAGTGGGGAATTCCGTTGACAAGGCCGCCGACCCCCTGGGAAAGAAGCTTAGCAAGGATCTATTTTAGCATTTCGGATCGGACCATGTTGAGCAAAGACGGGGGCGAAGGAAAGGGAAAAGCAATAGCTCGCCCGGGAGCCTTTCTTTTGGAAGGACGTGCTTGGGAACTAGAACCCACAGCTAGTGCCCATTGCATCCTACCGGCAATTCCCATTCATTCCTCGGTCTATGCCACGGTTGTTGTGAAAGAATAAACTTTTAGAGGAAATGCCTTCTTAGCAATTGAATCAACTCTTACTGCTCGAGTAGACGTTCTTCTTGGTGAGTGAATCATCTTCATCCTATAATAAGAGGGTATCAAATGCAAGAGGGATTGCCACTGTGAGGGAGATTGGTCCTAGCTACTTCTTTCATACCAGGAAAAAAAGATTGCCAAATCGTTCTCTATCGAATCGTAGTCTAGAGCCAAATGAAATGGATTCCCCTTGCCTCCTGGCTCCACTGGGCGAGTAGAAGACATTGAAAAGGGCTTCACATCCCTTGCAGGGCTTTGAGGTTTAAAACTTGGTTGCGCTCCTCCGATTGACAGATTCCTGGAAAAAAGAACGCCCTGAGGCTAAGGCGGATTTGTCAACGGCGGTGTTGCTGGCAATGATTATAATAGCTATGGCCTTTGCTCAAATCTACCTGATTAGAAAGATAAGGCGCCTTGACTTAGCCACCTTCAGTTCCCAAATGGAAAAAAGAAGGATCTCAGCTTTCAAAAGCCCTAGATATAGATGTCCGGGAAGTGCTTCCTTGGATTATAAAGCACATTCCGGGAGTGAAAGGTCATAGGGCTCATAGACATTCTATATTTCCGATCTTTCCTTTAACAGGCGACCAAGAGAAGGCCAAGCTATGAAAAGCAGATAGAAAGAAGAGGTACGTAAGTGGTAACTCTTGAAAAAGTCCGGGGTTTACAGATCCTCAACCAAGAGGAATGTAGTAACTCGTATGACAAGTAGAGGCATGAAATGAGTCTACCGAAGGGAAGACTTTACACGTAAGAGCTACATAAAAGGAGCGATAACTAGAGAAGGAGAGAGAAAAGGCAACTTGTTTACTCGTTAAGGGGCGGACTGGCTTTCACTTAAGAGAGAACGAGAGAAAGAAGGCTTTCTTCATCAGGGACGGAAGGCACAGTAGCGTTAGAACGAGAGAAAGAAGAAGAAGCAAGTCAAGCCGACTTTCCGCTTCCGGAATGGAATTCTTTGAGACAAGAAAAGATAAGGGATTTTTCTTTCCCAGCCGTTGCCATTGTCAGAGAGATTCCTTATTTTCTTTTAATAAGAGAATTCTGACCTCAACCTCACTCAAGGGATAGAAAGGGGCGATGAGCTCAGTGGAGGAGAAGCCGTCCTGATGAAATAGAAAGCCCTAGCTATGAGTTACTCCAATCTAGCCGTGATGCGCGAGGGCCAATATTCAAATGAAAGCAAGGTTTTCTCATGGGGAAGGGATGAATACGAGCTGTCGGAAGAGCTGCTCTCTCAGAAGCAACCAATCCAAGAATTTCTTGATTTGTTAGAGTGCCAGTCACAACACTAGAACCAAGTTAGGTGAGCTTGAATGCATCGGTCAGAACGGGGAAAGCTGCTCTTAGAGCGTACTCCTTCCGATCTAGGCGTATGGTTGAATCTATCCTGACTTTCAAGTAGTGCTTGATTGAGGGATGAACCCGAATCCGTACTTTCCGGTACTTTTCCTACTCCCTTTTCCTCTTTCAAGTGGGTTGAACTCTTTCTAAGGCAAAAGGTGAGAGCAGACAGATCTTCTATTGAACTTAACATAAAGCTAGGAATGCCAAATCCCATAACTTTTCTTTCTTGCATTACGTCATTAACGTCTAGCTCACCCAATCATGCCCTACTCCCCTGAGAGGGAAATGCCTTGAAAGTGCCTATTCATTCTTCTTCATACCGTTACTTCCGTTTTAGTTGAGGAGTTGGCCTACATCGGATTTCACTAATCGCTAATAAAGTCAATTGAAATCGAAAAACTTGCAGGACTGGCCGTTACTTATAACTTACGTAATGAGATGAGGGAAACAAGATTCTATAAAGCATCAAGCTAGGCATGCTTACCTGACTTTCGGGCTTTATTGTCCAGTGGAAGATTTCCAAGCATTGCGAAGGAGAGATTCCCTTTTCAAAAAAGTACTTCTGTAATCGAATTGATTCGCTTCCTCCTCTTTTTGAGCCTGAGATCATATGTCATATGGTTGAAGAATTCTCATTTCTTAGTTTGAGAAAGCCCTTCTCAAGGAAGTGAGCCAAGAGCCACTCATCTAAGCCAGCGGATTCGAATTCGTATGTGCTGCTAAACTTCCTCATATGATTCAACCTGTGTGGAATACGACAATCTGGGCATTCCTCTTATTAAAGGAATCGGTGAGTGAAGACAAGATCGGATTGCCGGGTTGGTTGCTCGCTTCCAAAGCCCTAAGCAAGAGGTCCCATACTTTCCTGTCCAAAACTAGAACGCGAACTCGAACAACTGGCTTGACTTGACTTTAGCTACATGGACAGTTTCACTGACCTAACGGCCAAAAAATGACAACTGGAATCTGGTTATCCTATTTATTTCCACTTACTTATAGGCACCTCTATAAAGCTTTCTTTGGAACGGCCGTTTCACTTACTTCGCATGTCTGGACATTGGACCTTACTAGCTAGGCATCCTCCATTCATATCGATTTCCGGAAAACCATCTCACCAAGAATTTTCCTTTCACTTGGGCATGTTGGATTCGGCGTCGGCACCTCACATTTTTGAATTAGGGCGGCTCCCCGGTTTTCTGAGTGCCACCCGTAACAGTAATAAACAGAAAGTATTATGGTACGTCGTCCACGGGGTTTGGGAAGTGCCTTTGCTCCCTTTCCCAATCGTTTACGCTTACCATCAAGTGGTATGCGGCCTTGAGATTCGGATTATTTAGGAAGATTTCGCGGTGGGTTTCAAGCTCCCTTAGTACCTCCATTATTTTGAGTCGTTTTTGCGATGAAGCATCTAGCAGATGAAGATTCTCGAAAATCGTGGTACAAACATCTCTTCCTACGGCCACACGTTGGCAACCACGAAGAACAGAAGGAATTCTTTTTAATAAGAATTCAATACTCGGGGCGTGTGGCCCGATAGGTTGACCCTCAGCATGAGGATTTTGTTGCTCCATTCTCAAGATATCTGGCCCCTCCTCCAACTCGCTCCAGGCAGATTCAATTCCTCCTCACCCGAACCCAAGGTAACTTCTTTCTTTCGGAGTGAACGAAGCCAAGCAGCTTAGGCTCCAGTAACACTGTAATGAAAGGTTTCTTTAAGAACCGCTCCGTGGGGTTTTGAAGGCATACGAAATAGGATCTTGCTTTATATCCCAATCCACATACAACTTCTCCATTCTCGAAAAGGAGCTGAAGAGGAACTTCCCGCCCACTAGTGGTACAATTCAAATTCATTCAAATGTTCTGCAAGGGAAGCAGGCATAGCACTCGAAGATGAAGCAGGTGTCAAAAGCTCTTTCGACAAATCATAAAAAAAAGAATTAGCAGCGGCTTACTCACTCATAAGCACCTCGGCCATCAAAGCCCAGAGGCATAGACTGTTTATATATTTGAGTAAGAGAAGGGGCTGACCTGTCCGCGGCACCGGGATGGAACTTCTTATCAAAGAGATCGGAAAGAGCTGTAGGAAGACTCATGGTACAGGGATCTTTCCCATAGGCTGAAAAGCTAGCTGAACTTGTATGTACGTATCTAGCTACACTCTTATTATACCTTTAACCATAGCTACTTGGGAAACTTCCACTCACTTCTTATCCTAGTTAACCCATGAAACTCTATCAATCTGGACCCTTTGTGCGCATTCGTATAAAGTGCTCCTAGTTGATCCGGAATCACGCTCTGTAGGATTTGAACCCACGACATCGGGTTTTGGAGACCCACGTTCTACCGAACTGAACTAAGAGCGCTTTCTTATCACAGTAGATACTACTATAAAGAAAGGGATTCTTTTTTTACCCCTAATACATCTTGCATGTATATAGTATCATAAAATGAAAATATGTCTGTCCAAGAAGAATAGGTAGGGATGACAGGATTGGAACCCGTGAAATTTTGTACCCAAAACAAAGGCGCTACCAAGCTGCGCCACATCCCTTCCATTGTTCTACAGTGTCATTGTATAGAATTACTGTCTTGTTTTCCACATCGTTATTTCCTCCATTGATATACACAATTTTCTGCCCATTTCGTCTTTTTGGTCTCATTTAACATATATTATTATATAAAATAAAATGAGTCTTTTTCAGAAAAGCTCGGTAAGAGGGGTTTTAGAAAGAAGCAGATGATTCAACACACCTTAGTCGGGGATTTAAGGCATGTTTAAGGGGGGGCAATCTTGGGGACAAAAGCAAGGGAAGGACTAGATCTGGCCGCGTCTCACCCGGGTGGCAGCCCCGTGATCAAGTAAGCATTTGGCCAATAATGATGCACCACGAAGCCATAAAAAGGGTGGGGAGCAGCGGTCGTAACTCTACCAAGCAGGGCGGTGTCGAGGGAAAGATACCCTCAAAAAAAGCTCCCAAGGTGCTGGTTGGAAGTTGTGACGCTGAAAGAGGCCCCCGATAAGATAGCTGTACAGTTGACTTCTTCGGGGGTTTGGATCAGAGAAAAGGCAGTTTAAGACAAAGAAGAGAAAAAAACATAAAAAACATATAGAATAATAGTGAGCGCTCGCTCTTTCTTTATGGGGCACATCGACTACTATTCCTTCTGAAAAGAAAGTAAGTATAGGTACTTACTTCTTACCTAAGAATGATTTTTCTAGCCTCCGATCGGGGAATCGCAAAAAGAGCTTCTTAGGTTTCTATTCAAAATCTCGTGCATAAAAGACTCTCTCTATTTTGAGAAAATCCAATTCTCTCCTTAACTTGAACGTAACTCGATTTAAACCTGGGAGAACTTTCCTCTTTTTATCCTTGAATCTTTCTATTTGGCCTGAAAGGGGTTCTTATATAAAGAAGGTGTACATTTGAGTCCTAACCAGATCCCGTGTACGGGTACGGATAGAGAAGGAAAGTCGATTTCTCCAAGAGTCTAGCTAACCCAGGATCAATCGTGAAGAGGTTTTTCTTATTCAGTAGAAGATTCGGATAGTGATCCGTACCCCTCTCGTTCTTCCCATAGAAAGTTTCTTATATGAAAGCAACTCAAGGTTGACTGAGCTTTTCAAGAATAGGCTCCTTGAGCTTGAGTCATGCTACTGGACTTGAGGCATCTCTTATTTAGAAGAACATTCACCTCCGAAGCGGAAAAGCTGAAGATGGATATCGGACTCTGGGATTAGTGTAGCGGCTAGTCTCCGGGTCTCTTGAGGTAGGGCGTAGCTAAGCCTTGCCACATTCAGGTATCTTTGATTTTTTTTTGGGTGCCTTCGTATACGTAAAGTAGAAAGAAGAGGCATTGTGCGCGTTCTGTTCGAAAAAGCGCGTAATGCAAGAACGAGTAGGATATCTGCTTTGTAGTGTAGCTGGCTATACCGGATATGCTCCGTGGTGCGGTCCCCTCCCCCTGGTCCTTTCGAACCTTCTATTGAATAACCTGGGTTGATCCCTCTAATTAAAGATGACTGTATTGGTGTGTATTCGCCTAGACATTAGGGCTTCGGCCTTAAATCAGTAGGGCAATAGCATAAGTATTATTGACCTGACCCCTATTACTTAACTTAAGCCTACTCAAGATAGGAAAGGAGCAGCCGTTTCCGGCTGTCCCTATTGTATTTTAGATGGAGTCATCAACAGGGCTAAGAATCTTACCTTTACTTAGAGAGGGGCAGCGGTACCACGCTCTTCCGTGCTCGTAGGTTGACTCCCCTATGCATCCCGACTAAGGTCTCATCTCACAAAGGTGCACTTCCCTTATGCATCCAGCCGCTTCACTAATGTGAATAGGTTATGCAGAAGGGTGGGTTGGTTATATACTCTTATGCGCGTTCCTTCTTCAAACCTTTTGGTATGTATTGCCCCCTAACTATAGATCAGATCCACCAGACGAGAAACGAAATTCCGCACTGCTGCTGAGTCGTCGGACTTATCCACCAAGGGATTCGTGGAATTTCTGTGGATTGCGTTGGAGGAAATCTACCAAAGCTAGGCAGATAGATAGACTCCTTTCCCGCTGCTAAGGGAAAGCAAGAAAGAAAAGAAAATGATTGTTTTTTAACCAGCGCCCCCCTTTTGGGTATGCAGGTACTAAGAGTCCTCTCACTACCAACCAGCAGACATCATCTGGTTGGGTCTTGCCGGTATCAACAACGAGAAAGAAACAACCAAATGGAAACAGCAACTAACTATGGCTCTTGGCCCAGACAACGTCCTAGGCGTAGGGGAGATCGGAGCAAGAGGGAAGGCCTAGACGACGTTTTTATTCATTCCTGGGCTGCAGTAAGTAGATCGAGAGGTCGTTCCGCCCCTTGTCCCCGAATTAGGGTAATATATTCTCTTTGAATCTTGCTCCAATCTGACCTAGCTGGCGAGCAATCCCAGTTCGCGACAGAGAACAAGACAGCAAGCGAGCGTACCTTTGTTCGCTTCTTCTCCACCAAGCACGGAAGTTTAAGGATAACTGTAGGTCGGTGGTTACCTAAGGAAACTCCGATTCGATCCGCCCCCCGGCCGGGAGGCATCTATCTCATCCCGATCACAAGGAGAGGTTCACTATGATGGGGGGTACTTTTTTTTTCCCTTTCGGATAAAATGAAATGCATAGGGGACCATCCTTTTGTTGCGGCATGCTCCTCAGATTTACGGATTCGAAGGGGGCCTCAGGCCCTACTTAGTTGACTGACAATGACAAAGGCTTGCGAAACCTAAGTAGGGCCTTTTCCTTTTTGTTTGAATAACCCATTCTCATTATCTTTCATAAGTCAAGTAGGCAAACCTATAAGGTCCTTAGTAGCGTTGACAAAGAAGAAAAGCCGGTTAAAAGCGAATCTTTTTATTTATATTATATCTTTTTTTGAATTATATTATAGGCCAGCTTGACAAGCAACCCTTCCTCTTGATCTGAGGTGCGAAGAGAAAGATCTCTTTTTTATGACTTCCCCGGCCCAGAAAAGTGACCGACCAGGGCCCTATTGATGAATGAAAGAAAGGGTTTATGAGCCCTAGCCCTGTAAGCCCACACCTGTGTAGAGTATATCGTTCAACACCTGCGGCACAAACCCATTTTGGACCTATGGATCCTAGTATCATAGGCGACCGAACGGCCGCCCCCTAATTACTAGACCAACCTGCTATAATAATTCCATAAACACCTAGCGAAGATATGGCAAACAAATAAAGTAGCCCTATGTTCGGATCTGACAATACCATACCATAATCAAAAGGTACAACGGCCCAAGCGACCAGACTTAACATAAATGTAGTCACTGGAGCCATTCTAAAAAGGGAGAAATTAGCACTACTTGGTGAAATAGGTTCTTTTAGAATCAATTTCAAACCATCTGCTAGAGGTTGTAACAATCCAAACGATCCCACTACATCAGGACCCTTTCGACGTTGCACAAAAGCCATTACTTTACGTTCAGCTAGCACTAAAAAGGCTACTCCTAGTAGAAGTGGTAGAATTATTCCAAGTATTTCAGCTGGAACAGCTATGTACATTTTCGATTTTCTATTCACTCATGATCTGGCCTGGTCGACCCAATCATGATATTGAAGGATGGGACCTTTTCTCGAAAAACTCCGGATCTCGATAAGAGTTGAAGATGGTGCAACATCGAATCCTGTTACCTTACTTCGAATGGAATCTTAGCCCGCCTCACTTTCTTTACTACATAAGGACATAAGCGAAGTCAAGGGATTTCCGTCTAACTAGTGGCTGAGAGTAAGCAAGCTACCTTCATTCAACAGATTTGTGGTTGAGTCAATAACATGCCCTAGGTCGGGAATCTTTGCTCTTTTCTTTTGCATTTCCGCTGCCTGCGTTCTTCTTGGTGTCCGTCCGTATCGCAAAGCTGGTCGACGCCAGCTGTAATGGTTGAAAAGGGGGCCCACCAAGACCCCCTAATAAAGCTTTTTTCGATAAAGCAAACGATTCGTTCCGACAACTTCGGACCAGATTAACCCCTTTGAATTAGCCGATCTTAGTTGATCGATCGGGCGGGCTGGTTGGGAAGGGGTGATTAGCGGAGAAAAGAATTGCTGAGAGAGAGATTCTACTATTTGGTTAGGACGAATGAGTGGCTGTGAAGCATGCTCCGGAGGAGATTGACCCTTCCCCGAGTCAGTCCAGTCAGAAAGGGGAGGGCCCGCTGCCTAGACTGCATTTCGGGAGTTTGAACACCATCCCATTTCAACCAAAAATACAACCCTGTCAAAGACCTTAACGGCCTTCCTTCTTTATGAGTGGAAATCCAATCCCGTTTTGTCTTTTTTTTTTGCATAAAAAGCAACCAGCCGGTTATATTATATATAGAAATATATATATATTTATTTCCCGGTGCATTTCTTCTTACTTTTGAAAAGCGCATACTTTCTCCTTCAAAAAGAACCTCTCGAGTCGGGGAACGCATGAGATATTTACCTAAACCATTAAGTCCTTGAGCGGATTCCACCTTAGCCCCAAGACCTGCTCTGAGATCTCTTCTCCTTCTCTCTGAGTCAGGTGCGCTAGCTCTAAATTCTTCCACTCACTGGCCCAGGAATAGTAGTTCCCAAGAAAGAAGGGATATGGAAGAAGGCCTAATAAAGCAGGGATAGAAAGAGACGACGGCATGCTAGGAGGGACTGCGCGGGAAATTGCATAAGATTCACATTCACTGGGAAGCAAACTAGGAGAATCGGGGCAGGGAGTTAGAAGAAAGTAAACCGGAACGCTGGGAGATGCCTTTCCGTCTGACAAAAGAAGGGATAGTAGCTCGTCTTCGACAGGTCTTATGTTCGGGCAAGGAGGTATGGTAGGGAAGTATGTAGGTTATCTCTTTGACTCGTCTGGCGGGAAAGCCCTAGTAGAATTGGGAGGCCACAAGTTAGATCTCCAAGAGGAAGATGAAGAAGTAGGTTTCACTCCGGAATCGGCTGTGACACTTGGACTTGAAAGGAGTCCTGACCGTGGGAATAGACTATCAGTATCAGCTCTGAGACTTGTCCCCTTCAAGCTGTTTATGACTTGATGTCCTTTCCTTCCTCTCCCGCTTGTAGTCGTGGAATTGAATTCCGGTCTCACGTCTTCAAACCTTTGCTACAGATGCCTAACTTCTTCAGTCTCATGCTTCTTAACGTTTTTTTTTAATGGCAATCCCCGTACACGGGGTCGGGATGCCAGCCCCTTTTTATTAATTATCTAATAAATAAAAGAAAAATACATAGTTCATGAAAAGACAAGCCTAACACGAGCTAGTGAAAACATAAATAAGGAGTACTACTCCCTTACAGTATGGAGCCTTAAAGATGGATACTGACAACAATCCAAAGACAAAGATGACCTAACAATAGGTGGCAATTGAGTAATTGAAGAAAAGAACATGTCCGAAGATAACTGAAGACCAGCCAACCTATCCGCAGTAGAATTCGCCTCCCTAAAGATATGTGAAATCGAAGCACCAAGAGACCGGATCAAATATCTAAGTCTGCGAAGCAAATTGCACAAAGGCCAACGAGCCAAGGCATCTGAAGAAATTAAGCCGACCAGTACTGCAGAATCAACCTCTACTTGAGGAGATCTAACACCACGCTCTTGACACAATCGCAGCCCATGATACAGCGACAAAGTCTCAGCCATCAAGACATCGGCTTCCCCAAATTCCTTATAAAAGGCAAAAACCAACTTGCCTTCATGATCCCTAAGCAATCCTCCCCCCGCGGCTCTTCCCTGTCGCACACTGGCGTCAGTATTCAATTTACACTCTGGAAAAGGTCCAAGACACCACTGAAATTTGAACACGAGGGACAGATCGAGAAACTAAGCTAGAAAAGGGAGAATCCAAGTCACCCTTAAAGTGCGACGACTTAAGGACTTTAGCAGCTCCCAACCTCTCAACAAACGTATCAATCATCCAAATAACACGTTGAGCATTGAACTCCTCATTTCGAAAGCGAGCATGATTCCTGGCTTTCCACAAAAACCACAAAATAATGGCTGGCATAGCGGATCGTATATGTTGTAATGAACCTCCCGGAATTGACAGTAACCATGAAGAAAAGATCGACGAAACCGAAGACTGCATTAAGTTGGTAATGCCAAACTTCCTAGAATAATGACCCCAAACGTGATTCGCAACTGGCCCATGCAAAAACAAATGTTCCGAAGACTCCTCTTGCTGCAGACAACACAAACATCTAGAAACCACTACTAAACCCCTCTGTTTCAAAGTAACTTCCAATGGCAAAAAATTCCGGACTAAACGCCAAGCAAAAAACGAAATTTTGAGGGGCAAAAACGATGTCCAAATAGCCTTATCCACCAATGAAATATTTCTTCGTTGCCTGAGCTCATGCCAAGCAGATTTGACCGAGAAATCCCCCGAGGAAGACGGACTCCAGACCATTCGATCAGCTTCATTAGGGAAAAGCTGAATATCAACGATTCTGCTAATCAAGTCTCCCGGAAGATACTGTCTTAATCTAGGAACATCCCAACCATCATCAGAGTAGAAATCCGCTACAAAAAACTGCAGAGGGTCCTGCAAACCTAACACCTGAGCCAGAGGCTCATCCAGCAACCATCTATCAAACCAAAAATCCACCCTTCCGCTACCAATGCACCATCGAATTCTTGATTCAGCAAACTCACGAATAGCTTCCAACCGACGCCAAGATAGAGGAGGTCGAACATTAGAAACCCGCGAAGGATGATTACCTCTAACATACTTGGCATGCATAAAGTTAGCCCAAATACTATCATTCTGTCTCAGCCGCCACCATAATTTGCATGAAAAAGCATTCATAGTATCCTCAAAAAGCCGAAAACCCAAACCCGTAGGATAGCACAACTTTTCCCAGGCCATCCAATGAATACTATGAGAGTCCACACTACGATCCCACAAAAATGCGTTGCATATCTTGCCCATTCGATTCAACACTGCCTTAGGAGGCTGCAAGACCTGCAATAAATAAGAAGGTATAGATGAAAGCACATGACGGATGAGAAGAATTTTGCCCCCAGCCGAAAGCATCCTGGAACTCCAATGCTGTAATCGACTCCGTAACTTATCAATAACATTGTCAAACAGGACACATCTGGATCTACCCCTAGCAATGGGAGCACCAAGATACGTAAATGGAAATGTCTGCTGCCGAAAGCCAAGCTTGGAGACAACCAAAGCCACCTGATCCTCCGACGCACGATTAGAAACCAAAAAAGAGCTTTTGCTCGAATTTACCCTCTGCCCTGAGAAAGACTGATAATCCTCCAAAAACTTCCGAATTGTCTCAATTGCATCCTCCGAACACCTAGAAAAGATTAATATGTCATCGGCAAAAGCCAGAAAAGGAACATTAGTACCCCCTGAGACATAAAATCTACGCTCATTGTCCAAACATAGCTTATGAATGCCTCTCCCCAAGAACTCCGCGACAACCAGAAAGAATGCTGGGGACAAGGGATCCCCTTGACGAACCCCTCTAGTAGATTTAAAGAAGCCAGCCGGAACACCATTAATCAATACAGAAAACCAGCAATTAGACAGAGTCCGAAATAGCAAATCAATCGCCCATTCTTGAAACCCAAACTGCCTCAGCATAAACAACAGAAAAGACCATTCCACACGATCATAGGCCTTCTCCATGTCCAACTTCAACATGAGATTAGGATGCTCCAACCTCCTATCCAAGTCCAATGCTAATTCCTGCGCCAAAAGTATATTGTCGACAATACCTCTCCCCGGTACAAAACCTGTCTGCCAAGGAGAGAGAATTTTCGGCAATAAGGAGTTCAATCTATTCGCCAATATTTTTGAAATTCTCTTGGAGCTTACATTACACAAACTAATAGGACGAAAATCCCTCCACTGAGTAGCCCCTTGCACTTTCGGAATCAACACTATTAATGTACTCGTAAAACCCCTAGGTTGCTGCGCCCCCTTAAAAAAATCATGAACAGCAAGTAACAAATCCTCATTAATCACATCCCAGCAGCTCTGATAGAAACCAATACCAAACCCATCCGGCCCAGGAGCACTTTCCGAACTCATTGAAAAGACCACCGATTTCAATTCCTCCATAGTTGGTAGCCCTGTCAAAAGATCATTATCCGCTTGTTCCAAATGAGGAAGCTGAAAAGGGAGAACCGGCTCTCTCCTACCCTCCCGTTCCGACATAAACAACTTGGAGAAGAATTGGACTGCCGAGTCTTTCAACCGATCCTCATCCTCTAACCAAGTACCCGTCTCATCTCTAACTCGATAAATAAAGTTCGTGTTGCGCCTTTGCTTGACAATTGAATGAAAAAACTTCGTATTGGCATCACCTGCCTGAATCCAACGAACCGCTGACTTCTGGCGCCAATACTCACATTCAATAGCTAGCTCCTTGGTATAGACAGCTCTGGCCTCATGAAGCGCAATCTTAGAAGATTCATCCCTTTGAGCATCATAATCCCTTTCCTTACTTCGCAACACCTCTTCAGCCTGCCGCACCCTTGAGAAAATATTCCCAAATGACTCTCGATTCCAACTCCTGAGCTGCCGTCTAGTATGCATCCATTTTTGGAAAAATCTGACCATTCCAACGCCTGAAACCTGATGACTCCAAGCCTGCCTCACAACGTCTAAAAAACCAGAATGTTTGGGCCACACATTCAGGAATCTAAAAGAAGACCCACGCCGCGTAACTGAGCCACACCTCACCAGAAGCGGGGCATGGTCAGACCGCCCACGCATCAAGTGAGAAACCCTGGTGAAGTCAAACATATCCGACCAAGCCTCATTTATCAGTACACGATCTAAACGCTGCCATAGCGACCCATTAGTCCATGTGAACGGAGAACCATCAAAACCAGCATCATTAAGACTACACTTAAATATAGCAGAGTGAAACTCCTCCATATTAGTCATATTGGCTTCAGCCCCACCCATACGCTCCTCGGCCGAGGAGATAACATTAAAATCTCCTGCAACCATCCATGGATCATTCCCCACATTCACTTGTTCAAGAGCCTGCCACAAGCTCCGACGACCTACCCTAGTACATTTTGCGTATACTGCCGAAAACCAAACCGAATACCCATAAGTAAAAGAAACATGCATATGAAGCAATTGCTCAGCCAACTCCAACGAATTTATAATCAACTCATTGAACCAAAAAACCCAGATCTTTCCTTCCAAAAAAACCCGAGCCTTATCAAAAAAGAAAAGTTGTCTAATACTATCCAATTGAGCCTCATCAGTCATCGGCTCAATAAGAACGAGCAAGCGAATACGGTTCTGGACACATAGATCACGTAAATATTGCTGAGAATCTCTACGGGAGACACCCCGTATGTTCCAAATTAACATGTTAATTGGACTAATCATTACGCACCAGCGAAGAAGTAGCTTGAGCATGAAATTTCGAAAACTTCTTACCATAATTTGCAGGTCGACCTTTGTTACCAAGCTTATTCAATAATTGAACATCCTTAGCATCTATAATAGCGGCACGAGGAACATCATCAACCATAGAAAGCCGCTGCATACGCTGACCTATTTCAGCATTAAACTCCTTCATCTGCTGAAAAGATGCTGTCAATTCTTGTACACTCCCAGCAGATCTTTGCCTAAAAATCACGGGCTGTACCGATCCTCCATCAATTCCACGCGGTGAGCGAGCTGGAGCAGATTGAGACGGAGATGACAACCGCCGAGGAACAATATCTTCTACATCCCCGATATCAGTCAACTGCGCAAAAGGATTCGATGTCTCAATTGGTGAACCCGAGTCTGAATCCGGGTCCGTAAACACGCCATCAACCAGTCCAGCAACCTCCTTACCAGCAGAAGATTCCTTAGTTTTATCAGAAATATTCTCCTGAACAACATCAACTGTCCTATCAGCAACTGAATCACTAACTAAAACAACACCTTGTGACCCTCCTTGCTGCCCTGATGAAGAAGGAGCCAACGAAATCTTACTAACAATGACTGCACCCTGATCCGACGCTTGCTTGTCTGCCTGCCCAGCTTTAACACGTTGCATCAATTGCACCTGATTAGGCACAGGTTCACGAATCGATAACGCTGCATTCTGGCGAGGACGCACCGAAGGCTCCTTGTTACCATCCAACGCAATCTGTTTACCCTTATCTTGACGACGAACTTGTGATGTTTGATTATCCAACTTCTCCGGCGCCTCCTTATCAATCCGAACAACATCGCTTCCTTGGCCTGGAGCTTCACCGGACCCTTGAGTTTTCGGCATGTAAACCTGCTTGGGCTGATCTTTAGCCTCTTGCGCACTCTTATTAGGACGAAGAGAGGGATTTTTCCTAAAACACGATTCTTCGAGATGACCAATCCTCTCGCAAAAATTGCAATAATCTGGCCGTAATCAATTTTCTGCCAAATTCCACGAGCACCCTCACCAATCCAAATTCTCCTCACAGGCTCTTTGGCAACATCTAGTTCAATGAGAACCCTAGCCACCGAAGGTCGACGCAGATCAACTGTAGCCGCATCTACCTGCAGGGGCCGTCCCAACAATGAAGCCAACTTATTCAAATATTTCATATTATAAAAGTGCAACGGCAGTCCCGGAAAAGAGACCCAAATAGGAGCTATCGATGATTCCTGATTGGCTTTGAAATCTATCGTCCACTTGGATATAGTCATTGGAGAATTCTGAACAAACCACGTTCTCCGTAAGAATAGCCTGGTATAATCCTCTTCAAGCGCAGGGCGAATAATTATATGATTGGAGTCCAAAAGACCCACCGAGCAAGCCCCTCTGAGTTCCAAGGAAACAAAAAACTTCCTCACAACCTCCATTGGAGGTCTGTTGAAGGCAAATCTGCCCACCAAGACGTTGGATAAAGGCTCCGCCAACTTCAACTCCTCCTCGCGAGAGATAATCAAAGCTGGTTCCCCTTTATACGTAGAGCAAGAACCAAACTCTGGAAGAGACAAAGAGCCCTCCGAAGAACCAACCCCCCCGGCCAAAGCCGCAGCGAAAGACTTCGCCAAAGGCTTGACAGAGGAAGCAGCGGCCTCAGGAGGCCGAACGCCAGCCATGGCCGGCACTAAAGCACGCTACAAACCCTAGGCCGAAAACCCTAAGGACGCAACGAGAGAGAGAAGAGGGAGGACAAGAAATTGCGATGGTTCGAGAGCTGTTACGTTAAGGTGATATTGGCCTCGTGGTAGCTTGAAAAAAGAAGAAGAGCTCCCTTTTTGTGGCTCTAGTAAAGAATAAAGAAAAAAGAGTCGACTTCAGGCTTGATAGCACGCTTTTTAGATAGTAAGAATGCCTGTCTCTGGCCATGGAATTTGGGTGTACTTTTAATCTATTATATCTAATGAATGGGATTTCTATACAATCAAATAGGTCTTGTTTTCGGCCGTCTTTCTACCATACAATTGTTCCAATTTAGTCCAAAGGGCATATGCCGAAGTCTCATTAGCAACATGGTGGATAACATTATCATCCATCCATGTGCGAATATAACCCACAACTTTTCTATTTAAGAGATTCCAATCATCACTACTCATGTTTGTCGACTTAGCCGAATCTCCTCTAATCGGAAGGTGATACTAAAAAAAGTCTTCCATTTTCCCTTTCCATATTTTATAGTTCCTTCCATTCAAACTAATCATTCTACTTGTATTGGCCTCCATGACTACACCCAATCAAACTACTCCAACCACACGCTCTGATATCACGTGTTGGGAAGGCCAAGGGGTGATCAAGAGACACAAAGATTTACGTGGAAAACCCCAAGATGGGGAAAAACCACGGGACCAACTCCGACAAATCCAACATGAGCGGCGCACAACTCTCTCGCAAGACCAACCACCGACTACAGAGGAGGAAGATGAATTTCATGCGTTTGTTGTTGAGGATATGGAAACGGGATCAGAGGGCACTGAATCTGGGCAAAACAGCATCTACCCTAAAGTCCTTCTTCCCTTGAGCGAAAGAAAGGATCTTTGGAAGCCGTGGCGGAGGGCTTTGATCGTGAAAGTACTAGGAAAATAGGTGGGATACAAAACACTCGACCAACGTCTAAGAGACCTGTGGAAATTTGAAAATGGCTTCGAAATGCTGGACCTTGACCTGGGGTTCTATCTGCTGAGGTTCTACTCGAAGAAGGATTATCTGCATGTACTTGAAGGAGGCCCCTGGGTAATTCTGGGACATTATCTCACTGTTAGCAAATGGAAACCAGAGTTTAGACCATCCACGGCATCAATCAGCTCCACTCTGGTGTGAATTAGATTACCTGGTCTATCTATTGAATATTTTATGGAACCAATTCTCCTCAAAATAGGTAATAATTGAGGTCGACCCATCAAAATAGACAAACAATCTGCGGAATCGTCAAGAGGAAAGTATGCTTGAATCTGCGTTGAGATCGATCTTACCAAACCCCTCACATCCCATGTTTGGGTGAATTCTAACTTACAGGTGGATGAGTATGAGGGGCGGCAACTACTGATGTATCGAGACCACCAAGAGAAAGCCTTTCAAAGCATTTGAATTGGTATTGGGGCTTAAGGATAAGGCCTCATTTCGTGCTTTAGAACCTCCTTCCAAAAGTCTAGTAGGGGTGGGGTGTCAGGATGTGCTTGTCCCACGGAAATCTGTACTTCACCCGATGAGTTAGATCGTGAGACATGGAATAGAGTGTACCTCGAGGCACACTTAGCCAATCTCATGGAGGAAGCAAGTCAATCCCAGAACTTTCCTATCTCCAGGGGAAAGACGAAAAGGAGGCGGCTGTGAAAGTCTTTGACGAATTCGCACGTCGTCCTAGCTCGTTCCAGGGCTAGGTCCTACCCCAAGAGGCACCCAGAGTACGGCCCGTCTCGGAGGCGCTCTTGCAGTCGGCTACAAAAGGCAAGGCTAAGCCAACGGCCATCCGCTCTTCATTGCAGTGGAAAAGGGAGAAGGTTCCCAATGTAACGTTGCCAAGGGGTGGCTAACGGGTCACGCAAAGCCGATGACCGGTCGTCGGGTGGCTAGTCCGAGTAACAGAGACTGATCAGGTCCCTGAGAGGCCCGCTCTTTCATCATACCCACTAATAAGCGCAGTTGATGCTCCTTCATACAGGGAAAGAGAGGCGAGTGATGGGCACTCATCATACGAAAGCAGTCATGCAGATAGGAACGGTCAAACAATGACTCTGACTAAGGCTGGATGGAATGAAGGGAAAGGAGCGTGTAGCCACTCATTCGATTAGGGCCAGCAGCTCCTACGAGTACTCTAGCAGAGCGGGTCTTCCAACAGAAAGTAATCGACAGCACTAAAGCTGCTATGAACTCACAATCAAGAGCGGTAACCCCAAGAGTTTCTATTCTCGATGCACCGCTTAGTGATGAAATTGCTAAGAGAACACCGCCTACGATCACTCATACTCCAACACGGTTACTGTAACAGAACTGGCACCGGATATGCCAACAGGACCAGAAAGACCGGTTATTGCTCCAACAGCTTATTCTTGATTACACATGTCACCCCCCTTCTTGAAAAGAAGCCATTCTTGCAAGGACCGCTTATTCCTATAAGACCGAAAATGCCGCATCTAAGATCACGAGATGGCATGAGCTTGTTCAGTGCCACAGCTCTCTTCTCTTTTATTTAATAAGGGAATTGGCTGCCTTCATTCATTCCTACCCCATCCTTAGGTCAATCCGCGTAAGCCCGAACAGCCCCTTCTTTCACAGCTGCCCTCTTGGCAAGATAAGCCATCAGTCAGCCGTACAATGTAAGGATCACAATCAACTTCCCAATCCGTATCCCTCAAGCCCTCATGCTCGAAGCCTATGGGTCGTTATAAACCATGCCAGCTCGTTTCCCAACGACTGCCGCTCACTTTGCAAAGACACTGCAACTGAGCACTCAACCTCTTTTCTGAATTAATGTTGTAAGTAAATAAGTATTCAACCCCTTTTCCCTTCAGACATTGTAACGTAACGCAATCAACCTGACAGCGTGATTTCGGCTCTTGTTTTGTTTGTGACAGTAGCGCTCTCGCCCACCTGTCACCATAAAGCTCAATCCGAAATCGTTTTTCCCTTCCTGGCAAGATTAACCATCAGCCGATTGTACCCATTTCGAGGATCACAAGTAACTACCCAACCAACTTCCGTGCCTCAAAGCTTATTGAGTCATTACAACCGTGCCAACCATTCGGCTTCACACCGACAACACCACCGTGCCAGATGCAAGCAACGATTGCTGCTCAATCTGCAACGACACTTGTGCCCACTGCATCATGAAACCATCCTCCATACGGTCACAATCCCATCGCATCGACGGTCTAAACTTTGACACCATTCCCAGCAGCAGTTATTCTTTTCTTGAGATCTCCTTCGCGAATATACCTTCTGAGAGAAAGAATAATGAAGCGAGTAAGGGCGGTGGGTGAGTTTAAGTAAAAAGAGATAAGATCAATCGAGAGGTATTTATAGGCGGAGAGCTTCAGTTTATCCTTGCTGTCTTACTAAGTAAAGTTCGCGCCTCTCTTTCTTACTTTAATACAAATAATATATATTATTAAGTTTCAAGTTATTGACTCCATTCATAGGTATGCGCGAATACCATCCTTGGTCAATCTACTCCTGCCTTGCCCACTCGAGTCCAATCCCTTCTTTGATGGCCCTTTTGCGTACCATTAGGAATTAGGCTTCTTGCCTGACTTTGTCTCTTGAAAGGTAGCTCTAGCCGTTGCTAGAAGGTGTATGGATTCTGACTTTGACCAATGGATTGGAATGCAAACGATCTCTGACCTCTGAAAAAGATCATAATCTAGGGGTTCTACCACATAACAATATAAATAATGGAATCAAAGCCTTCAGTAAATGTCTCGAAACCGCTTTTTCATGACTGAAAAAGGCTACTCCGTGTGCAAAGAGCGAAGCCCTATCGTACGAGTGAAGCTCAAAGCAGGAATCGGCAGACTGCCTCTATCTAGATAGATTATATGGATGCCGATCTGTCTCTTTATTGGACCAAAGAGGGGCTCTCCGCGGGGTTCGTTACGATGCCTGTCGTGCCTTGCAAGATTGAGATATCAAGGCTGGTACCAAGAGAAGAATCAGAATCTAATCTCTGCTGCCCATAACATAAAGGGGCTCATTACTCGTTTTCGTATTGGATTGGGATTGGACTATCCATACATGAATTCCCTTCTATCATCCGAGGCTCTTCCCGCAAGGCATTCCCCTCTTTCTGATCCGGGTCCTCTGTGTCTTTAAAGGAAGACAGACAGATTGAATTAAGACAGAAAGAGAGAAGAGTTCCATTTTGATAGCAAGATTAAGATAAAGCGGATCTGCGAAAGCTGGATGTCCAAGAGAACAAGGGAAGGGAATCAGGTAAGAAAGAAAGCAGTCTCTGTCCTTATCCTTAATCCAGGAGGGCTTTGCCGTTAGCGGCAAGTTAGCCTTTTGCCAGTCTAAGTACTTTAGACTAGAATTATACCTAACTTCGTCAGTCTTAGGATAGCAAGTAAGATAGATGTAAAGCCGGATTAAGTTAACTTTCAATTCAGCGATCAAGACAGATTCTTTAATTGAAGTAAGTAAGAAGCCTTTGCTAAGTGCTGCCTAATCCATTAAGTACGAGCTAGGAATTTTGATTTGATTTAAAGTTTCAAAAAAGTAAATGAGCTCAATTAAGGACCGAAACTACGCTAGCTTTCCTAAAAAAGAGGGACTTCTCTTGGAAAAGAAAAGAAGGAATTGCGATTTCCTTACTTGCTTACACCCTTAGACCTATCGTGGAAAGATCTAGAGCTCTCACCCGTTGACACTAGCCCTATTGGCTCACACGGAGAAGTACGATCACTAGCTGACTAGTAGGATAAAAGCGATGACAGGATGTCAGGTCTAGTAAGGATAGTTTTTTTGAGAATGTCTGGTTCTTCCGCGAATAGACTCTTAGGCTAAGAAGAATAGGTTGGGATCCCACCTTTGAAAGAGTGGTTTGGTTCTCTCAATACAGCTTATCGAGGTTTCAAGCTGAACTGCCTTCTGTCCCGTAAAGTGGTTATTCCAGATGATGCCTGCTGGTAGATTCAATGACCCCCTACCGATGATGTGCCGAGAAAGCGATCGTGGATGTTCAATTGTAAAGTCTAATGCCAGCTCATCTCCCTACAGCCTCCCTGCTGCCCTGGCAGGTACCCTTTGTTGCTATTGTAGTTTTCCGGGTCTGAAACAGGCATTGATTAAGTCCTTTTCCTGGGAGAACATACTCCAACATCGGACTTAGTTCTATCCCGCCAGACTTTTGAGAATGAATCGCTCCATCATCAATCAGTCAAGTGGATATAAAACTACGGACTTTTCCGGGGAATTCTATAAAAAGAAGGTCGGATAGAATGAAAGGGGATGTGTAATTCGTTTCCTAAAGAGCTGGTTGGCGGAGCGATCTGAAGGGATCCGATGTTCCCACCCTGGAGGCAGGGTCGCGTCTGGTGGTATCGTATATAAGGATAAAGTTGCATTTAGAAGTGATCCCATTTTTTTCATCGGGTCCGGGTAGAGACCAAAGATCTTGGATCAACGAGCATGGAGTTGTCCCTTCGACCTATCATCAGTGCATGAAAGCCATCTGGAATGGGAAGGAGATCGCCGTACCCGCCACTGTCAACCCATTCGGTAGTCAGGAGGCACACTTGACAGATGCTGTTTACTATCGCGAACTCCCGGAGTATGAGCAGCTCGAGCAGTTGAAGAATCAACCTCGAGTCATCCGTCTACCAGATTGGGAAGAGGTAGAGAGAGGGACTGTAAATAGAAAGAAGCACCGGCGGGCGCAAGAAGGGCGGGCTATCTTTCTTTTGTTGATCTAATAAGTTCCGAAACGAAGTCAGACACGTTTTCTTTCGAACCGGGCTGGACGAAAGGTTATATATAACCTGGCTCTTATACACATAGGAGAATGACAACATTGACTTTGACATCCCGTATGAGACTAATAGGAAAAAGTAAGAGGCTACTTACTTGGTAGAACTTGAATCTGATTCATTCAAAGAGCGGATAAGGAGATAAGACCCGGTAAGCATCCCACAGCGAAGGGTAGAAGAATCAGTCTAAGGCTATGCTCTGGGTTCTGGGAAGGTAGTTCAGTCACACCCGATTATCCGATGGATTCCTCTCTTAGCATCTTACCCGGCAAAAAGCCTTAAAGAATGAATAACTGGCTAAAAGCGTAGTGGATTTTTTCCTGCTACCATTGCTAATGAATCAACTGGTATTGGACTGCTCTCAAAGGCAAGGGGGATTACTCTTAACTAACTAAGCCTAAAGGCTATCCAGCTTAAGGATGAAATTCTTTAGAAGGAAATACCCCGTCGGCAGTTCTGCAAAGGCAGAAGGAAAAGGCTTAATCACCAGTTTCATACGAACTCACGAAGAAGGAAGGATGCCAAAAATCCCGACTTCTCTCGTCTTAGTGTAGTGGAACTCAAATACCCGAGTGAAGGAAATTCAATAGTAATAGTGGGGCAATTCACTGATATTCCTGGGGTTAGGGGAAGGCCAGAGAATCTAGACCCAAAGGACTACTTCTCGTGATGAGCTATTTGAAGGAATCTTTCGCGGTATGGCTTCTGAAGCTTCTGCTAATATATTTCCCTTTTAGTTTTAACAAGAGGAACCGCGAATAGCTCTTTGCCTTTCTGCTTCTTTAAAGAAAGAGGTAGAGAGAGAGAACAGAACGGAACCGATAGCCCTGAATTATGTCAGGGCAAGAGAAAGAAAAGCAAGGACTCTCGTTTTACGCATATGCATTTAGGCTATGAAAAAAAGTCTTATAATAGAGAAAGAGAGTGATTCGTCTACTTTGTTAATAAGGTAAGGAAACGTACTTCAAGTACTTCGTAGGACGACGACGAAGACTTATTTATAATAGTTGGTAAGGGTCGATGTAATTGACTTGAAACTTGGGTACGATCTAAAACGATTCCACATTCAAGAAAGAACCAGACCAACCAAGAGATCGGATCAGATGAAGGGGAGAGAGAACTACTATTGAAAGAAGGCGAATCGCTACTCCTCATGAATAGAATCTTTTACTGAAAGAGAATCCACAGCAATCGATGAACTGAGCCTAAGCCCACAGCCCACCTGCTGCTACTGATGAAAGTCCTCCCACTGAAAGAAATGGAATAAGGCAAAGAACTCAACCATCTCCTCTCCTTTCATTCACTTTTCTGTCTTTTCCTTTTTTGTGATATTTGTCTTTTCGTCGAGCTGCTTATCGAGGGTGACCACCCGACGAGAATAGTAAGGCAGCCGACCACAGACAGATTGGTAGCAGAGTAATAACTGTAGCATGAGGTCGGAGTGAGTGAGACTAAATGAAGCAAGAAGATATTTTCAGTGTTGAAACAAAAGAGAAGGGTAAGGCTCACCGAGGCTTTGCCTTTTTACCTAGCGTGGACAACAATGTCTGAGGTGTCTTCCTCCACCTTGTCTCTATCTTTTGGATAGCATCTCCCCTATCTCCTAGCTACACATTTCTTTTCTTTCTCAGATAGTATATTAAAGATGAACGAAGCTGACTCGCCGCCCGATTCCAATTCTTCTGGAAAGTCCACCGGGGAAGGTTTATTCGCCTGGGAAGCATTCTCCGGGGAGTTAGCCTGAGAATAAGGTGGATTTTCCGACCCAATCTCTTTATAAACCGACCGAACCTTGTTCTTGATCTCGATTTGCACCAGCCTTCGACAAGACGAGATAAGAATGTCTAGCACTTCTCTCGCACCGAGAAGGGAAGCGGCGAACGAAAGCACGAAGCTTCATTCAATCCTTTTTATTAGTCCAGTTGTAAATTGCTTCTCTTCCCAAGAAGGGGATTGGTACTTGCTTTCCCTTTATTTAGCGCTTTGCTTTCTTTCACGAAAGTCATTCTTTTTGGTTTGAAACCTGTGCCTAGCCTTTCTGCCTTGCCTTTTGAACCAGACCCGAGACCAATGAAAGGAGAGCTTGCCACAGTGCTATAAGGAAAAAAAAGCAAACAAGCAAAGCAAGAGAGCCTTTTTCCCGTTCCGGTATGGTAAAGGAGAGGTTTTTCATACTCATTTATTTACTTTACAACATTAATTCAGAAGAGAGGTTGTTCTCATCCTCTTATCAACTAAGGAAGAGTTGCTTCTCTAATTCAACTGGACTTGAAAGCAGTAATGCCCTCATCCCCTTGTGTCCTCTTTGGCTGTGTCAAAAACTCGGGGGAATGAAGCAGATAGGTCTAAGTCGAAGGCATTCAGCGATGGGATTGAGAAGATATGGAAGAAGATTCAGTGATCCCAGCAGGGTCAATCTCATAAGAGAAGGGAAGTAAACTAGTGCACTTAGCGGCTTTCAAACGACTTTCTTTATAAAGGAAGGAAAGCAGAAGCTATGGAACGAGAAGGATTATAGCAAGTTCCGTTCTCCGAGGGTGAATCAAAAAAGGCAGTTCCGGGAGTTCGGTTTGCCTAGTTGGAATCGAGGGAGAAGGTGAGGCATTGAGATCGGGCATGAATGAAGTTTAGGACCTCTCTCTGGATGGATGAGAGACCCTTGCTTGAGGGCACGAAGGGATTAACAAGAGAATCCAATTATCAGCAAAGAAGGGCGCTCTCTTAAGTGTTGGAAGTTCGTGACCTACTAATAGGAGTGACTGTAGCCAAGCAAGCAGAAGGTTACAGGCAAGCGGGCTAGTGCAATTTTATCCACAAAGAATCGGATTGACAGTTCAGTTTAGGCATTTGTAAGCCGAGATTCCACTCTGAGGTTAGAGAGTAAGCGCTTAAACGGTTCTAAAAGGCTCTTTCTTCCTTTTCTTCTTCATGTGAACAAGCCCTTCTTCCATAGCGGATCTTGCGAGAACCTATTTCAAAATATCGTAAGATAAGAAAAAGAGCGCCCAGCCCAACGAGTCCCACGCCTTTCTTGGTTATACCAAGCAATTTCTGAGAAGTCTTTCTTCATTTGAAAAGGCAGAAGCGGAATTACAAGGATGAAATGAAAAGTGATTCTTACGATTACGCCCAACAGCCCACTTGAGCAATTTACCATTCTCCCATTGATTCCTATGAAAATAGGAAACTTGTATTTCTCATTCACAAATTCATCTTTGTTTATGCTACTCACCCTCAGTTTGGTCCTACTTTTGCTTCATTTTGTTACTAAAAGGGGAGGAGGAAACTCAGTACCAAATGCTTGGCAATCCTTGGTGGAGTTTATTTATGATTTCGTGCTGAACCCGGTAAACGAACAAATAGGTGGTCTTTCCGGAAATGTTAAACAAAAGTTTTCCCCTCGCATCTCGGTCACTTTGACTTTTTCGTTATTTCGTAATCTCCAGGGTATGATACCTTATAGCTTCACAGTTACAAGTCATTTTCTCATTACTTTGGGTCTCTCATTTTCCATTTTTATTGGCATTACTATAGTGGGATTTCAAAGAAATGGGCTTCATTTTTTAAGCTTTTTCTTACCCGCAGGAGTCCCACTGCCGTTAGCACCCCTTTTAGTACTCCTTGAGCTAATCTCTCATTGTTTTCGCGCATTAAGCTCAGGAATACGTTTATTTGCTAATATGATGGCCGGTCATAGTTCAGTAAAGATTTTAAGTGGGTCCGCTTGGACTATGCTATGTATGAATGATCTTTTCTATTTCATAGGAGATCCTGGTCCTTTATTTATAGTTCTTGCATTAACCGGTCTGGAATTAGGTGTAGCTATATCACAAGCTCATGTTTCTACGATCTTAATCTGTATTTACTTGAATGATGCTACAAATCTCCATCAAAGTGCTTATTTATTTATAATTGAACAAAAGCGAGTCTGAATGGAATGGGTAGTCGTGGAGCATTCCGAGTATTCCAACTTTTCAATCTCAAAGCGGTATATAATCCTTTTGTTTAGGCAAACCTCAGTCCAAAGCGCGTTATCTGGTATAGGTCCTAACATCGTGCCCCTACACTAGTGCAGATAGAGGGTTCTTTCAATAAAATTTCAAGAAGAACCTGTATCTACGTAAATCAATCCGAAAATGCCGAAGAAAAATCGTCTTGAAATGTTTGTCACCCATCAGTTAGTTGGAAAGGGTCTACCTGTGTATACTGGAACTTATATCCTCTCACTTCCTGGTAAGGTAACCCGGCGAGGAGCGAAAGGGCCAGTTCGTTTGAAAGCTGTTCTATTTCAAATGAACAAGCTTCTTCCTTTTTTCAAGTATCAAGTAAATGAGCTCTCTGTCCCTCTTAGAAGAGCCACCAGGGCTGACTATTTACGTTACGCGGGAGAGACTTTGAGAATTGTCAAAAAAGTGAGTGAATCCAGCGGGCAACAAGGAGAAAGGCGTAAAAAGGTCAAGCTCGGAAACCGGTGAGAGAGCAGGGGGATTCAAATAGAAAGCAGGTGATTATGAATTGGTTGGATAACAGTTCTCCCGGGCAATCTCTTCCTCTAGGCATGCTCCCTTATCTGACGCAGGTTCCACGGATTCTAGGACAAGCCAGTAAGAGCTCTCCTCTCCGAGCTGTACCAAAATCAGAAGTTGCAGTGATAGCAGATTGAAAGGCTTCATATTTTTTTCCCTCTCTTGGGATACTAATAGGTTCAATAGCAGCACTTAGCTCTATAGAGAGGGAAGGGACTACCTTTCATTAACATAATGTGAGACTAGAGCTTTACCCATAGAAAAGGACTCAATTCTTTCCAGTGCTAATCTAATGCCCTTTCCTAGCCAGTCAGTGGGATATTTTTCTTTTTAGTAATTGTAGAAAAAGGGTAAGCGTTTTCAGCCAGTTATCTTCCTAGTGAGCTAGTAGCAAGAATTGCTATCCCTAGTGAAGTATTCGCCCCAGTAGTCTAAGTATCAGTGGGAAATAAATACCTCTAGTCTTCGTCCCTGTCCCCCGCGGTCCTAAGGCCTCTTTTTCCTTACAGTTTGAATTTAAAGGCGGCTAAGACCTAAGAGAATGACTTCTCCTGGCGAGCGAAAAAGAGTTGTACATCCAATTGCAAAAGGAAGGCCATTTGCCTTCGATGGTAGGCCAGGCTAGAGAAGAAGCAGTTTCAGTTTAACATACAAATTTCTTTAAAGCCAGCTTAAGTCCCTGTCTCTGTGTCTTTTAAAAGTAAGTGACTTATTTCAAAGTCCCGTAACAGCAATCGCTTTTAAAGGATGGATCTTAGGCTAACAAGGAAAGCCAGGGGAAAGATTCTTGGGACTTCAGCTGTTACAGCCAGTTTCTTTATAATGGCAATTGCCAGCTTGCATTTTTTCTAGTGCTCTCCTGAATCTCTTGTGAGAAAGGAAAGCTTACAGCCGGTGAAAGTACTTTGTTCTCGTATGAGAAAGCTAGTTCAAGTCAGCATGCTTTGATAAAATAGATACTTCGTTTTCTTTATTTAATTTAGCATATTTCTTTTTTGCTATTGCTAAGTCCTTCCATGTGGGTTTTTATCCCTTTTCGCTAGCCAATCCAGTTTCAGTGGAAGTTGGAGTTGCTTTACTTTCTTCTGCAATGATTCCATTCTGGGATTCCGCGCTTCGAAAAGTCCTTAATGATGCGTCTGTAATATAAAAAAGAAATCTTCCTTATAATAAAATGAGGCAACTCTTTCCTTATCGATAGGTGGCTTGGTGTCAAGTTCAGTCTAGCGACCCTCTTTTCTCAATAGGGAACTCTTGAATGAAAATCCTACTGCCTGTCTTAAGTGAACAGGCCTCTCTCTTCCCTCCCTACTGGGGAAATCTTTTCTGTATCGATCGGGCAAGGCTCGGACATCGGTGATCAACGGTAAGCGCTACAGGAATGAGCGGGGAAAGAATGGCAAAAGAAAGGATTATTATTGGATGTAGTTCAATCGGTCTCACCGAACTATTCCTCCCCTCTTCAACTCTTTACTAGAAAGCTCAAGCCTTTTTCCGGCCGAACTATTGGGGCCGATTGAATTCGAACAAGCAGAAGTGGGGTGTCGACCAAATAGTATATAGGCGTGCTTGTGAACGATGGCAAACCAGTTGAAAAGTAAGTATGAGCTATCCACCAACAGAGAAGTTCGGAGTGACATCACTCTGCCCTAGGAGTCGAATGATCGCCAGGCATTAGCCCCATCCTACTTCCAATAACAGCCCTTTCGTCTATGAGCTTGCATCTTGTACTTCTCCTGCCTACCCATCAGTAGGACATACTGCGCTTATCCGTCCTCAATAGGAAGAAGCCATTAGCGAACAAAGCAGCTGACGAATTCTTTCTCGTCTTACCATAATGATGACATGGCCAAGGAAAACAATGGTAGCTACATACTGAACTGAATTGAAAGCGATTTGCTCAAAAAATCTTGACTTTCATTCTTACTTCACTTCAATAGGCCAAGAACTCTTACTACATACTTTCTTCACGAATCTTTTCCCTGCTTATGCGATCTCCCTTCAACTCTAAATAGGGTTAATTTAACAAAGACAGAATCGTAGGGTTACTCTCACTCGCCCAGTGCTAATACAGACCCTTTTTTTTCAGGTTTACAGGCCCCTCTCCGTAAGAAGCAGAATCGAAAACAAAAACTGGCTGTTTGTTGAAGCTTTGCTTTGTCCGCCCTAGAAACCTCTTCCTAATGTCACTTCAGAAAAAAAAAAACAAAGCCATAAATAACCACCAACAGAGAGACAGATACTAATCACTTTTTGGTCGGGTCTCTCGCTTGCCCCCAAGGGCTCTAGGAGTTGAGGGTAACCGAAGATGTGAGTTAACCGTCTTCTCGTTCACTTTATCTGAAAGGGGCGTAGCATCACTGCTCTTTCCTAGCATTCCGTTCCAGGAGCAGAGGTGTTCAAAGGTTACTAGAAAGATCTTAAGAGAAGAAAGTTCGGTATCAAGGGACTGAGAAGTGAATCTGGGACGATTGGCCAACCAAGGACCCTTCGAAACCTTGAATTAAGACTGGTCCGCACTACTTGATGGATGTAAATTACTAACTGTATAACATCTGAAAGAATTTCCTCTGCCTTCCTCTCCCGCTTGTAAATGATTGGTGTAATACTCACTCGTAGATGGATTGGTGTCAGAATTTTTCACTGATCAGTCTCATCCGTGTAAGAATTAGGAATTCCTATTCCAACTCGTCCCAGAATGGGCGTTATGGCAAAGAACAAGAAGAAAACAAAAGGAGAAATTTGTCCAATAGTAACAAATGGTGCCTCCACAGGTTGACATCCGATCCAACCTAGTAGTAAGCAATCCGCCAAAAGCAACCAAAATATTCCTTGGTGAATCGGGCGAAAACTTGAACTACGTACATACATACTTTTAAAAAAAGGTAAAGCCAACAGACATATAAAAACTGGTGCTATTGCAGCTACACCTCCCGATTTGTCAGGTATACTACGAAGAATGGCATAGATCGGTAGGAAATACCATTCCGGCACAATATGAGGCGGGGTGGGCATCGGATTAGCAGGTATATAATTGTCGGGATGCCCCAAAACATTAGGAGCATAAAAAATCCAAATGGAAAAAAAGATAGCAAAAGCTACCCAACCTACTAGATCCTTTACATAAAAATAAGGGTAAGAAGCTATTTTATCCATCTCTGAATGTACACCCAATGGATTATTTGATCCATATTGATGCAATGCGGCCAGATGAAGAATACTGGCGCCTACTAAAATAAAGGGGAGTAAATAATGAAGACTAAAAAAACGATTTAAGGTGGCATTGTCCACGGAGAAACCCCCCCAAAGCCAAGTCACTATGTTATCTCCTACTACAGGTATGGCGCTAGCTAAGCTTGTAATTACTGTAGCTCCCCAAAAGCTCATCTGACCCCAAGGGAGTACATATCCTATAAAAGCTGTCACAATCATTAATAGGAAGATTACAACTCCGAGACACCAAACAAATTCCCTAGGACTGCTATAACTCGCATGATATAGACCACGAAAAATATGAAGGTGAACCACAATGAGAAACATACTTGCCCCATTAGCATGCATATAACGGAGCAACCAGCCCCCTTCAACATCTCTCATAATGTGTTCTACGCTGTTGAAAGCTAGATCCACATGAGGTGTGTAATGCATAGCTAAAAAAACGCCAGTCACTATCTGAATGACTAAACAAATACCAGCTAACGAACCGAACCCCCACCAATAACTAAGATTGCTCGGGGTTGGATAATCTATCAAATGTTGATTAAGTGTGGAGGATATAGGTTGTTTAAGAAGAGATAATCGTTGGTTCCTTATAGTCATTATTTCCCTATTATTATATTGTTACAACTCTTGTTCCCCCACCTTTTAGCGTTCTGGGGCCCTACTATATATATAAATTGAAAGTACCTTTTCTTCCACCTCCGAAGGATGGAGGGGGTATACAGCGAAAGAAGCGTCGAAGGGGTCGGGTCATCCTGGGTTACTGAAGAGTCGTCCGACTGCTCAGTGACCGAATCAGAGCTCAATTACATCGACCCTTTCTCTTCTCTCCAGCACTCTCGGACTGATCATCTTGCTGCAACAAAGCAAGCTTAGGAATGAATCTAATGGAAATTTAGGTCTCTGTCCGCTTGGAAGATTATTCTTTCCTCCTCGGTGAAAGAGGGCAAAGGTGTGTGGGAGAAAAAATTCTAAAAGGAGAGAAGATTTCGTCCACCAAGCGGGACAGGGTGCGACCCCTAAGTGGGGGTCCATATCATCTGAAAACTTTTCCTGTTCGATTAGCATAGCTAAATTTGAATAGGATGACTCAGCGTCAGGAAAAGGAGGCCCCCTTGCCTTGATTGAATTTGGCTTCGCTGCGCCTTGAATAAATCAAAAAGCTTATTGATTTGATTCATCCCATTTCGTTTGGGCGAGAGGGAGGCTGTGAGTCACCCGGGCTACGGATTTGTCGGTTGGTTGATTCTCGAAATCACCTCTTGAAAAAAAAAAAGACCTCGGGTCCAGACCCACAAATGAATAGGAAGCGAGGCGAGGGTCTTTCATTAAAGGGGGGAAAAGAGGGGTGGGGCTTTGTTCTGGGGGGGCCGCCTTGCGCAGCTTTGGAAAGGAGAGAATTTCAGAAAGTCACTCTCTCCAACCTTTTCTATCTATCTTTAGAAGTAGAGCGAGAGAAAGTCAATATGATATTTGCGTTGGTTTTTCCAACGAAACCTTACACTTTTTTCTTTCTCATTCGTAACTCTGGCTTTTATCCATCATCTTTAAAGTAGTCTGACATTTTTTTGGCTATCTCTTCTTTTGGCATGGTCGAGATGGATTCATCTACTTGTGGTTTTTCTGCTTTGGAAAAAAGGTTTAGTATAAAAAGAAAAAAGGCTTTTATCCACCCTGGCATTATAAAATCAGTTTCTTTGATTTTTCCGCTCCTCCCAAAAAAGAGAAAGAGGCTCAGAACAAACATGTTGGTTGTTGACCAACTACAAGCATGGGAATAGGAAAGACGTACAAAAATGGTTTCCGAAAAAACTTCGTTTGATTTGCATATGTTAAGCATAGCAGCATGATTGGAGCTTCTTAGGACTTAGGTTACTGCCTATGAGCTTCAACCTTTACGCCAAAGCTTACTTCTTGCTTTCTGGGATCGGTACACCCGCTTCTTTTCATTCTATATTCGATTCGGCCTGTAGGCATATTACATACGTTATTTCCTAAAGGTCTAACCTTCCCCTTTAGACTCGCGTAAGGTCGTTGCTTACCAACTCTGTCACCCCTTCTTTAAACTCATTAGTAGGACCATCACCCTTTCATTCCTCCGTATCGCCTCTGCGTGGAGATAGATACACTCGCCATGGACTACTCCTTCCGAAAGCTTCACACAAAGTCCATCTTTCAAGAAGTAGTCTATCGCCCGCCTACCAAGTATCTCTTTCCTTCTTTACGCCTGCTTCTCGCTTACCGCTCCGTGGGCGCCTTAGAGAGGGGCGGTGTTTACGCTTCTATACCAGCTATCGCCTCTTCTGCGCAGGTTTCCTTCTCTGCTCTTAGGATGGGTACTTGAGTGAGAATTTCGCTTTCTTTCAGGAATGAAATAAACGATACAAAGTATCGCAATAGACGCAATCCCCTTCCCCCACCGGCACTTTTCCTTGACTTCTGTCGGTACCCAGAGTCCGATAAATTCTATCTTCTTTCGATCCGTCAGTAAAAAACTTTCTAGCTTAATAAAGCACACAATGCCATGCAATTACTAAAGAAGGAGAATCATTTCACTAGTTGAATTACCTCGGTTTACTAAACCCCGAACTCATAGCCTTGAAAGCCTATGGGTGAACCAATGTATCGGCGCCGAAGACTTCCTCACTCAGGAAGAGGATTTCTATAAATGTGAATGTTCGACTAGTTGCGATCCCGGTTGAAACCCAAGGAAAGACATGTATGCCGGGTCGCCCTTGAAAGGTCTCAGGGCTTTACGTCGACACCGACCTGTCTGTCAGGGTCTTAAGGCCACAGCGTCTCGTCCGTTTACCGTGACACCGGCGTGCGTCTCTCCTGCTCGACTCACTCATTGTCCCCTTAATCGCATTCAGCAGCTGTCCTAAGAGGTGAAGCAGCGGACTTAGCGAGATTAGTCTGTTGCCAGAATCTTTCCGCTCATCGAGGACAGGTGGGGTAAGATGGATGAAATGGATCCTCATCCGTGGTTGGAATCAAGTCTCTACTAACCGAATCCTCGGCTGTTAGTCATCGCTCCGTGAAAGAGTAGGCGAATAAGCATCCGGCGAAGGCAGAGCTAGCACACGAGAGGTGATGACACCAACCACACTCCTAGCTAGGCGCACTCTCGTCGATCCACCACAAAGGTTAACGATGTATTCGACCAAGTTTTGAACCAAAGGTGCGGAGATCTTCAACTTCAACTGACCAATATGGCTTTCTCCCACGGTATGGTTTTAGCCCATTTGTCAAGCCCAGCTGCTAACCGCATTCTCTCCCGATCATAAGAGAAGAAAGGCTTTCCAGCTCTATCAAAGGCGTATCCACGAAGACCACAATCATCGTCTGCTCGCCGAAAATAAAGGAGAAAAAAAAAAAAGAGCCCGGCCAATGCCAATTTATAGGCCAATCCTCAAAAAGAATCATCTCTTTCTCCCGTTCAAAAGGCATAAGGCGGAAGAAGAAAGCATCCCAAAGGACGGAACGGAAGATTCAAGGCTTGAAGCCGGATCGAGCTGCATGTAGCCATTTCGGGTGGGAAACCAATACCAATAGCGATAGGACTCATTACCTCTTGAGTCCCAGTTGTTTTCCAACTAGATCAGCTGTACATTCGATAAGGATGTTTAGAACAAAGGCAGATGGAATAGATAAATAGGTAAGGTGCTTTCAGAAATGGTTTATGTTGCATTCCCATCTTCTTGTAATCTCAACTCGGAGGGGGATAGATAGCCCTTATATAAAAAGGTAGTTGACTCGCGTAAAGCCGGAAGACGGACGGGAACAAGAAAGGGAGCATCAAGAGCTTGTTCCAAACCAGTGCCAAACTCTCGGCCTTTGCCTCAGACAGAAGAACAAGGGATTGAACAGGACAGGACAAGGGGGAAAGGAAGGGCTTAAGCCCTTTTTCATGGGTAGTCCTCGTCGTGAGGAAATCCGATAGTAGAAACTAAATGAAAAGATCCAGTCTCTTTCGAAAGAATCCTGAAGAATTCTAGCTTCCCTCGATAGCATCTCCATTCAAGAATCCGAATCGTAAGCCAAATAATCAGCCTTTTCAGGCGCCGAATCTTCATTCAGAAGAGTTGATTTCATCCGCCCGCGTCTGGAGACGTTTGAAAGTCAAATTCCCCAAGTAATACGGACTTTGCAGCAGATGAAAGAAAGAGCTGCGAATAAGAGAACTGCGACAAGAGAGCATTGCCTCCACTAGCTGGCTATCGAAAAAACTCTTAGAAAGAAAGTAACCCCCTTTGAATCCCGGCTACCGAGACTTGAATTCTTCGTGCCCTCGGTTCACTTCACTGGGTGACTGACCCTTGGAACCAGGTATTCCTTAATAGATAGCACAGTTCAAGCATCATCCTAATCAGACTCGAGACTCTCCCTTCTAGTAGCCTAGCGCTTCCCCTAATTCTAGTTAGTGACTTCGCTACCTTTACAGAAGACAGAGAGTCAGGGACTACCTTAAGCCATGTTCCTACTAAACCACCAAGAGCGACTGCGGAGTAAGCTCCCTTCTCCTATCACGACAGTTTTCCAGTATCGGAATTCATTCGTCTCATCTGTTGTCTATGCCTACGTCCCGCAATCTTGTTCGAAAGAAAGCCTCTTTATTTGGTTTCAGCCCATGCGAGAGCAAGGAAGTTAAAAAGCGAGGGAAGGGTGTGCTAGCCAAGACGAGTCTCCACTGTTAGCAAGTTCTTTTTTTCCCTGATTCAACTTATTGCAAGAGATAGTTGTTAGGACGAGACAAAGCGTCTTTGGTAGTCTGTCAAGCCACTTCCCCTATACGACAAGCCCCTATTACCAATGTTCCATGTTCCATCGGAAGTCGAGTTTCTTCGCTCCAACTCCAGTAGCTGTGGTAGGGCTTCAGCCACTCAAGTGAATAGGAAGAGGAGATAAGAAAGGCAGGATTGGATTACATTGAACTCGAATCCCTTCTTTAGTCTTATTGTGGGACAAACTTCGAGGTGGTGATAAGCCACCGCCGAAAGGAGTATACTCACATAACGATCCCTTCTCAATTACTAGGCCAAACTTTTTAAAGGTTCAGCACTTAGCTTAACAGCCAAGTCGTACAACCGAAACAGTAAACCGTATCGATAAGTTGAAAGATCAACAGTCGACACATGCCAAGTCTTGGTGTACACTGGTGCATCGAGAAAATCATTAAGACTACCCGGGGTAAGTGCTAGTAAGTAGTACCATCTCAAGTAGTTTAAATACTGCTTCATCCAACCACGATATAACGAATATTCATTGAAATCCATCATACCAGGGTAAGGATATACTTCTGATGGAGGCAGTTGCAGCTCTTTAGGAGCCAGCTCACTCCATAAGTGGTGCCAAAGCATCCCGACTACAGAAGGATGTATCATAAAACCCAGAGACAGCCCAATGGCTACATCTATGGACAGCGAATACTCGCTAACCCAAGTGTAGGCGAGCAACACTAAGTATCTACGAGCACGAAAACCATGTGCACGAGAACGTAGCGGCCTCGAACAAGCTTTAAAACCAAAACCACCTATCCTCAACTTTGTCGAAAGACGCAGAGGAGAATGAAGAGTGCCCATATAGTGGTACCACCCAAGGGGGCTATTAGTCCTTAGAACCTTTTTAAGTGACAGCGGAGATAAATTCTCTCTCATCCTATCAACCCAAAAGGTCTTTGCGAATTCGCAGGCACCTGAAGCAGAGTCAATAGACTTTGATTCAGACTTGCTCACGCCTATCTGCGTCAAAATGTCACAGTAGGCTTCATTGACCAAATCGTCAGCAATGACTATATCATCACCTAGAATGGCATACTTATCAAAGATTACGCCAGGGTAGACCCGTTCAGCAGCATACCACACCATCATATGATGTGATAGCGCGAATAAAGGCCAGGAAGAATAGTAGCCCAGTGCTTGGCCAGTTATAAAAGACACACTCTTTCGCTTTTTTAAGAATGATACTTCAAAGAGATTGAGACCCAGTGTCGAATTAACAACACTAGATGCAAAATTTCTATCGAAGCACGCCTGTATGAGCTCAAACAGTAGCAAAAGCGGCCAACGATCAGTGGCTGCCTTTAAATCTACTGAATGAAACCCACCAGGCGCGTCTTTTAACCGACGTAGTGGCCGTAATTGGTCGAAAGTGCCATCAGTGCGCAACCTTCTTAAGAGGCTTACGAGCCACGCATGCACAGGGTACAGCAGACGCTGGTTGATGTAGTTTCCTACGGCAAACAAACGCCGCTTCCCATCTCCAGTACACGCACAACATAGTTTTCCCGTATTAGGTGGAATACCAAGCTGATCAGGACTCGGTAATAGTGGCCCAATACGCCGCTCGAACCATTCCAACGACCACTGAGTGATCAGTCGGTTTGTAGAATCAAACGGATACCTAATATAAGGCGGCCATAGACACCCCTGAGAATAAAATCCATCAGGTCTCGAATGGACGAACGTCATCAAGAATTGAAACGCCGCCAATTCAGAGAAAAAGCATGGAAAGAGTGAGCTCTTAGAAAGAGGCTTCAAAGAAGCACCCTTTGAGTCACCACATCTGGCCATAAGCTTTCGGTACCATGAACTAGACGGTACAGATTTCCATGTTGGTACAAACTCCAATCCTTGATTTAAGGGGACTGAAGTTATAGTCGGGATATACCTATGTAATATGACCCGCATCTTCCGTCGTATAGTACCAACGAATTCAACGGGCGGATCAGAAGGATCCGTCACCGACGCCAGTGTTTCCTTACTGACTCGTTTTGACAATTCAATTATTTTAGATGTCGAAAACAGTGTCAGGTATAACTGGACAATCGAATGATCACCTTCTCTTATTTTCTTTCTATGAAAGGAAGGGATTATACGAGGCAATCCAGATCGTGTCAAAGAGACGGCTGGGGCAAGGGAAGTTGGAGGCTTATCACCTGCAACATAACGCTGGAGGATTACTCTACACTGTTTAAGATACAGTGCAAGAAATAACCAACCAGAACGTTTACCCAAACGCCAGCTAGTCTTCCAGAACAGGTGAGTCGCTATACAGCACTCCTTCGTAAGTCCATCCCTGAGTGATAAAATCAGCTTATTGAAGGCTGACTTTATGACCCGAGAGTCTTCTAAAACTCTCCGCCAGGAGACTATGGCATCTTGCATCGCGCGAGTTGGAAACATATATTTTAACATATTGAAACTATATATCCAAATCGACGGTACAAGAAAGACATAGTCGCCGCTCACCTTAATGACAAAGACCTTGTTCTGTCATTGGGGGGCGCTGCGATGGATTTCACAGGTCTACACACAAATTCAAATCTAAACATGTGTATAGATCAGGAAGCTTAGAGAAGCTATAATAAGTACATTATAACCCTCTATAGTGCCTGTTTTGGTACCAAGAACTCGCGTCCTCAGTAAGAGAAGTTCCACTTCTCTCATCAGAGCTTTCGCTCTTGACGCCCGAATCCCTTCTTTCAAAGAGTGTATTCCCTTTACTTAAGAGCTAATGGTGCGGTTCCAATTGGCTGGGAAGCGAAGAAAGAACGTAAGCACGCCATGGGAGCGGTGCCCCTAAAAGAACCGAGTTGAGGAGTCATTCCCTAACCCTAAAGCTCAATTGCTTCAAACCTGCTTCGTACTTTCCACCCTCAACTGCTTCCCTTCGGTGTTCTAATTAGTCCGTTTCGGGCTTCTGTCAAGGGCCCGAGGGGGAAGAAAGGTTCCTTTGATAGAAGATCGGTACTTGAAGTCAGAAAGAGGTAGAGATGAGATAGTTATTGCAGCTGAAAGAATCATTTGCCACTTGGCCATGCGTCCCGTTGGCATCGGCTTTTCCAGCAAATATTGAAAAGGATCTGAACGGGAAATGAGATAAGTGGTATGATCAAGTAGGTAATGTCTCAACTTTTGAGCTGCCCAGGCTAAAGCACAACAACTCCTTTCCAGAAAAGAAGAGTTTTCCTCATATGCTGTGAACTTCTTGCTGAGATAATAAATAGCTTGCTCTTTCTTTCCTGATTCATCATGTTGACCCAGAACACAACCCATAGCTTCATCAATCACAGAAAGGTACATAATCAGAGGTCTCCCAGGCTTGGGTGGCACTAAGACCGGAGGATTCAGCAAATACTCCTTTATTTTATCAAAAGCTTGTTGGCAATCTTCATTCCGGTGCATTCTTTTTCAAGAAGCTTTTCACATCTTTTTGAGTCTTTGGAATGGGCATATCTCGAATTTCCTTGATCTTTGCAGGATCTATCTCAATACCCTTCTTACTCACAATGAAACCCAATAGCTTGACAGCAGGAGCTCCAAAAGCACACTTTGCAGGATTCAGTTTCCTCAACCTTTCAAACAGCTTTTTTCAGGTCAATCAGGTGATCTTCAGCCTTCTTGGACTTGACTATGATATCATCCACATAAACCTCCATCCCCTTGTGAATCATATCATGGAACAAAGTGGTCATAGTCCTTTGAGTTGTAGCCCCAGCATTCTTTAGTCCAAAAGGCATCACTCGATAGCAAAATGTTACCCAAGGGGTAATAAATGCAGTATATTCTCTATCCTCCTCCGCTACCAAGAGCTGATTGATGATATCCGGCAAAACAGTCACCAAAAGAAAGATTCAGATTCAATCTCATGCCCGGGGAAGCAAAAACCCTCTTTAGAGCAAATTCGCGGCTCTGAACGCGCGGCTAATCAATAAGGAGACCTTAGCCTGATGCCCTACCAAAAAAAGACTGAAAGGGTAGTCACAGGACTACCTTTCCGAGTTCTCAATTCCAAACCATTTTGCGTGCCTGCTTCCTATCTGATCTATCAATCAAAGAAAATAAAGGTTATAGTTCCGCTTGACTATCGCTCTGAGACAGTCTATTTGTTTATTAAGGAAGGAAAAGGCTCCCTTCCCGCCTATAGTGAAGCAGCTTTTTTCTGGACATTAATTAGTTGACCAGAAACTCTCTCATAACTCCGGAGCACTTCCATCACACATTTTAGGGATGCACGATCCCCAGCAGAGAAAATTAGCACGTCATCAGCATATGCTAAATGGGAGATAAAGGGCGATGTCCTTGTAGTACGATAAGGGGTAAACCTGGGCATGAACTCCAAAGAATTTAAAGCTCTAGAAAGAACCTCCGCTCCAAGGACAAAAAGACCAGGTGAAAGGGGTTTCCTTGCCGCAAACCCCCTGAGGACTTAAAAAAACCCGTAGGGAGTACCCTTAATTAAAACAGAAAACCAGCATGAAGAAATGCAACGCCAAACCATATCGATCCACCTTTCGATAGGCTTCCTCTTTCACCCTTTTTTCCGGGGGAAGGACAGGCGTATTCGTGTTTATGGGCACCTCGCTTAATGGTTCCGATCTACCCAGTGCTTAAAGAAAGCGGAATCCTATTTAAAGGAACATCAACAGAAAATTAGCTTTGGAAACTCAAAAGTAAGTGTCGGGACCCTATCTTGAATCTTTAGGTTCCGGCGCTCTATTTACATAGCGAAAAAAGGCCCTCTAAATCGGCCTTGAAGAAAGGAACCTTACGTCAAATGGGTTTGGCTGATGCGCTGCGTCCCAGCGGTCGTTGGCTAGCACTACATTCCAGAAATTGCTTTGTTTTCTCATTCTGGTGTTGTCGAGGCAGAAGGCACACTTGGAACTGATGCTGGAGGTGAATCTGCTCTAGATTGAGAAAAAGCGATCTCGATACGATCTTTCTAAACCAATCTATCACTGGCACTGGAACGAACCATTCTATACTAGTATACTGGGCAGCGTGATCAAGTCAAGTCCTTCTCTTACCAGATTTCAATTAGATTCATTTGCACTCGTATGGGAGTAGAAGGCACTACTTCCCTCTTCCCCCGAGATAAACTACTCTCGCAAAGAACCTTCCTTCTATTCCTTACGTCAAGACTATTCCTTCTAGCGAGTTGCTTATTCTCAGGGTGCACAGAGGTTGGAGCTTTCTTCTTCTTTAGAAAGAGTCCTAAATGCATGAAAAGTAGACAAGGAATTAATGGCAGTTGCTAGAGCGGTAAAGACAGGGGACGTGGGATAATGGTAGGAATAGCTCCTAGGAAATAAGCAGTTGGGGATAGAAATGAAGCCAATTTATCTTCCAATCCTATTGATCACAGGGTAGACGAAGCTTTCAGTATCATATGTATGATGCGTCGGTACATTCTTCCTGGGCCGGGTTTACTTGTTTATATGTCTACTCTCTTATGACTATTTTTTAGATTTTCCGTTTGATGCTTGAAACGAAAGATTTGGAGAAAGGGAAGTGAGTGGCAAAATAATCGATTAGATATTGAGTCCATCCTGAGATGACCCTTTCTTCCCCTACCTTTGCTGTACTTGACTTCGAGAAGCCTTGGCCTGTGTACAGGTTGAAGGAAGACAGAGCAAAAGAAGACCTAACCTCAGTCGGAGATAGCAGCTCATGAACTGCCCTGCTCAAAGGGTCGTAGCCCGAACCGACCTATCCCTTTGGGAACGTGCTACAAGATTAACAATCCATCTATAAGGCAATCTTTAAGGCAGAGAAAGAGGAGTTTCGCTAGCCTTAAAGTAGTAAGAGAGAGTTCTCCGTGGCTTAGAAACTGCTTTGATTTTAGTGGAGATCCTCAAGGGTAGAGCACTGCACAGCTTAAAGAGTGAATTTGTGACTAGGGGCTCATTTGAGAGGCTAGGGTAAAACCATGCCTATAACTAAGAAGTCGTAAAGCCTTCGCCCTTTAAAGCGCTTTCAGATGGAAATGCCTAATCAAGTAGCCAAGAATCATCGATTTCGGATCGAAATACCCGAAGAAAGACTAGACCGAAGGTCCCGTCCCGCGGGTTAGGTGCTTAGCCCCCAGCTCCCTGCCTATGATTTAAGAAGAGCTTCTAAAAGGAGTTGGTGTTAAGTTAAACACCGAAAAGAATTCATTCGAGTAGTAGCCGCTCATTACACACAAGAAAGAGTGTTGGTTTCAGTTCAGTCTACGGTCTCCCCACCGAAAGTCGGATATCACTCTGTATTCCCTGCTTTCCTCGGGAGTGAATCAGGGACTTGCCATGGATAGGGGTGAACGGATTCAAAGGAGAGTTGAAAGCGCTTACTAGTAAGTGAGGGGGGGGGAAACCAGCTTCGCTCAGCGCAAAATAGCGTCTACATAGAATAGTTGTTCCACTTGTGACTCCTAGACAACAGTCTTATTAAAATCCCTAACAGAGTGGATGTCTTTGGGGCGAGGAATGAAAGGAGAATTTTGGAGAAGTGGTTTTTTTAATTTGAGAGGGCTGGGCTACTCAGAATGTACCAAGCAACCTTGCAAGGGTCGCTTTCCTTCCTTTCGTGCTACCTTAGATGCGCAATTTGACAGCAACAAACTATCAAGAAAGGGTCGATGAATCAGTGGCAGAGACGATAAAAGAACAACTTAGTGAACGGGTCATAACCCCGCTGTTCACTGCTAATCATGTAGTGTTGCCACCTGGGAAAAATGCGTATGACATACTGGACACCTTGGTACCTGGGAATGATATTCATTTACTTACTACTATGTATGGTGAGCTTTCTCAGCTAGGTATTAACAGTCATACATACCTACTACTACTCGAAACTGTCAATATCTTGTTTGGGGGAGGCTAATATAACCTCCCTATAATCCTGCCTGGGAAGGAAAGAAGGTCTCTAAGAATCAAGGTAGACGGTAACTTTTCCTTCGGAAGTTGGTCTGAGATGAGACCGGGAATTTCGAATGATATATTATATATCGAGATCCAGGTTTCATAATCCAGATACATGTTCAAGGAGAAAGATATTACCTCTTTCATCTGGCAGGTGCCCTGTGGCTTCTATTCTTCTTCTTGGTCGGGGGTTAGACAAGAAAGCCTTAGCGTGCAAAGGCAAAGGCATAGAGCTCAAACACAGGTTTAGTAAGAGATTCAAAGAGTGTAGTTAGCGGTCCTCGCTCCTTCTTTCGTTCCTGGTTGAACTGGCCCCTAAGGGACCTTGAGCTGTTAGCGATTGAATGTGGATTCCGTCTCTCGGTCTGTCCTCCTATTCGAGGAAGCCTAAGGCTTTCTTTTGTATCAGCATTGGCTTCCTTCGGACATTGTAAACGAAGTGTTACGTGTCGCGCCTCCTGCCTTTCAGCAGCCTGATCGCTTGGTGTGGTCATAGACCACTTCAGGTTCCTTTTCATTATCTTCAGCTTTCCAAGTTGTAAGAAATCAGAGAGGTTCATCCTTTGTTTTTAGCAGAATTTGGCATTCCGATGAAGGTTTCATTTTTTATGTTTAGACTGCTATTGCAAAAGCTTCCATTGGGAGAGTCGTTGACTAAGCTTGGTTTTCACGGCCCTTCAAAGTGTTATTGTTGTTCTTTTCCAGCCTTGGAGACCTTTGATCATGTTTTTTCTAATGGGGATTTAGCATCTTCGGTGTGGAATTTCTTTGGTGCTGAATGTGGGATTTTGCCTTCTGGGGTTTCCCTACGAGTACGTTTAGTTAGTTGGTGGTATACTTCTCGGGCGAATCCGGTTCTAGCCTAGGGGAGCGGTTCTGCAAAGTTTGTTTTTTCAAACAGGCCGCGTGGTGATAGTACTCAGTGCGAGCCATGTAATTCGTTCGTACTGCAATCTTTCTCTATACTCTAAAAATAGAGGCTCGATAAGCTTTTGTGCTCTACAAAAACATAAAAGACTTTTCTCTACCAGTGGTGAATATCGAGAAGTCACGGCCCTCCCTGCTAATCCAATTCTTCTTGTCCAATCGCTAGTACGATCGATCCGAATCACCACCCGCCCTTTTTTATAATTCAGTGATTCACTGAAGCGAGGAGATCGGGGGACTAAGTCAATTACAGACTACCCCGCTGAAAAAAGGTGAGCAGCTTCAGTTAGAAGTTCCGCTCGAGTGGAAGGGTTGTTGGTGCTCTATTTCATATCCTCCACCTGTTGGTGAGTTACCTCTTCCCTTCCGGAAGAAAGCAATAGTAGGATTTCAGTCCCGGATCTTGAGTACTTGTTGGGATTTTCTCCATCAATGGCAGAAGGAATCAGTCATTGCCAAATATGCGCTTACGGCAAGGGGCAGCATTCAAAGCATCTTCCCGGGAAATGCTTATTCACGAATAAACCGATTCCCTCCACTCAGGACAGGCAAGAGACATAGCTATAACTCAGTATTTTTCTTCCACAGACACCGCATAGCAGGGAGTTTGAATACGACTTTCTTTTATAGTGGGAGATGGGGTTATTTAAAGAATTCTGTTCAACAGCCCAAGGGCATAGGTCTGTTCTTAAAACTCCATTCCCTGCGCCAGTACTTACTTCCCAAAAACCTGCCTCTAGTTCGAACTTCTAGTACGACAAGACAAGTTGTGGTTATAATAATTATTGTAGTAGAAGTAAGAATCGATTCAAGAGGTCTCCAAGCAAGAGCTGCTTCATCTAATAATTCAGTCCTTAAGCTGACATTCAATAGAGAGACTGGAGTCAACCATTTAGCCTTGGAATCCAATTCCTAGTGTTAACCATAGTGACATAGATTCAATATCCCTCACACCTCTTAACAGGCTACGCTCCTTCAGGCCTTTGAATCAAAAATGCCTCGTTAGGAATAAGAACTTAACTGCATATTTGAATAAGATAAGAGGAAGAAGGTGAGGCCACCAGCTTTGGTAGGAGATAAAAGTAGAAATGAAATTGCTCGCGGCTAGATATGAATAGCCCGAATGAGAGCTCCCAAGCCGAGTTAGTTTCAGTGCCCGTAACAGCAGTTGCATAGAGAAGATCATGTTAGATGGAATGCTTCTACTTCAGGAGAGTTTTCTGTTAGATCAGCAATGAGGAAACTTTATCATGCTGAGGAGACAGTAGCATGGTATAAACTGGTTTGGTGGAAAGGCTATGTGCCTAAGTATGCTTTTGTTTTGTGGTTAGTGCTGCAGCAGAAATTGATGACTAGAGACAGACTTATTAGATGGGGGTTTGCTAATGTATCCCCTATGTGTGTACTATACAGTCAGTAGGATGAATGTCTAGAACACTTGTTTTTTGAGTGTGTCTATTCACGTTGTGTGTGGGATAAGGTTCAGAGGCTTTGCTTGTTTTTCAGGGGTGTTATGCCTTGGAGACAGGAAGTGCAGTGGTGGTGTCACCATGTTAGATCTGGTGGATCTTTTGCTGATAAGCTTAGAAGACTTGTATTAGCTGTTACCATTTGGTACCTCTGGCAAGAGAGGAATAAGAGGATCTTCAGGAATTCTGCTGTATCTGCTGCACAGCTTGTGGCAGCAGTGACTAGAGTTATCCAGATGACTGTTGTTTCTTGGCCCAAAGCTCCCCCATTCCAACATCAGTTGCCAATTCTCCAGGATTCACCTCATCGTGAATTTAACCGCGGTCTTTCATAGAACTGAGTCTTTCCATGGAACTCCTGTCTCCAGGGGTTTCTCACAAGCGGATTCCAATCAAAGAGTTTTGCCGAGCCTCCAAGCAATATAGCGGTGGAGTATACTCCACAAGCCAACCGAATCCTAGGGCGGCTAGTAGCTTCGCTCGAAAGCAAGGCTGCGAGCTTTGTCTACGGAGCAAGCCATCAAGACTTCTCGTCTCTCCCTTTCCAACGGAACCGTCTGCCTTCTTTTGAAAGAGGGCCGGTCTAGCGGAAAGCGAGAAGCTCGCAACAGCTAAATCACGATCTCCGAGCGAGCTCATATTGACATGAGGCAGCCTCTTTTTCAATGCTGGGAGTAAAGGTCGCAAAGAGAGCCTGAAGCCGATACTCACAACGAGAGATAGCTACGCATATAAAAAGCCAATGAAATGTGATAGGGTATACCTAGTACCTACCTACCTATTTGTACATGTACCTGTATCCAACATCATAGTTGACCTGAACCAAGCCTACGTGTCAGTTTTAGAGAAAGCCCTATTGGAGTAAGGCGAAAGGCTACTTCTTCACTCTTCCTTATTTACGCGCTACGCACCTAAGCTAAGTCAGCTATCTTGCTAAACCTAGATTCTTGCTAAAGAGTTCCTTTTTCTTCTCTTCTATCTTCAATTATCAAGACCCGTACATACAAAGATCTAGGTAGCTCATCTCCTTCTAAGAAGTTAGATCTCCTTCCTATATTCTAATAAGAAGAAGAGCCTTTCTTCACTCTTGAATTGTAAGGAGAGGCCTTATTTAGGAGCGCTCTTTTCATCCAACTAGAAATATCCTAAGAGAGGAAAGCAACTCTTATGCCCAAAAAGTCCCATGTCTTTCTTTGTTGGCCTAACCCAACCGGCAATTTCAAAGAAGTCTCTCTTTTTTTTGGGGGGAGCAGGCAAGAAGAGCAAGGAGCCTAGCGAAGAAGAGATCTTTTCTAACACAGCTGATATGCGACATGTCTATCTTTCTTCCTAACAGTTGAAATGCGACGGTTAGTCTTAGTGGTATGGTCAGTCCCTTACCCCATTCCTTTGCCTGGATTGGCTTATGTTACTAACAAGGATCTTTTCTATAGCTTCGAGCTGGTCTAAGCCTGGATTGAGAGTTAGATTCTATCCCGCTGGGGAAAGAAAGGTTAAGGTTGTTTTTTTCCTGCTCTGAAGAGAACCTGTATCGAGGAAGTTCCAAGCAACAATGCTAATCCTTTCCCTACTCTTACTCTACTGTAAGTGAGTGAGGTTCGTATTCATAATCTTCAATTGATTGCAATATGTGAACCAAAAATTAGCTCAAGTTATTTGAATGATTTCCGCTTGCGTTTGAATATGGATGCTGCGGTGGCTAATTTGTCGGGCTCTATTTGGGTTTTTTATCAACATCCCTGGGTCTGTTCCATACTTGGGGAAAGTAGGCAGCATTTGTCTTTGCGTGTGCAGCATAACTTTCTTCCTTCATCAGTTTGTATGTCTTTCCTTCATGCATCTTGTACTGCTGATGATCGGGTTCATCTTTGGGAAGCTTTGCTTGTTGATAAACCACCTTCAGACCCTTGGTTAATAGGGGGTGACTTCAACGTTATTCTTGATAGTGAGGAGAAACGAGGAGGACGGCCTTTTGTGGCTTCGGAGGCTGAGGATTTATTATTATTTATGACACAAGCAGAGGTTTTTGATGCGGGTTTTTCAGGATCCCGTTTTACCTGGTGTAATAATAGGGAAGGGCGGGCTCGCATTTGGAAAAAACTAGATCGTGTTTTGTTGAATCATTCTTTTTTGCAGCTCAACTTGAATTTGTCGGTGCAGCATTTGACGCGTGACCCATCTGATCATGCCCCTCTATTGCTATCAGCGGCTACACGTTTGGATAATAGGCCTCGGCCTTTCAGATTTTTGAATGTATGGACTACCCATCATGGCTTTTTACAGGTTGTTAGGGATAGTTGGTGTGGGGAGTTCCAAGGAGGCCCTCTTCCAATTCTGGTTTCCAAGTTGAGAAAGGTCAAAGAAAATCTACGAGCTTGGTCGCTCCACTCTTTTGGAGACATTTTTCAAGCTGTTAAGCAGGCTGAGTCAGTAGCAGCTGTAGCTGAAGCTAATTTCGATAATGATGATTCTGATCAAGCTAGAGAAGCTCTCCATAAGGCGCGGGCTGAGCTGCGTCGATGTTTGTCAATCGAAGATCAATTTTGGCAGCAAAAAGCTAAGATCAAATGGCTCAAGGATGGTGACTCTAACTCTAAGTTTTTTCATTCGGTGGTGGCAGAGCGGCGTATGAAAGCTGTAATTCATCGAATTAAGACTTCTCATGGTCATTGGGTTTCGGATGAAGAGGACATTGCAGCTGAAGCAGTGGCTTTCTTTTCTTCATTATTTTCGGCTGAAGGCACTCCTGTCTTAGGCGATTTATCATCAATAATTCCGGTGGTTATGTCTCCTTCGGATAATCTTTCGTTAGAGGCCACACCTTCTTTGGAGGAGGTCAGGAGGGTGGTATTTGACATGGATCGTGAGAGTGCTACAGGTCCTGATGGATGGGAGGGGGAATTCTTCACTACGGCATGGGAGATAGTTGGAGAAGATCTACACAAAGCGGTGGTGAGTTTTTTCTGTGGGGCTACTTTGCCGCGTAGCATCACTGCAACTTCCATTTTGCTTATCCCAAAAGTGCAATGTCCACAGGATTTTTCACAATTCCGCCCAATTAGCTTGTGTAACTTTGTTAACAAGCTGATTTCCCGAGTCTTGGCTGATAGGTTGGCTAATTTTCTTCCACAGTTGATATCTCCTCAACAGAGTGGTTTTGTGAAGGGGAGACTGATATCAGATAATTTTTTAATGGCGCAAGAGTTGATCACAGGGATGGGTAACAAGAAGCGTGGGGGGAACATTGCCCTTAAGCTCGACATGGCGAAAGCCTATGATCGAGTTTCTTGGTTTTTTTTAACAAAGGTTCTTCGTGCATTTGGTTTTTCTGAGGTCTGGATTGATATGATATGGCGGTTAATTTCCAACTGCTGGTTCTCAGTAATCATAAATGGATCTCCACAAGGCTTCTTCAAGTCTTCTAGAGGACTACGGCAAGGAGACCCGCTTTCACCGAGCTTGTTTATTTTGTGTGCTGAGTATTTGTCTCGGTCTTTAAACCAGTTGCCTAATCAGCGTGCTTTTGTTGGCTTTCAAGTACCACGAGGTTGTCCAACAATTACTCATCTCGCATATGCTGATGATGTCATAATTTTTTTGGGAGCTTCACGAAGGTCTTTGCGCCTCGTTATGGATGTTTTATTGGCGTATGAACATCAGTCTGGTCAGAAAGTTAACGTCCATAAGAACTGCTTTCTTTCTCAGGGACTCTTCCTTAAGCATATATCTACTGTCTCGGTAGGACAATTAATAGCTTATATAGGCCTCTTTCCTTGCTGCACTTGGAACTGAACTTCGTTGCAGGGGGAAGAGAGCTTAGATCCGTATGGAAGATCAACATCCGATTGCTTTTGTGATGCTTAATTTAAATGAGGCTTCCCTGTGGGGAAACTAGTGGCTGCATGAAAATAGGGATAATAGGGCGTCTTTTGAGACCGGATTAGCCAACACGGTAAACTTTCGTCTTCACGGGTAAGCATATCATCTCTTGAGTGGTAGATCCTCAACCGCTTGATAGTGGGCTATAGTATCAATCTTCCGCTAATGCTAACATCTCTTATCTTATTTTTGAATTTACCGCTTCGGGAAAGTGTATAACCTGCACGTGCTCAGCCGCATTTCACAAGCAATTCATGAGGAGCTTTTTCCAATCTGTATAGCTTCGGTGTGTTCTTTGCTTAATTAAGGGGCATCCCCCTTCTGCTAAGAGATTTTTCCCGAGTGCTTGTCCTTGGCTAAATTCTTGTATTCCTTCACTCAACCTTGCCTTGATGCTCACCAACCACTACTATTGTAATGCCTTTTCTTTCCCTAGAACGATAGGAAGACTCAGAAGTTCAGATCAACATAAACCCAAAAGGGGTGCTGCTTTTGTCTCGCGTGATATGATGCTTGATAGCCTAAAGATTTGACATTGGAACTATAGAAAAAAGAATGGAAATCTGATTCCTTAACCCGCTTTACACTGAACTTAGCCTCTCTTACTATTGGTACTTAACCGGCATATCTCATCGTAGGCCTTGGTAGGAGAGCTGGTTCTATCAGTCCCTTCGTAATGTGAATTACAACCGGATATCCGGAGATTAGAGAACAGTTCATCCATTCCTTGAATCAGCCAAAGATTCAAAAGAAGTGGTGTCTACCAAGCGCCTTTCTTTTCCTTTGAGCGGGTACCGCTCCGAGTTTCAAGCTCAACTCGAAATATCGTAAAAAGAAGAATCTTACGCCCTTTCATTTTATTGGTTCTTCCTTAGCTTAGTAGCTTGGCTCTTTCTACTGGCGTGGCGCTGCTGGATGCTTCTGATCAATAGAACAAGAAGAGGAGGAAAAAAAGCTTATGATGAGCATCTATTTGAGTCGATCATTTCCAAGATCTAATTCCAGTTTTTTCTTATGTAGTGGAAAGGCCTTACAATCTGAAGTTGTACGCTTAAGGGAAGAAATGTTCTTGGTAGATACAGGACTTGGGACCCCCAGAATTTGTATGCAAGATGAGCTTACAGGAGTGAAAATCAACCGAGCCACCAGGTTTGAGAATACGGTGGAATTACTCCATCTAGTGGCCAGGGAATCACTGATCAAAAAGCGGATTTTGGAGAGATTCTTCATCGATCTAGTGGCCAGGGAATCACGGATCAAAGAGCGAGCAGCCGCCAGGTTTAATGATTTGGTGGGATCCACAGATCTAGTGGCTGGTGAACCCCTTCTTCTTCTTCCACGAAGATTCAGACAAAAACGAGCTTGGATTGAAATCAACAAGATTTGGCGAAAGAATACAAAGGTCAAAGGCTTTATTTTTAAGAAAATAAAAGGAGGTTATTCAGTAGCCATCGCAGGGTTCTTTGCTTTTCTTCCAAGACGTCATTTAAAAAAAAAAAGAAATTGAATAATTATCAATTCATCATTGAGAGCATTAACCCCAAAAAGATGAGTATGGTGGTGCTCTAACAGCGGCAGATCAAACAAGAACTTGATATGAGCGAAATCAGCTCACGAGAAAAAAAAAGAGCACTACTTTGAAGTACGAAGCCTAGCCTCTAGAGATAACACTCTATCACCTTAATCCATTCTTTTGTAGAGAGTCTGGAACTCTTTTTTCCACTTGCTGCTTCTGACTTGGAAGCAGTAGGATATGCTTTTTTCATATCATTATGTACTTCGGGAGCTAAGAGTGGGGAGGAATCCCAGTAGTGGAACCTAATCAATTGACATCGGGGATGGAAGAGAACCCGACTCTTATTAGAGTCTCCTATTCGAGTTCAAACTAGCTTAATAGCTATTAATCAAATATGCTAAGTATGTTTTTAGGCAGAAACAAGAGGTCTATCCTCTAAGGCAGACAATTCAGTGACATAAGTGCTCTATAAGCATCTGATGATGCAAAAGACTAGTTCTCGGTAAAGCAGGCTCTCGCCTCTGTCGCCTTCTACCAATTCAACTCATTCAAGCATTTTTTCCGGGAAGAAGAGCTTCTTTTTTCCTCCCCTAGGGAAGTAAGAGATAGCAGCTAAGACCGCTTCTTCCGCATCAACAGGTGATTATTTCATTCCTAAAGAATGTGGAATAAGTAAAGCTGGACCTTCTCCCTTCATCTCGACAAAGCGCTATAAACTTACGAACAGGAAACTCTTATAGAGAGGGAAAGCAGTTAAAGCGGCTAAAGACTTCCTTCCCCAAGAGAGCTTCTTTTCTTCTCTTCCTTTCTCTTAATGAATCTCGTAAGTAATTACACTAAGAAATGACTATGAACAAAGGCCCTAATGCCCTCTATCGAATAAGGAGTAGTAGTACCCCATGAGTCTTGGAGTGAACCCCTGTAAAGCCAATCCGGCAATGCCATAAAGGTAAAATAGACTACTTCACTAGATGACACTCACAATGCGTCCCCCGCCCCCGAAAGCGGAGTCCCGGAGGGCATCAATATATAGAATATATATATAAGTATGCATGCAACTCCTTTTTGAATCGACCGTTCGCTCGGGAAAAAAAGAATTGCTTTTCTTTCATTAGTTGAGTAAAGGCACTTGCCGCTCCTATAGTAAGCGCGTCAGTAGGAATAGGGCCTCTACTCTTATTTGGATTTTCCGGGCTTAAGGAAGCGATTGACTCCCGAGGGTCATTTTCTTCTTCTTCACTCGGAGTTCCTTCTTTAGCTTTAGTAAGACTAGTGACTTCAATGACTTCAAGCAGCTCTCACTTCTCACCCGAGGGTTGCCCCAGACTTTTTGTAAAAGGCCCCAGTCTTCTGTTTTTCAGCTGTTAATAAACTCCTGCTCGAGCTACTTTTTCTCCTGGAACGGATAGCTTTCTGTGCAAGTCTATCTCCCAAAAGCCAGCCATGTAATTGAACAACCTTCTAAGCACGTAGAGCTTTTTCCTTTTTCACTCTACGTACTTATCTGGATAAGAAAATTCTCCTTTGACTATGGATTTAGAACTTAGAGTTCATCTCGTTCTACTTTATGTCTTACCTAGGGGCCTTAATGGCCTTTACTCAGGCTGGGTCAGCTCAAGAAGTGGAAGTTAAAGTGGAAGGGCGGATGAGTTAGAAAGTGAAGGCTTTATGTTCATAGAAGTCCGTGTGGGGACTTTGAAAAGCCGGGTAAAAGTCCATGTGATAGATTCTCATCCTCCGTATCACTTGCTTTTGGGGCGACCTTGGACGCAGCACTTTAAAGCTGTGTCTTCAAGCTATTATCAGTGTGTTAAGGCGCTGTTGGGAAATACGCCCGTACACATTGATGCGGTCAGTAATCCCTTTGAAGTGGAGGAGGCGTATTTCACGGATGCTGGTTTTTATAGAGATTTCGATGAGGATGGTGAAACTTCAGGGAGGGTAAGCTCGTCAACCCGATCAAGAGAAGCTATTTACGATTAAGGAGAAGAAGCGGCACCTGTATTGACTTTTTTCTTAGAGTGCGAGGAGGGGGTTCTAACGTGCCATTTAGTAGCACTCATGGGATCTCACAGATTCCACATTCACCACCTGCTTACCCTCATTAATCTTAATTGAAGTATCTGACTTTGGAACCTCACTCTGCTTCGGCACATAAATTTGCTTCGAAACCTGATTAGATGGAGGCTTGGCGGTCACCTTTTCAGGCTTCAGCGATGGATCTTTCTTGAAACACGCGGTCTCTAAATGGCCAATCTTCCTTCCTCTAACGGGTAGCAAAGATCATCCCAGGACTTCCAATGTATTCGCTTATCATCACCACGATCCCACAAAAATCGATTGAACATCCTCCCAAGCAAAGTCAAAACCTACCTAGGAGGGGTCAATACCTGTAGCAAATACATCGGAATAGAAGACAGCACATGTTTGATCAGAACTCAATTGCTAATTGAATTACTACTTTGACTTTAGTAAGTGAAGAATAATGGAATAGATGAAGATAAAATAAAAGCAGCAAGAAAGAAGTAGTGCTTTCTTCTCTTATGATATTGATAGTTACCTAAAAGAGAAGACTTTCTTTAGAAAGAACTTCCCAATAGCTCTCCTAGCCGCTTAGAGCAGAAAACCAGAGGAAGGAAGCCGTCTGCTTGAGAGCATCGAATCGTTGCTGCTTTTGCTATTGGTCTACAAATCGCTGCAACCAATGTCCCGAAAGTAGCCTCCGTCCTCTTTTGAGTAGAATGATGGGCTCTTAGGAATAGAAGTGGGCATGAATGGAGCTTCTAGGACTGTGTTGACTGAAGCTCTCTTTGTCCATCTAATCTTGATTTGCTGTAAACAGACGATAGTCTCAATTGGCTTATTCGATGCTCACTGCCTTCATTTAGGAGTTAACCCGGTCGAGATCAGATGATGCAAGGATCGGATTTGAGAAACTTTCTGGCAATTCGCCTCTTTCGAGATCTTCTATGACTCTATTAGCTTCTTTCTTCCCACGGAGGTCACTTCGCTCGCCTAAGAAGCAGCTGTGGCACTTTTCGGATCAATTGCTGAGGAGCAGACGATCTTGGCTTAGAGAGATGCGCCTTTTCACTTGTTTTCTTTAGGTTCTTGCTCTGGTTTCAGGGAATCCCTCCCCCAGTTCCATATGGGGATGAATCCAGTCCTAGGGCATTCCACTTTCTGGGAAGCCGGTCCCTTTACAGATACTCTTCGATTCTTTGCAAGAATGCCTTTCTTTCGAGAAAAAGAATAGTAAGACGAATTAAGATACGAGCAGGGATTTTATGGACATATCTCACAGCACAGAAAGCGGGGATCTTCCCTTACGGGCTAATTGCCACGGTAGGAGTAAAGGAGTAGCGGCGAAAGTACCCCACTCGATATTGGATCGCCTGAAGATGGCACAGAAAGACAAAAACAGCAAAATCGATCAAACTTAAGATGCGACAGGATCGATCAACCCAGATTAAGCACTTCGGGACTGGGCAAGAAGCCTCTCCCCCGAGGGAGATTGAATGAGCTACCCTTACGTAGATAGATCGATTGAACCGCCCCTGCTTGTCTGGCGATAGAGTCAAACTAGGCCTACTACGGCCAATTTCCTCGTTTCGCATACCGTTTGGGTAAATGGATCTTTGGATACGGTTCATTCTAAACGGTTTGGCACCATCTGGTCAAGGCAACCTTAGCCAAAGAAAGAAAGCGAGCATCACCCCTAAATTAACAGCCTTAAGCACTGGTCCGCTTGCTGGGATCGAAATCTCAACAAAAGGTTGTTCATTGGAAAAGGTTGACTCTACTATAGCTGTAATGTCCCGTGTTTCAAGAAATGTTAGCTTTTTTAAAGGGGTAAAAAGTAGGAATATAATCCAAATTAAAGAAATCATCATATGAATCCAAAGGAGTGAATGCCCCCGACTTCGGTATCGGGTTCTTATCCTTGGCGTACCACACAGTACAACCTACTCCCAAGCAGACCAGAACAAAGAAACGTCCAAACACACCATCCCATTTTGTTACAACTTCAACTAACACTTTGTTCAATCCAAAATTATCGTCAAGCATACCAGCACTATGTCGGCTAAAAGTTTCAAGCAAATCTGCATGCATAGGGGCATAAAATAAACCTAAAGAACTACAAAGAATGGAGAATTTATCAAGCTTTGCAGGTAACTGTAAATCCTTCCATAAGTAATCAACCTGACCGGGAGTAAACCTAAAACCTAGCGCCATACAAACACCACTCGCCGCGGATGAAAGTCCTCGCGTGAGAAATGATGTATCAATATATTCTTGAGGCACATCAACAAATGGTGCACCTAGACTCTCGATAAGAGGACGAGACCAACTCCTCTGTGAATTTCTCCGTCCTGGCCTTTACTTTATCCGCTTTATCTCCACTAATACGAGGCTCCACAACTATGAACATACACGGTTTGTGGACCCGAATTCATTCCCTTGCATGTCGCAAAACCCTGCGTTTCCAGCCCCTCTTTACTTCAAAAATTCAATACTCATTTTTAAAAGATAAAGAGAAAGGAACCTGAATTCACTGGCTTGGATTAGCTCCATCCTCAAGCTCAGTGGACATAACCAAATGCCGAATTCTCCCGCAGTCGCGCCAACCTGTATTGAGGGCAATGGCCAGGCAAGTTAGAATCTGCAACCATATACAAAACCCTAAAATTGAGCTTATCCATATGTAGGGACTAATTTGCCTCAGCAACCATGCACATCTGGAGGAAGCTTGGACCCTAATCTTCTCTCCTTTCCTTTATGGATGACCCCATGAAAAGAGAGGTAAAGAAAGCAGACCCGCTAACATTAAGGCTATGCCCCTTTCACTTCATTGTTAAAGCAAAAGCCTACTCTTCTTTCAAGTCCTGTCTTCATAGAAAACTCCTTCTTTCGGGGTAGAGGTCGGTTACTACACTCCTTCTATGACCTAGCTTCTAGTATTTGAACCAGTTACGTCGATTGCTGAACCTGACTTGACTTTGACGCGTTGGCTTTGGCTTGTCCTATATCTTAATTAATCGGAAGAGTCAGTGGCTATCCTGCGCTCAAGAGGAAGAAGTCAACTCTTTCCCTTGCTTCCTTTTCTGCTTTGTAACCTGTGGGGACAGTGGCTGACGCGCCTGGCCCGAGTCTAGATAGCATCTCAGGTGACTCAATGCGCTCCCTTTCTTGCGTTGTTTTTTTGGGACTACGGAACTGGCTTCTTAACAGGACTACGGCTATAAGGGCGTAAGCGCGGCTAGCTGCCTAAACTAGATACGGGCACTTACTCTAGGGGCGGAGGCACTTAATGGCGTACTTACTTTCAATTCGTACGTTGCCCCTTTCTTTCCTAACCTGGATAAAGGAACTTCAACTAGCAAACGAACCGATTCAATACAATACGCTACTCTCGCTAGGATTTCTATTCTTAATTCGTCGAGCTGCGATATTGAGAATTATAGTCTTGCGGCGAAAGCAGATGATTTGAGACGGAATGAATTTCCGGGATAAGAGGTTGCCGGAAGCTTGAAGCTGACTATAATGCGCAACACAACTAAATTCAAAGTAATCAAAGCAGCCTTTGACTGGCACGACATAGGCTCCTGGTCTGCCATACAACAACTTGCTGAAAAAGATGACAATGGGAATGCCTCCCAGGGAGAAACCCTATGGTATCATGCGCATAACAATTATGTATTCAACGATAATAAAGGCAAACTGACCACTGTATTAGGTTTGCACAACGTTATCGTGGTAGATACCCCCGATGCGCTATTAGTTGCAAATACCCAATATGATCAAGCAGTCAAAGAGATCGTTGAACACCTGACCCAAACCCAGCATCCTGCTAGCTTCCTTCACTTTCTCTTTCCCCTCCAGAGAGGTTGGTTTCATTGGGTCCAGTTCATTCTAGCTGTCCCTTACCCGAAAAACATAGAATTTCTAGCTTTTGGAGTCATACCAGTAGTTAATAATCTCACTTACCTGAGTGGAAAAAGAGAGACGTCTTCTTTCTAAAGTCAAGGCTTCATGCCCGATAGTGGAACTGTAATTGCCTTCTCTATCCACTGGTACTCCTCCTTCAGATGGCCTGCTTTCTGCACCTCTTTCATTGCCTTCTTCGATGCCATCAGCCGGTTTCACCTTCCGTTGTTGATTCCTCTTCCGGGACTCCTACTTCAGGCTCCCCTTTCTGATGGATGGCATTTGAAGAAGATGGAAAGGTTTCGAGGCCTACTATAGATGGTAAGCTAGAAGCCTCCTAGTTAGGGCTCTTCCCCAGCTTATAGAATTGGAAGTTTCCGGACCCTGTCTTTCCATCATCCGAGACTCTGACTGATCCTAGTGGTGTGATAGGCATCTATCCACTTTGACTATAGCTATGGCTATCTTCACTCACTCCTTTCTCGGAATCTTCCTTGACTCCAAGCTTTTCCATTACTATTCAAGCATCTGCCATCATAGGGTATGAAGACAAAAACTGGATTAACTGAAAAGACCCTGTCAAACATATGAGTGGGGTATACAACACAAACTTAAACAAGTAGCTTACACAAACGGAAGGATTGAGAGAGTTGGAGGAAGGAAGATGAACTCTATATGAACGGTTAAAGGCTTGAAGAGGGATTTCCCGATTAGAGCCTTCAACTATCTGCCACTATCTAATCTAAATACAGGCTGGGAACTGCTTGTGAGGTCCGTGTCACCTAAAGAAAGAGTAGCTATGAATTTACAAGCAGATAGATTCTTCTTGCTGAAAGGCCTGTTCTATTCTCTAGGCCAATCTTGCCTTTTTCTTTTCCAGGAGAAGCTAGCTCTTGGCTAGGCTAACTCTTCTAGTTAGAAAGAGAGAACGCAGACGGGTATCAAACTCTTCAAGACTCTCATTTTTCTCCCTTCATTCGAGTCAAGTCTCTCTTTATTATTAAATGAGAAGATTGGCATCTTCAGAGATCTCATCTAAAGAGTGAAGGAGGTCTCAATGAATTGAATATGAAAGGGGTGGGACTGAATCAATGAAGGGTACCGCTGCGGGTTCTTCTTTGTTTGGCAACGGGTCAAAAATGAGATCTCGTCTGGTTCCACTGTATCAAATACCACAGCACCTGACTCAGAGGCAAAAGTGGTCTCATCTGCTGAAGCCTCTTAAGCTACAGCGGAAGATTAGGATAGAACAGAATCTTCCCTTACAGCGGACTCTCTTTCACCAGAAGATGAAGCGGCATAAGTCGTCAAGGGCGGTTCCTCGATACCAAGATGAAGGGGCACCTCTGACCACATCATCTGATTCAGTGGCACAATTCAGCAAGAGCATCTAATCCTGTGAAAAGCCTATTGAGAAGTTCAGCCTTCAAGGAAGGAAGGAGCCACCCGGTGACTGTCTCGTTCTAAGGATTTGAAAGCTTTGAGCTGGGGGCCCTGAGATTCAACCATTCCAGCGGCGAGTTTAGCCATCCTTGTCTTGTGGTGTGGGAGGAGCCTCTTCTGACTTGAAAGAAAAGAAATGTTCTAGTTTCTTGCTACGAGGTTGACTAATGCTCTTGAACTCGAAACCTACCGCCGGACTGGAAAAAGTCCTTGCGATTGAGGCAACCGAACCGCCCTCATCTGACCTTCTTTCAAGAAGAGCAGTACTGTAATCGCTTGAAGATCAATCTGCCGTCAAAGCTGCTGCCTAGTCAATAGTTGAGTCTACCGGTTACAGACTTTCAAAGTCGATTTTCTGATTCGACGATTTGAAATTGCTTACAAGATAGGAAGTGAAAAAAGCTAGAAAAGAACTACTTCGCGTCCGGACCCGCAAGAAAGACGCCTAGCTTCATCTAATCCGCTACACCCCTGAGAAAGTTGAGTGAAAGTCAGTTAGCTACAGAACTCACTATTACCGCTACGTCTCACATCCCAGAAAGAAGAGTTCTCGCTCCTCTTGCTTACCCCTCCTTGTACCCAGATTGAACTCATTTACACGTCCGGAAAGCATGAAACAACTATCTCGCTTGCTTCCTCGTAGGGTATTAGACCGCTCCCATTCCCGAAGAGCTCTAATTGCGGGTGGTCGACAGTTTTTAATCTTTTGTTCAATCTCATTTCTTATTTCACTCTTTCTTCTTTTCTTGTTCTTTCTCTTCCTCTTCTCGTTAGGGTTGTACAAGAAGGTGCTCTTTCTCTCCGCTAAAGAGAAGAAGCTGAGATCTTGGGGTGAGGTCTTCTCGTATGCTGTCAGACTTTCTTCGGCTAAAGATGGCTTTTCTGGGGCTAAACTTTCTTTCTCTGTGCTTACACCCGCAAGAAAGAAGGTAGCTTAGCTTGCTGATAAGTTTCTTTATAGATTTGAGTCTTAAAGAAGAGCTGTAATTGCTTCTCTTTCTTGAAATTGTTTAGTACCCTGGACTAGGGATTGGGGTCCAAAGCCGGAAAAGGGCTAAAAGCTGGAGCTGCAGAAGCGGAAATTGATGTATTTGAATTAATAGCAGAAGAAGCTGCAAGGAAAAAAGCAGGAGTTGATTTGAGTATTTAGAGAAGGGGATCAAAAGCTGGTAATTACACCCAGAGCTCAAGTTTCTTTTCTTATCTTTCTGGTCATTCTAGTGTGAAAAGACATTCGTTTAAGCTAAAAGCGTAAAAAGAAGTAGCTGAATCAGCTGCGGCAAAAGCGTCGCCGTCGAGAGAAGAATGCGTAGTCTTCGTCTTCCGATTCTGCTGATTACAGTCTGCTCAAATGGGTTGGTGTTCAGCTTCCGGCTTACCTCTCTTCATCTACCCTCTTCTGTGTGAGGCCGGCTGTTTAAGGTTTTTCTTCTTTTGAACATTCTGCTTCAAGTCAGTTGGAACCCGGCTATGAACCCTCTTTAGCTTTGCCTGGCTTATCTGTCTTTTTGGGCTTCTGTTCTGCCCTACCTGGAGATAGGGAAGATTCAGGCTTTCTTCGTTCTCCTCGGCTTACTTGGCCTCATTTCCGTCAGGCTTGCTTTGAACCGCTTCTTGTTCTTGCCTCAGCTCGCCTAGCTTGTTACCGCGCCCTATTCAAGCGTAACCCTAGACTCAACTACTGCGTCTGCCCCCTTTGGCCTAGCTTCTAATTATCTGATTTATAGCTTTCTTCAAAATTCCTCTGCCGGTATAGTGAGAGGTATGGCTCTAACAACTCTTTCCGAAACTGCTAACCCAAAGACCGAGACCTCTGAAATTACGACGTAGGTGAATGAGTGAAAGGTCTTATCAGATTAAAAGAAGGATCTCGCTTCGCTTTCTTCAAAGAAAAGGAGACGTTTGGTCTTTGGCTGTTTTCTCTTCTATAGAAGAAGCTTCTGACTCATAAGCTACTAAGGCCCGAAAGCCTTGCCAACTACGTCTACCTTACTGACTAGCTAGCCTAAGAAGAGAAGTACTTGCCAGCAGTCCAAGCTCAACAGGACCCAGAAAAGGAGGATGCTGAGAAAAATGGCTTCAGCTTTCTTCGGCCTCCCTTTCTCAGTCAGAGCAGAATCTTGAGTGCTTGGGTCTCTTCCTTAGCGCTTCCTATTCTAAGAAGTAGAAGATCTTACCAGCCTGGAGGCCAACAGAACAGATCAAGCCTTCTTGGTTCGCCTTTGTATTGATATGGCACAATAGTGTGAAAGGAAAGGTCAGAGATTCTCTATATGAGATGCGGCTGGGATCGAGAATGGATCCGAGAGAATGAGACTAGCTTATCTGAGTTGAATGAAGCAGGAAGAGTTCCATTAGGTGTTCTCCTGTATAGTGAGTCTAGTGCTTCGCTTGATGGAAGCGCTAAGGGAACGTCTTTCAATGACATAGTCTTGGTTGGTCTGACTTTTGGCAAGGGCGACCGACGATCGACCGTCAGGAAAGAAAATCTTTGGTTGTTGATTGGGAGCGGGGCGAAGAACCGCGTAAGGAGTTAACTCCTAAAGAAAGAACTGCAAAGCCGTGTGCGTTAAGAAAGAGAGTATCGCTACGATCGGATGGACTCCCCGAGACATCCTTCTCTTCGCTTCAGCTTCGCATCTTTTCTTTTTAGTTCCACTTGGGAATAATAAAAAGAAGAACTCCCTTCTGCAGAGGCAACTAGCTCTATTGGAAGAGTGACTTAAGAGGATATGAATTCCTAGTTCAATTCTTCACATTCTATGTGACATTATGTCACTTTCTATGAGACTCTTTTTCTCCTAAACTTGCAAGTTATGTTTCAACTAGAGCCTTAATCAGAGGCGTGGAACGGGCCGAGTATGTGTTTGAGTCTCATTCCTTCTTTAAGTCAGTTGCACAGGAATCAGGGGAGTGGGCTGGTCTAGCGGCTGCCGTTTCGCCTTTCGTTGCAGTCGCGGGTGTCTTTGACACAGTTTCAAGTCATCACGCTCCATTTCCGTCCATACGTCGCACGTTTAGGATTGGCTAGAAGGAAAGTGCTTTATTAGAAAGCTCGAAGTAAAGTACGCCAGAGTTTCACACCGGAAGTAGTCACAAGGTATACGCCCGCTGTCGTTGTGGCATAGGAAGTCTTTTTAGTAGTTGTTTCGGGATAGCTAGCTAAAGCTAAAGAAGTGGATGTATCGAGAGCCTGAGTCTGGCGTGCCATAGAAAGCAAGAAGGAAAGTCTTTAAAGAGATCAGGTGCCCTAGCTGTTTCTGGATCGGAAGGGAATGAGCCATAGAAGGGCCCTTTAGGAAGCACCGAGAAGAGTGGCCAGTAGGGTCGTGCGCATATTCGATTTCTTTATTATCTTAATAAGCTTCAGAGGAAAGCAAGTCTGGTGGGACCTAAAGAGATCCATCTCGAAGAAGTCGAACAAGCAAGGTGGCTCGTCCAGTTGTTTTATGAGTTGATGCAGTCAGGGGAGAAGATGCCCCCAGCTCTGCAAATTGAGGTTCTTTTAAGGTTGCTGCTCTTTCTCCTTTCTTTACAGAAGCGGATTAGAAAGCGCATGAAAAGCTTCTTAAACAAAGCGTAAACGCACAATCAAAGGCCTTGAAACCCTTCGTTCACTCCTGACCTGAATCCTTTTCCTGCGCTACGAATGCACCGATAGATTCTTCAGAAGCGGCCACGTACAGTCTTAACGGCACCCCTGCTTCGGGGGAAGCAGGACTGGTGGATTTGTGAGGTCTTTCTTGATTTCATCGAAGGCCTGTCGGTCTTTCTCTTCCCACTGGAAGACCTCATTCGAGCCGTTAAATCGGACATGGGCTGAATCTTTCCTGCTAAATTCGAAACCTTAGGAAATTCACCTTCCCTAGGAAGCTCTGGAACTCCTTCAGGTTCTTCGGAGGCGGAGCTTGGATGATAGCTTTGGCTTTGTTCTTTCTTGTCCACCTCGATCCCTCGCTGGTGCACCAGAACCCCCAGGAAGTTTCCAGCCGAGACTCCGAACGCACACTTGAGTGGGTTCATCTTCATTGTTTCTCTTTTATCTGGTCGATGGCCCACTGAGGCTGTTATACCACGTTCAGGTGCGCTTAAAGTCTTATACTGTCTTTGATTAGGCAGAGGAAGCCTTGATCCGTCCCGGAGGCCGGCCACGAGACCTAACCCGTGAAACTCTTCTAGGTCACTATCTTGTCTAACCATTGACAAGATTTTCACCGCATTGCACAATGTCGAACCGATTGGAAACCCTGAGTTCCCCTAGAGGGATGGGGGCCCGTTGTGTTCGTATTAAATCATAACACCGGAACATTCGACCATACTTAAAGAATTTGGATAATTTGTCTTTGCGATCCGGCCGAAACACAACAGCTGGAGGGTCCAATAGATCTTCGACTGTTATAGAAAAGTCTACTGACGCTTTGGTATACCACTGTAAATACTATAAAGTTGAGCGAACCCAGTATCTGAGTTCCAACTTCTCAGTGAGAAGCACTGCGTCCTCATCTAACTTTTGATTGAGATCTTCAGTCAATCGTTGCATGAAGCCCCAATCGGGAGAGCAGGACTCAAGGAGCATCTGCCTTACCATTTCCAATTGATAGGGAGTGACAAGGCTTGGAATCCAAGCCACGGCGTGTCTCGCAGATCGAAGCATTTTCACGCTGATTGGAGACAAATCGCGATCTTGAATAAAGAATTCCATTTCTTCGCCCATGATTTTTGTGTAGATATTTTGACTCCGAGCTCGGTCATGACGCTCATGTAGACGTCTGCCACCTTAGGATCTCCAAGGACGATATCATCGCCGAGGCTTTTGTTCTACCAGGGTGCACTTTGTCTGCGCAGTACCACACGAGAAAGTGATGGCAAAGCGCAAACAGAGGCCAAGAAGAAAGAGAACCTAGAGGCTGTCCCGTTGCAAAACGGACAAGCTTAGGCCACGCGCAAGACCCGTCCCTTGTCGTCGGTGCTTGAAAGACATTAGTCCCAAGACCCGAACGGACCCACGCGAAAGCTGTAGTAAGATTAAACAAAGCTTCTACTAAGACACCCTGCACCGCCAACGGCCGTGGCAGAAGACAAATCAGAACTCCTCAACGAGAGGACGTTACGAAGCCGCTTTAATTGTTTCTTTTGGTTGTATGTTCCATCACATGGCAACATACGTCAGACCTTCATACACCAATCATGGGCTGGGCGCAACAATGCTTGTTTAAGGGCATTGGGTATAGCAAACACCCGTTCTTTTCCTGCTCCCTCTTTTAAAGGCGAGACGCCCGGGGGCAATGGTTACCATTACATCATCATCTGATGTCCAAGCGTGCGAAATCGCCTTGCGACAATAACTATACGCAAACGTGAGCAAACCCGTAAGGGTTGCCGCAGCTTTACAATAGTTAGATTCCAGATTTTCAGGTATAGTATACACTTACCATGGTAAACTATTGAAGTCTGGATCCTCCTTTCCCTTTTCTGGGAAGACCAAACGAGGAAAATAGAAGTAACAGAACACTGGCTGAATAAGCCCCGAGGCCCATTCTAGGGTTGAAAAGGCCAGAGCCTACTCGGAGACGATGGATGACTCCCCGTTCCAGATAGCAGACACATTTTTTCCCATAATGATACGGAGAAAAGATCCCCCGATGAAAGGGTGATCGATACTTTGGATTACCCAAAATCCAAGAGTTCTTTCTGTCCTTTACCGAGGATGCAGTCCATTGAGGCCTCAGTCCGATCTCCATAGGGATTTCGAACAACTTTGGACAGTACCTTTCCGCCAACTCGAAACATTTACTGCGAAAGTCAACCAAAAGATCGACTGGAGCAGTAGATGGGAGACTCACTATAGACTCATCATTACAGTTCGATCGCTTCGCGATCAGAACTCATTTGTAAAGAGAAAATAGTGAAAGAATTGAACTAATATGTCCGCCTCATACAGGATTGGGAAAGACAGCTTTAGGGCCGAACCAAAGATCTTCCCAGAATCTGACTCTGTCTCCCATACCGACCTTCAATCTGATGCCTTTTATGAAATCATCGAAGACCTTGGAAATGCCTTTCCACAAGCATACCCCGTAGCTACTTAGTACCTCGTTGCTGTCCCAGTCTCTGTTCCTGCTTTTAGGAGCAAGCTACCTTAACTATTCATATAAACTTATTACTCGGGGACTGGCACAGACTAAGGCCTTCGACTTCTCTTGTGCATGCAAAAAACTTTACATTGAAATACGCCTTTTTGCTTGCGGAAACTGGAGGGGCTTATGATACTACAATTGCCTTCGGCTGAATCGTATTCCCTAGCCTCCTGGCACTCCAACTTCCAACGACATGTAAGGGCACTTTGCTTAAATGCCTTAATCTTAATAGTCTTCCACTCCAAGGGAAAGAGAAAGAGATCAAGCTAGAGACCTAAGGAGAAAAAATATCGTAGCTACGATTCATGGTATCCCAGGCAGGTAAAACAAATATTTCATTAGAAGAGTAAGGGAAAAGCCCTCCCATGACTGGAACTGGCTCAAGGCAAGGGCAAATTGCTCTTACTTCCCAAAGGTCGAGTATCTTGAAACCCTAAATGCCCTCTGCTCTTTTTCTAAAATTCCTCCCTTGCTCGCTTCTACCAACTACGCTTGTTCTCTCTTTTTCACTTTCTGGCTAATGACCTGACTCTTCAGTCAAGCGCATCCGAGCAACGAAGGTTGAGCTCCAAAATTCAAACGAGAATGAGGGTGTGAGATCAAAGTGAGACATGGATCATGTGTTCTAATAGGTGACCAGGCCAAGGGACGCTGTCGGAATCGCCCGGTTAAGTTGGACAGCAGTGACTCCCAAAAGGGGACCGCTCCCACCTCTGGGAAACGATCGGCACGCAGACTAGCTATATGAGCAGGTCAAGGGTGATCCTCCACTCCAATCCGGGGAGAATCGAGAGGGACCTAAGCGGGGCCGATGAGTGATACAAACAAAGGGGTTACATAAGTAATTGGAGGGACCATCGATTCTTCGGACGTCAGCTGAGAGATCTAGGAGATTAGACAGTAGGGAACCGAAGCCAAGAGCTAAACATATGCATGGGTGTACCCTCCAACTCCTTCGTTGGCGTGAGGGAATTTTTGAATCATAGAGGGCGGATTACCAACGGAACCCCAAACGTGAGGTGATCAGTCCTACTCCCTCGAATGCCTTTGCAGTTAGCAGCAGAAAGAGATAATACCCTCTACAATGACGGTACGAAATCGATCGGAGACTAGGAAACGAATCAGTTCGTTTGACCGCGATTGCTAAACATCATTGGATAAAAGGGCAGCGAAGGCTACGCTACGGTCGGAGATTCATCCCAGGTTTCCTAAAGAGCAGGCGCGTAGGGTAAATAAATAGAAAAGAAGAAGCAGCGTGTGAATCCCATCTAGAGCTCCTTCCTACTAAAAGCATGATAATAGTTGCGGCTACTTGGCCTATTGGGAGCTTTCGGAAAGAACTTTGCAGTGAGGCAAGAGGAAGTCAAATTTAGATGTTGAAACCAATGCTTGAAAAAACCGATCCTTTCTTTCATTTATTGGATCATTCTACGCTGTCGGGAGGGGGCTTTATCCTACGAGACGTCACCTATAATAGAATAGCCCTGCCCTCGCCAAAGAAACTTCAGTGCTCGCCTTACGAGTGATAGAAATACCTTACGAGAAGAAAAGAAGTTGAAACATCCTCTTCTGGAACTCACACATCCGATTCTGGGCAATTCAGAAGTGACAAGATCCGAGTGAAAGAGACCTGGCTTGGCTAGCTTTCTTGCTACTATCTTATTATAAGACAAACTGCACTGACTTCCCCCACGGAGCGGTAAGGTTCTTATTTGAAAGAAGGTACCGCTTGGAACGACTAAGAGAAGAAAGAAAAGGCAGGGAAGGAGAGTCTTAGAAAGAAGCCCGGTTTGCCTTGCTTGCTTGACCGGACTGACTGGAATGACTAAACCTGTCAAGTTACGAACCCTATAGACCTAAAGGCGTCGACTCCACAGAGCTTGAATGAGCTAGTATAACCCGGGGAGCTAGAATGACTGGACTAACTGGAGCTCCATTTTATCACTCTTTTTTTATTCTAGAACGTTTGGATCCCTTCACTTCGAGAGGGTTCTTGCAATGTACAACCGCTTCAGGCTCCCGTTCGAGCTATGGCGTTTACCTCTGAACCCTTACCTGAGAGGTGTCATTATTTACTTTGAGATGAGACCCCGAGATTGTTGACTGATCCGGGATGACGTGTTTAGTCGTCCTGAGGATAAAGAATTTATCGAGTGGTCTGGTCCGGTACGGTATTGTCGTTGGTATTATGGTACCGCCCTTAACGACCAGGTTACCATTGAGGACTTCTTCAATGCCCCTCGACGCTGAAGATTCCCGACTAGGTTAGCCCTTTCGAACTGCTGCTGAATCCATTCCAATTCTTTAGGAGTGAATACAGGGTATGAAAGAGCTAGAGAAAAGACAAGATTGATTTCTCTTAGCTTAGATAGAGTTTCGGTTTACCAGCTGTTTTAGCCTTTCTTAGTAGTAGGACTAGGAGTAGAGTAGTAGGGGCTGTTAGTCAAGACTATGCCATCACTGTTCCACGAGCAGGGGATTCTGTCACATCCCTATAGCCAGAGTGATCAATCATGTAACTCGCATGTTATTGACCAATCACTAGATCGATCTACTACATGAATTATTTGATGTACGAATCGGACTATCAAAGAGAGGACCAAGGGCATTCATCCTTGTGCTTTTACCTAGCCTTTTTTTCTTCTCTTGCTGTGCTGTAGAGGGGGATCCATGCAATGGCATTTCATCAACAGATAGCACTTTTTATTATTTTTTTTATCACCTCTCTACAAGGGTAGTCATTCATTCGTCAACACATACCACCTCTCTCTCACATCTCTTTTGAAAGTTTGCATGTCCTCTCTGGTCACCTATCAGCTGGGCCTTGTAATGAAGGAATAATTGGATGTGGAAGGTAGAATTGAGCCAATGTGTGGAACAGCATTCCCAGTATGACTTGATGCTTCCTAGCTGACTGTACTAAATCCAATGATGTTGTCCAAGCAGCACTGCATTCAATCTTGCATAGGTAGGGTTTCTATCTGCTGAACGAGGAGCTTGACCCACCCTCTACCCGAAAGGAGGCTTTTTTGCATGTTAGCGCCTCTCTCTAGTGCCCATTGATCCAAATCCTAAGCTTGGGAAATCATCCCACTTCGTTGTCTTTCTCTTTCTTTGAAGCTAGAAAGATGCAGTGTTTCACCGTCTTACAAGATCTGTTGGGAACATGAAGAATTTTCGGCAATTTGAGCAAAAGATTGAGCATTGGATCAAGAGAGTGCATTAGCCTATCAAGGCTAAGCCGAAGCGTATCAATCCCAAGGTCGGCCTACAGATATCACTTTTAGGTCTCCTTCTTTCCAGCGGAGGAATCGGGATAGCTCGCAGAGAAGAGAAGAGGGTATTATTCTAAAATACATTTCTTCTTGTTCGTTCTTCTAGCGTTTCAAAAGGTCTGCGTGAAAGAGTCATTACCAAATGTGGTGAAAGGAAAGGGCTGTGCCCTTCTTCTTCAGGTATGACTTTACCAGCAAGACAGATTCTCGCCTATTTTCCTCTGTTGTTTTCGCCCCTCTTTGTAAGACCAACTAGCGCACTCGCATCTCTCTCTTGTGAGGCGTGAACCTTTCCTATAGATGAGTTAAGATAGAAAGATATACGTTAATGTGTCTTTTCTTTAGCGGGTCTGTGTGAAGCCCTAGTGAATCGCATAGGAAGGATATATCTTTTCTTGCCATGAAGGAGAAGCGCATCTCTCTTAGCTGAGGTCGGTCGGCTGGGATCATTGAATGTTATCGTAGAGTAAGGACTCGACCGCTTATAAGATAAGAGGGTCGCTAGTCAAATCGATTAGAAGTTCAGAGGAATCCCACCTTAGAGAAGACGCCTCTTGCGCTCTAATCGCATTTGAGCTGGGAGGCCCACTCATCGAGAAAGGGATAGAAAGTTACGCCTCTATTCTCTTCTTCTGCAAGCTGATCTTCAAGGCCAGACGGAAAAGAGTGTACATGTAGGTAGCTGGGCTTTTTTTTCAATGCATCCATAGAACGCATCCGTTGATGCGATCCCTCGACCAACGGCCGAGACAATGATTAAATGGGTGCCTCTCTTGGTACCAGATGCTTGTTACAGAGATGCAGAATCAAAAGCAACTGCCGTGACGAGACAATTCGAATTGGAGTGTAGATATTGATGGAAAGTCCAAGATCCAGTAGTCGGTTGGATTTGGAGATGGAGGGAATGTTGCACCATAAACTGAAAGGATATCAGGGGTCCACTACCTCCTCTAATAGCCAAAGCAATCCATAGATGTGACAAACTAGATAGAGCGAACAACCAGTTCATCAGTCGGGTTGTCGGTGGAAGGCACACGCTTGATCGGATCCCACACTCCGGTCAGCGGGCAACTCAAGTAATCTCACGGGCCATCCACCCGTAGGCGGGTCGTCGGGAACAGATAAGTCAGGTCACATAGAAGCAAGCCTTGGGGCAACTGAGGATAAAGATCGAGGAGCTTCGTTGGGAAGGGAAGGTTGAAGGAAGGAGTTGTCTCCCGTCCCGGTTGTCCGGTTCACTTAGTTGTCCGAGGCGGGTCTCTGCTATTAACGTTAGGGGTAGAGGCCCATGCCAGTAGCACCAATGGTTGGTTGCTATGAAGTAACTCGCCCCAGCCTTTTCTTATTAGTTGTAGGCGTCTTATCGTTATCCGTCGGTCTCCCCGAGAGACCCCTTATCAATCTAGTTTAACTTCTTTAATTTCAATGATAGGAACTTCGGTTCGCATCTCCCATTTTGTTTTAGTTTTGGTTGGGCCTTACTATAATTAAGTGGCCCGTAATTGAACGAGACAATGGGAATTCGTATCGGTATTAGTGCCCCCACAGGTTGATTTAGACTCCTCCCCTCAAAAATAGGCTAGATCAAAGCCAACAACATCAATAACACAGGCACATCAAGTGAAGGAACTGAGACGAAAAGGGGCAATTCCGGAAATGAAGGAATAGGTCGGACAGGGCAATAAATAGTAAGAGCGCGCTACGAAAAGAAGAACTCAGCAGCATACAGCACGAAGAGAACAGAATTGTAGTAATATTCAATTCCGTAAATTCCTTAGGCAGAGGGTGCGGTAAACCATTCTTCGAATGGTGGTTTTGATTCCAGTGCACAGGTCTGTAAAAAATGAAACAACTAAGAAAGCTGACATTGAACGAAAAGCCGCGGTACAGTACATACCGTTCACGTAATGAGATAGACTGATGACTAAAAGTACGTATTCTAAATTCAATAAATTGAGTCTTTTTCTTCGTTAAGAAAGAAGGGGGGTAGAAGAGCTTCATAAATGAGTCTTGTGCGGGGCAATAAGCGAGGCCCTGTTTTTCTCTACGGAAGGAGATAGAAAAAAGAGCTTTGTCAAAAGGAAGGCTTACCGATATATATAGGCTTACGAGGAAGAGTTCCATATTTCATCACTATAAAGTAATTGACAAAATAATCATCAGTCTATTATTGTATCTGAACTTCAAGTGAGAGATAGGATTTTTTTTGATGAGAAAGCACTGCAAAGCAAGGGCGGTGGTTGGGTTTAGTATATATAGGTTCTTCACTTGCATAAAAAGACCAATTGGTTTGGTTCGTGGGTTTGAAATAAATAGGAGGGCAGCGTAGGTGGGGAGGGGGCCAAAGCCCAAGAGGCGGTTGAAAGCCACCAAGCAGGAGAAGGTTGCGCGGTAGTGATGCATCCGCATTATAGTGCAACGCGGAAGAAGGGTTGGGAGAGAGGAGTGGATCCCGAAGGTTTTTTTATATAGTAAAATAATCTTGTATGAACAAAAAGATTCCCCTTTCTTGTGTTATTTTTTCTGTTTTTGTAGAGATCCGGCATTGATCCCGCTTCCCGCGAACTCACAAGTCACAGCCGTGGTGGGAATATTTTGTAAAATATGAATATATTATTGTGGCACCACAAGAATCTCTGGCAAAGACGGCAGTCTTGAAGAAATTCCTATCCTCGATAGTTGAACCAACTCTCATTTCAACTGAATAGTCAGGCCCAGTTCGAGATTGAATAATTTCCTGTGATTCAAAAGAAGGAAACAGACCAAAGCCCTCGCATAGTGAAAGTTGCCCAAACCGATGGGGTCTAAAAATACCCAGTCGATAGGATTCCATTCCCAAGAAGGGTAGCGTGCAGGTAGGAACTGGATCTATTTGAATAGCTGCTGGACGTGCTGTTATGGAATCCGAAGTTGAACTTCCCCAGTCCACCACGGCTTGCACGCACCTTCTTTTGATCCAACCAACTCATGTTGGTCAGATTCGATAGAGCTCTGGATGAGGCCCCTACTTAAAAGGGCTTCCGCCCCAACTGATCCACCATCCCCGTGGACGCTATGTTATCCGAACTCCCAGCATCAATGAGCCTCTTTGCACTGGCCAATTCCGACATAGATTCGGAATACAGCCTTCCGTCTCCTCCTCCTTTCTGCTGACGTTGGCTCATCTTGCCACACAATCTAACGACAGCGAAACTTTATCCTCTCCTAAGCGTCAGAGCCCCCGCTATGTTTCCGACTTGAACTTACCTTTAGAGCTTCCCGGGTTCTAGGCTTTACAACGTTCACTCTTCCATCTTCAGCTGGTCTATTCTGCACTCCCCCAGCAACATTTGTCCGTCTGAACATTGGGGCAGTAACAAGCAAAATGCCCCACTCCTCCACATTCATAACAGTTACCGGAGCAACCATCAGAGCTGACAGAGCTGTTGGTACGGGACGGAGTGAAAGCACAAGGCTAGTTCCGAAACTCGGCGTCAGTAAAGTGGGAGTAGAATTCGCGGTCAATTTTTGAATTCCTGGTTTAGCTGTTGAATAAAGAAATTCAAACCATGATATGCCGTTGATAAACATGGCGTAGGTCGTGCCTCAACCTTCTCTCTTCTATGAAATTGGTTGCCTCCCGGCCATTATTTTGTCAATATTTGGCTCACTAAGCATCAGATTGAAGAGTCTATCTTGCAATAGGCCCTTTCGCTCTAAGACTGTGAGTTCAAAATATTCAAAATCAAAAATGGTTCGAAAGTGCTGGACATTGACCGCTTGATCGAAGTGCTCGCGCACAATGGATTCATACTCACCGGGCCGAGTTTGTGGGGGCAAGTTGTCAAAACCAGCCCTTTCTCAACAAGCTGTGATAAAGGGAAAATCTCTTCCTTATACAATGCCCCAAGGCAAGCCTGCTTGGGGTTCCAAACCAGCCTAAAAGTAGGTTGGGTTGGGCTAGGTTTGTGTCAGCTCTCTTCCCTCGTTAGCAGCCAAACTGAAAAGCCTACTCTTGCGGGTACAGAACAAGAGAATAAAAAGCGGGGGGGACAATAGATTCTAAATTGATTGACTAGTATAGGATAGGATTCTGGCTACTGGACAATCTTCGAAATGAAAATAAAGACTCGTAAACTCGCTTTCCTCTCTTTCATTCCCAATCGACCGAGCGCTCCGAAGGAAGGGCATTGCTTCCGTGCTTCAATCCATATTTTGTATCTCAGAAAGTAGGGTTGATGTTTCCTTTACTGCATTGGTTAGATATGAGCATCCGACTCTTGCTGTCTTGACTTCTTGATAACTGTGTATTCAAATACCAATATCACACCCTGGAGACTGTTCCCACTCTGCCAGCCGGTCAAGAGGGCCTCACTATACCGATCATGGCTTCTGCACCTAAGCACATCCCATCGACGTTTCCGTGGTAGAAAGGTCTAAGAATAGCGGAGGACCCGGCACTGGCGGGACAAGAATAGGAGGATTTGCAAGGTATGTCTTGATTCGTTCGAACGCTTGCTGACCTGGCCATTGTCCCGTGGCTCAGGCAATTTTCAAATCGGCTCACAAATCGGTGTTAGCGAGAAAGATGCTCAAATACTGTACACGTCCCAAACCCCAATTTCCTTATCAGTTCTCGGTGGCGGCATATCTATAATCGCCTTCGACAACCTCGGATCGAGTCCCCCCCGCCTTAGCGGAACAGCGCCTGTTTCGGATCAGGCTAGCTACTAGCTAACATAGACAGAGGTCGTTTTTCTTTTTCACTGGTCTACATTCATTCACCTTTACTGGCATCAGCCTCCACTAAAGCAATAGGCGATTTTCAACAGTTGACTAGCTCATTGGCTTTTTATGAAGTAGAAGTCTTGGATTGAACCAAAGCTACAGAGGCAATGAAATTGTCAAACTTTCTCGAGAAAATAGGTTTGGTACAAAGAAAACCCAGCGAAAGACTGAAAAAGAATCCACGTTCCTGAGTGAGAAGCTAAAACCAAACAAACCATACCATAGGCTAATGAAAGGGAAGCTCTTGTATGACATCCTAGACATCCACGGCCCAATCCCGATAGGCGGATGAGTAAGAAAGAGAGTTAGCTAATATAGCAATCAAAGAAAGGGCGGAAGGGGCTTGTTATATTTTCGTACAAGGTTGTTGCGGATTGACTCTAGTCAAATAGGACTTGAGGCAAGCGATCGCTTCCAGGGTTTAGTCTACAGATTCCACTTCTTTAGTTTAGTTGGGCATTTCCTTATTGGTTGAGTGCATAGCATAGTCTGGGCCTCACAAATAGACGTAATCAACTAGAAAAAGAGACAGACGAAGGAGGCGAGACCCCAAGTCTTGACAAGAAATGATTACCAACTTCTTGGATACATTGGGAGCCCCGTACTATAAAATGCTGCTAGCAAATACAACCAAAAACTTCTCTTCTCTGATTTGGTTCTGGCAGGAACAAGGAATGAAACGAGGAAAGATTGAGGACCGTCATGTTGAAACGAACAGTTCTCGAAAACAGTATGATGGCAAGAAAAAAGAAGGCGAAGCACACATGGTGACTCACCAACCCAAATCTTCCTCAACCCCCACGTACCAGAGGCAAAAAGACTATGTTCCTCAACCATACCTTGGTGTAGAAATCAAACTTGGCCTTGGCCATGAACTTGGACTTGGAACCTAACTCGGCCCAAGTAATGTTTTGGATTAGGAATTTTAGACAGCACAATATGTGATGGAACCACAATGGGACCTATAACTAGACTTGGTTCTGGTACTGTACTTGGAGTTGAATATGAGCATTGATTCGGGTATCTAATAAGTCGCCAGCTTGTTCGAGGGCTGGAAGACTTATTTTTTCTAGCTCGAGTCTTAGGAGATTCAGGGATATCTGTCGCAACTCCAGTCTCCAATGACGCAAGAGGATGTCAACTCGATCCCTACGTTTTTTAGGACCCATCGATAGCTATCTGTATGGTTCGTTCCTAAGTAAAGAACGCTCGCTATATGCCTCCGCCTCATTCCTGTACTGTTCTGGTTCAACTGCAGGCAAGCGATCGCTGTATTCATCCAAACGGGTGCGTAAGGCCTGGCGTATCCGAGATAGTCGTAAGCAGTTGACTTCATTTCTGAAGTTTGGCCAAAAGCGAAGTCTTTGGATAGTTTTGTTTTTTTATCTTCTTTGTCTGAAAAACAACCTGCCTTGGATCGTATACACCAGACCTTGAAAGCAGCTTTCGTAGTCTAGCATAACATACGATTATACTATAGCCCAAGATGGCAGGAGAATGCACAAGGTTGAAACTTCCAATCAAAAAAAGAGGTTGTAGATGAGAAAAAGGTCGTAAACACTTAAGCCGTGACGATCTATGCACCACCATTCAAATAGGTCCCATCGCCGAAGGCATACATGAATACTGGGAGTCATCAATGCAAACAGTTTTGATTTATGAGTATTTACCTTCGGGGGCGATACAGTTGGTCGATCGCTTTGGCGGGAAAAAAAAAGAGAGGCATCATTATAAGGCTAGGTCCAGATCTATCAATCATGTACGTAGGTAAGGTCGGGTTAACAATGAAGCGCATAATGGGAATCTATGGCTTATAGGCAAGACTTTGTATACAAGTTCAATTGGATAGACCATTTTGGAACCAGAAAGATCTTTTTGAACTGTAATTGTGAAAAGATTGGGGGAAGAGACCACTACCAAATGGAAGTCTCAGCCTTACCTATATAAGTCGAAGATCCCGGTGGTCTTACGATCAGCACTGGTACTTCAAACTAAAAGCGAAGCGAGGACTAAGCCAGTAAGAACTATCGATAAGAAGGCGCAATCCGTGAAGCCTTCGTAGAATGGACTGTAGAATCTCCCCGCTTTAAGAGAAGACTGTTTCCTTTATGTCTCCCGTTTGTGCCCTAGGAAGGGAAATTTCATTCACCCACGAGAAAAGGATTTCCATTTTTCTTACTTATAAGTAGTAAAGGTTCCCTCGGATGTCTTTGCATAATCAGTCTGACGGAGGGCTAGAGGCTAGTCAAAGAGAATTCGCTGGCATCGAAGTCAGGATTTGACAGAGCTTCAAGCAGGTTGACTTCGGGCTTGCTAGAATCGGTTCTTACAGAAGGAGAATCCAAGCCGATTGGCCTTCCAGAGAGCTGACATTAGAGGACTTAGACCGACAGCACCAGCAAAGCTGTACGACATACGATCAGAAGTTCAGGATGATGTGATCGAAGTCAACCTAGAGGCAGAAGCAGAACCTCGGCCCACATATGTCAGTCAGAACCTATCTAGTGAAATGGCAGAAGCCTTTGTAAATCTTTTGCAAGAATACAAAGACTGCTTCACTTTGAAGTATTCAGAAATACCTGACCTTGATAGGAAGATGGTCGAGCACCAGTTACCGATCAAGCAAGGCTTCAAACCTTACAAGCAACCGCCCAGCCGCTAGCAGAAGCTAAGCGCCTGAGATCACAGCAAAGGTGAAAGAAGAAAGAAAGCGCCTCTTGGACGCTAAATGAATCAGGCCAATCCCTTACACAGAATGGCTGTCAAAGAAAGTCCCCATTGTAAAGCAAGAAGAACGTATGCATCGATTTCAAAAGATCAATCTAGCAAGACCAAAGGATGAATATCCGATGCCAATATAAAATGGCAGAGCTGGCTTCAGGGCTTCAAATTTCCCAATCAGTCAAGGTAACAGCGCATCTGCGACTTAACAGCGGATACGCGAAAGCTGAACTTCAATAAGTTCTACGCCTTTAGTAGCCTATTTATCTGTTGCCGGGCCACAAGTTGAATGACTTTCTTTCAGCCCAGAAAAGACCCAGCTGTACGAGAGGAGAGCCGTGAGCACTTTTTCCAGTAAGCAGTTCGAAGTCTTCGATGTATTCCATTCCTTCCTCCGGGGAGCTAGCTAAACTGAATGTCAATCGTAGGTCTCTCCGTATGTCCCTTAGTCGTCTGTGTCCTTCCATTTGTCGGAGAAGGGACCATTTCCTTTGCTTCGAATCAATCCTATCATCAGTAGGGGCCTAATGCCAGTCTTCGAGGCAAGCAAATCAATCGTATCAACCTTTCAAGCACTAATCCTTGTGCTAATTCTTGTAGTGCTTGACTCAGTCTCTCCATCAGTCCTAAATCCGTCTCGTAGGAAATGTCGTAATATGAAAAAAAGGAGGCTATTCTCCTTCATCTTCTTTTACTTCTCTTTGAAGCTCATATAAGGATTCTATTCTGAGTGTGTGAAGTCGATTCTTGCTTGACTTGTTGGCTCACCCGAGGGCGAGGGTAAGTAAGAAAGCAGAAAACTCACGATGCCTTATGCGGGGGGAGGTCGAAATGCCAGGTCTTTGATGGTGCATGGAGTCGACCTCTCCAATATAGGAAGGAGGTAAACCGCTTCGAGCAGGAGCTTCGCTCAATAGTAAGGGGGGGGCATAATTCCAGTATAGTGCAAGGCCGCATGCCTATTCATTCCTACGTCCACGCCTATGGCTCAAGATGAGCAGGGTTTCCTTTCTTTTGCACCTCAAAAAACCTATTCATGACTCAGTGGCTTACTCTTTAAGAGAAAGGGAAGGAAGGTTTGAAGTACGACCCGCTCCGAGCAAAAGGTAGTAGAATAGGTACGCACGACATCAAATAGGTTTCCAGGAAGAAAGATAGAATATAGCGTAGGCGAAGGAAGACATGTGCTATTTCCAGACAGCGACTCATAAGCAGCAAGGGCATAAGAGTAAGCCGCATACTAGAGCTCCCTTCTTCCTTTTCAGTTCAGTCGAGGTTCTTAACCTATCATTTGGTTGGGTACAAGGTAAAGGGTAAAAGACCCTGATCTCTAATCTAAAAGGGCTTACTCATCAAGGAGGCTTTACCGAGACTACTCCCATTAACAAGGGGCTCAAGGGTTTAGCGATGAAAAGTGCCAAGCAAAAGGTCAATACCGGTACGCCGATAAAAGAAGTCCAGTGGCAAAGCCCTTTCAGCCATAAGCCAAGCTAGCGTGCTGAACAGAAAGTCGTAGAGTGATCACAGCTTCTTGAAAAAAAGTACTCTATACAGGGAGCCACCCTTTAGGGTGAACAAAGTCATATCTCTAGTTCATATATACTAGAGTTCTGATATTCTATCAAATCTCAGATCGGCTTCAAAACCGCATGTCTGGCTTCGACAAACAGTACTAGCTACCTGAACAGGTTAGCAACCAGACTATGTACTGGAATCGGAGGTCGGAGTTACTAATGGAACAGACACAGAACTGGATTGGTAGAAAGACAGAAAGGGTTGACGAACTACCAGCTAGCTATGGTACAGAATGATCTTACTAGCTATGGTACAGAATGATCTGACTAGGTATGGTAGAGAACGCCAAAGTGAAGCCCATAGTTCTAAAAAAAGAAGCCCCATGGTTGTTAAACATTTTAGAAATCAATCAGAACTCTCATATAATATGATCCTACCATCATCATATAGACATGCTATTATGAATACTTTTTGTACTTCATCTGATGATAAGACTAATACAGAAAAAGAGAATCTAAGACCTGAGGAAATGTCAAGCATTAGTTCTGATAGCTCCCTAAGCAGTAAGTCATTTATGGGTAAAGAGACTCCTGGTCTAGATACTGGTCAAAGTCTAGATGGTGATGTTAATTCGTTGCTGATGTTAAAAGCGGATGGAGTTCCGGCATCTCCCTATGCTCGGGTAAATAAGTTACGGCTTTCTCCTGAGCGTGGTTTGGGTGCTTTTAATCGAGCTAGTTTTTTAGAAACAACATATTTTCACTCTAGGGTTCGCTCCCTTGTTTATGATAAATCTTCAACTGCCTCAGCACTGCAAGAAGAATGCCCTCTTTCTGATACATCTGCATCTTCGTCTCCACGTGAATATCACTCCGCCGCTCCTTCGTCTTCTTCGCTACCTAGTGAATATCACTCCGGCGCCTCTTCGTCTCCTTTGAGGCCTATGGATGGATCCTCGTTTATAGATGAAACTATAATCCATAGTCTGAGCTGTTTCATTGCAGTATGTGCTATAAAATTGGATGTTGATCCAAATCTCTTAATAAGCTATATTCAGTATGGATTAACTAATAATATACCATTTGATAGTATCAGAGATCTTGTAATGAGTGGTATCTTCGATAGGTATATTGAAGGTGGGGCTAGCCTTTCGTCTATTAATGAGGAGGTCACTCCTTCATCGAGTGTGCCGGATGCTGTCATCCCTATTTCGATAGATAATACAGTATCTCACATACCTATAGATCAATCATCTGTTTCTGATGTACCGAATCATCCGTTAGGCAATATTGACACTAATAAGAGTATCGACTTCAAGTTATTTCTCGGGGCTGCTCTGCTAATGGCTGCCGTGGTTGCTCTTTCATTCTATAATGGTTCTTCCGGCGTAGCCTTGCCAACTTATATTCCTACGTGAGAAAGAAAAAGAATATGATTTTTCAAAGAATGATGCTGATCGAGTCAATCGATCGTATATTATCACAAAATTCGGATCTCTTTGAGTTAGAGGATATGGAAATGAAGGTTATTCAAATGGAGGTGAATGAGGGTTCCTATGTATGGGGTGAGTTCAAATTGCTATTTATTCATAAGGATGATATGGAATCAGCAGAAGTGAAAAAGTCTTTTTCAATATTTGTTCGTGTAGTCGATTCAGACTACTACCTCTCTGTATATATTAGACCCCGTGATAGACTTCTTCTTATGGCTCTAACAGATTTTCTTCTCAATACCTTTACTTCTTCTTATTTTTCGGATTCATCCTTTGCCTATCTAGAAGATCGTGATCTGCTTTCTTACATATCAACAATTGTAGGCTGGGGTCCTGTAGAAGTAGTTATCCTTGTTGATCTATCAAGGTCAATCTCTAGGCTTTCCCGTTCTCGTCTCATGGCTAAACTCTCAAGCGCTGTGAGGGATCCCTTTATCTTAAACCTTTTCTCCTCTTTTTTGAATTCCCCACTACTCACTAAAATGGGTCCTACCCCTTATTTTGGCTCGGAAGGTATCCCCCCTTCAGGTACCGACATCAGTCCTGTCTTGGTGAATATCTTTTTAGATAACTTTGATAGGGCTTTCCGATCCCGATTTCCCGAGCTTCCTTTCGCTCGCTATTGTGACGAGATTCTAGTCCCAATCCGCGTAGACAGACCGGAGGATGGATCTATAGAAGGTATCGTTCCCATTATGGTCTCATTACTAGAAGAATTAGAATTGTCTGCCCGTTACCTATATCTTCTTCCAGGGGAATCCCCTATTTCTTATAAGGGAGGACTTCTCATCCTTGATGATAAGGGATTCATAAATTCATTTACAAATTTAGAAGATCAAAATAATCATCATATTAGAGATATAGTAGATATATATGATAGTCATATATGCGATGAAGATAAAGGTGATGATGAGAAAAAGGAATAGATCTTTAGTAGAAAGACCTTTCAAAGTAAGGCTGAGAGCACAAAGTGAGTGAAACAAGAAGAACGTAAGGTACACGAACCATTCATTCAATCAGGAGGGAACTAACCCCGTAGGGAACCCAACTCCTAAAGTTGCATTAAAGAGTGAGTGACTCTTGGGTAAGGGTCACGAACGGTATCTTCATTAGGCTTTAAGAGAGTTGAAGAGAATGAATGTCTGTCTCCTATCGCCTATCGCCTCCGCCCCGGCAACGACCAAAGCATCTCCTTCCTTTCGTTTGAGTTCTTTAGGAGCTACACGTGTAACATATTCTTATACTAAATAGAAGTATACTTCCTCAAACCCCGGCATGCCCAGTTTTGTCCAATATACGTAATGAGAGAAAAGAAGGGACCAAAGACAAAAAAGGATACCGGATGCGTTAACCTAACCCCCGTAGTGCGCTTAGTCCGGCTGCTAAAAGCAAACAACTCATAACAAGAATTCGACATAAGCGACTCTTATTGTAGATATTCTTATCATTTACACTACTATTATCGTTAAGCTGCTGGAGGACCGCATCTTTTATCTCATGGGGAGAACCACTATTGACCAGATTACTTACAGCATCGATGCCCTGGCTTGTTGCCATTCCTTCAAAAGCATATCTGATCGCATCAAGAAAGAGATCGTATTGTGATCCTCCTAGCTTAACGGCTGCTATTATCGCAAATCCAGCGAGAGTGTTCCGCATTATAAGCGGGTGTGCTCCTATCTGCTGAGCTTCTTGCTGACTTGGCTGACCCTCCGACCTCGATGACGAAGACTTGAGCATCCTCCCAACCACATAGGTAGGGATTGCTCAATCCTAATCATCTTTATAACCTCTCAATCTACTGGCGACTTGTCTCCCGAAGACATGAGATATAGAATCTAAATAGAAGGCTAAACTTGCTTTCTGTACTGCATACGGGAATCGGGGCATCAGCGGAGTCAAGGGCTTTCATAGTATATAGTGCTTCCCCGATGATAGAAGGTCGAATCAAAGCGGCTGGGAAAAATCCCTATATTCTGACTGCCCATTCCTTTCCAGGGATCGAAAACTCTAACAAGAACTCAATAAGAGAAGAGATGGAATTAAACCGCGCTTTTAGCTCCAGCTCCTAAAGAAAGGGAGTATCTATCCGTGCTTGAAGGGAAGACATTTTCTTAAGAAGCCGCATCCCCGGAGGGAATGATTCTCTGCGTGTTGAAGAGAAGGCGATCCGCAGGCAAGAGTTTTGGAAAAGAAGAGGCGGACTAGGACTTGTTTACTGGTTTTAGCGGGAACAATAGCCCTTTCTTATAGGAATTTAGCTACCCAAGTCAAACCCTGTGTGAAGCATGACCCATTATTCATTTCTTCATTCCACCATATGAGCATATGAGCGGACAAAGATGCTGACATGGAAGAGTTAGCCCGAGTTAGACTCGGAATGCTGAATCGATAGACTGGGCTTTGTTGCATTGAAAGGTAGAGCGAAGCCTTTCTGACTGGGATTGACTTCACTTCTTCTACACGGTAGCTAGTAGAACTAGGAGCGAATCGAGGCACTTTCTGATGTGCATTGATAGATGCGCCGTAAACAAGGGCAAAGCCTAAGATATGGTTTTCTCTTGATTTCCCCACACTTCCCCTCTCCCCGACCCGAAATGTCGGGCCGAAAGCATTCCCTCTTCTTTAATCTCCCACGGGGGGTAAATGGAAGAATGGAGTCTAGCTTCCCTCATTCTATGTGCTATGCCGCTACGCTAATGATTCTACTTGATTGGCCTTTGCTATGTCATTTGAACCCTAATCTATGCTTTTAGCCCGTTTTAGGGCCATACATTTTCAACGGAATTCTATCGCTATGGTCTCATCAACAGTATGGAGCTAACGGGCGGCAGCCTACTTTCTATTCTTATTATGCTTTTTTATTTGTTCCGAAGCGAAGTAGGACGACCAAGATGCTTGCAGTCTTTCTAACCCAGACCGGGACAAAGTCCTCTCTTTAGTCCGATCTGTCCGTCTGAGTTCCGGTCTAGCAGCTCCCCATTCTTGTATTGGCCGTACAGAGAGTGAAGAAAAGAATGTTCCCTTGGTGTTCTCTTCCTCGGTATGATGGATATATGGGGAAGGCCTGCCGCCTAGGCTCCATTACGAAGAAAAAGAATGGAGCGAACCCCTTCACCAACCCAAAGCACTACTCTTGACCTGCTGGGCGGAGCCTTCTAAGCGCTAACCTCGATTACGAACCAAAGCTTTCGTAGCAAGAATGCGTTCAATGAGTGCCCCTTTGGGGTTGGCTGGCAATGGAGAGGGAATTGGAATAGATGGAAGCAAGAGTTCCCTTAGTGAGTCTCATTATATGAGTGGGATGCGAGGGAAAGGAAGCGAGAGAAGCGAGTTCCACTCTTTCTCTATGTCCCAGTAGCGCCTAGTAGAATGGAAGTGACAGAAGCATGGATTGAGTCCCCCGCTTAGGGCTTGGCAGAGATGATTTTCAACATTCAGATGACCTTGCTCATGTCCGTGCAAAAATGAATAGAATTGATTGTTTACCGGCCCACTGGTTATTAGGGCATAGGATTGGGCTTGGTATTGAATCATCAAAGGATTGAGGGGTTTCAGCTGCAATTGACTCAGTTGAATGCTAACGAACGGGTTGGGACTGGAGAGTCCTCTGTTTCCGCAACCACTGACCAAAGAGCTCTTTTGAATGCGAACAGGGCAGTAGCAATACCAGCAGATGAAAGAGTATCTGATTCTGTATCAGAAGGAAGGACAGTATCAACCCTTGAGTACGAAAGAATCTCTTCCTCTGCTGCTTCTCTTAAGACGTATGGTAATGTCTTACCTCCGAGTTTGCCTTTTCAACTACCAAGGCATCCGAACGGTACTCTTACCTTCCCACAAACATATTATGTCAAGTGTCAAGGTCAGGAGGAGAGAAATCCACTTTCAGATTCTACTGGGAAAGACGAAGAGACCCCTTCCCGCTACTTTATCTAATGCTTACGCTTCTTTCTCGCTAGAGGTCGAGCGGGTACCTTTATTTAATAGTTATAATCGGCGATTCCGACTCTTATCTCTTATCTTATGGAAGCGATAGGATGGGCGCTAGGGCAGAGTTACAACCTAAAACGAAATCTGAGGGTAGAGGTCAGGTGCCTTACTTCAAGCTATTTCTTCTAATGCGTTGTCAGCAAGCATCGTGCTATGGCTATCGTCTCGGGTCGGGTGCCTTTCCTTTCTTTTGTTTGAAAGTCCGCCCTTGCTTTCTAGAGTTCCTGTTATCACTCTCTCTTTCTATAAAATACGGAAATTCCGCGCTCAAGCCCTTTTCTTTCTTAAGGCAGTTCAGTTGCTTTGGGATGAGCCCACAATGCCAATGGTTAAGGGTGTGTTGCCAGGATAGATGGAAACTGCCCCAAGGCAAGATCCATTGTTGACTAGGAAATCCGAAGTCTAGTTGGTCTTTAGCTTAGGGAGGATCCCCTCTTTCGTAGTGATTTCATTTATTCATTTATGGATTGGAACGATGCCGCCCGTTTCCATTTCATGGAAGACCACTACTTCGCCTCTTTCTTGAAACTTTCTCAGTTCGGTTTACACTTCCTTTCAAAGAACTATAGCGAATGCTATCTACATGAGCCTCGAGTCTCTCAGTGGAAAAATGAAGATAGCCCCTACACAAGCTAAACAGACTTTCTTGCTGCAGTCAACAAAAGCACTCACACCCAATCGCGCCTGTTCGACTGATCCATCACTTCGTCGCTTCACCCTGTATACCCACTTGCAAGAAATTGGCTTGACTCCAGCAGGCAATGGAACAAGGTCCCATGTCTCCTTCTTCTTTAGGGCGGAAATCCCCTCGCGCATTGCGTTCTCCCACTCGGCATTACCCTTTGCGTCTTCAAACGAAGGCGGTTCCCCGATCTCGGACACACAACACTGTGAGAGTGACACAGCGTCTGCAAAGTCGGCCTGCATATACTTTGGATTATACTTCTTGATCCGCACTTCTGAAACTTGACTGATTTTCAGTCGTGATGTCTTCCATTGGTAGTGGTCTCTTCTCTCGACTATCTCGCAACTCTGTTCGTGAGCGACTCTCTCCACTTCTTGGGGAAGGCTTTTCCCGCCTTCTCAGGCTTTGAGTCTGTGATCCTCCTACTAGTGTCCTGCTCTGCGAATTCCTCTTGAAAGCTGCAGGATCGGATGACTTGGAAGAGTCCCTACGGAAGTGGAATAAGCCGATAAAAGGGACCTCTGAGCTCGGACTCCAAGAAAAGAAGAGTTCTAGGAGGTGCGTAGCGCTTTGAACATTAGTCTTTCGATCTGCTTTCATTATATGGGCAGATGCCCTTCCTCATCCTTCTCATGGAGCTGCTTCTGCTAAACTATACCCATGATGTCAAAGCAATTCCAAGTAGTAAGCCAACCCAGTGAATTGATGTTAATAGAACCTATAAAAAGGAAAAAACTGAAACTCGACCACCGGGGGAGGGGCTAAGATAAGACACCTTACCTTGGGCACAACAAAGCCAAGAAATGAGGCTATTGGCCAATAGACTTACTACAAAAGAAAGGCTCAATTACTCTGACCCATGATACCGATTAAGGAAAAGTAGGGGAACTAATTCCAGATATCGATTAACTGCTTTCCAACCTATCCCTAGACCGACGGATTGACCTGCTGACCCCGCGACTTCATTGACTTTCACGGTCACGGACCTTGCTTTGATTTCAATCACTGACTTAACCAAATCAAAGACCAGATAGTTGTGGTGAACGATACGACCGTCCCTACTCGAACCGGAAAACGTTGATTGACCGTTCCCATCGTGACCCAGTTCCTTTGTTTGCTTGTGCGCGTGTTGCCTATTCAAAATACGAGGTTACTAACTTATAGAAAAGGGATTCATATAGGAAAATACGCCTATTGGATTATGACGATTGCGATTGAAGCTCCCGCTGGTGTATCTGGTCAAGCTAAAAAGAAAAGTTTCTCTTTTCGTAAGAGTCACTGTGACCGGAACTTCAAAGACCGAGTTCGGTTTAGGTTGCTGTCCCTGGGCTAGCTGCGGGAAGTGTGCTGTTGACTTCATGATAGTGACCAAATACGAAGTAGTCTTATTTCGTTCTATTCTTTTTTTTTCATCTAGAATGCTTTAAGCGGTATTAAAACAACGACAATCATGGTACCCAAGATGGTGGTCAGAGGTGGAGCCAATTAGCCGCTTTCCTTGTTGCCATGTACCTGGTATCCAGGGATGGGACCTTCCGCCCAATTCTTTGTACGGGAGTCGTCATCATTGATGGTCTTTATTGAGGAATGGTTCCCCAGGCGGTTCATCAATCCTCCTTCAAGCTAGGGGATGGCTGGTTGGGAAGGTCTCTTTGGGACAAAATGGGCCAATCCTAATAACTTCCTTTGAGAGTTCGATATGTAGGAGCGAGTTCGGTTCTGAGGATCTAATTTACTGATGCCGTTGGGTACGGGTTTGGGTACCAGTGACTCAAGTCTTTCGCGAATAGATTATTGAATAACTTTTCCTAACTGAGACCAATCTTTGTTCTCACCTATCTATGAACGAGGAGAATCTACGAGGATACGCGGGCAACCCACGTATGAGAGATCTGGTCATTTCGGTGAAAATTCTTTATAAATCAAGCGGACTGGGATGCGAATGGGAGCCCTTAATAGAGTTACGATAGCCTGTTTTAGGGCTCAAATTTATGGAAAAAAATACCTTCAAATTGAAATAATACATTTGACTCAACCCCGTGTTTTTAGGCATCGACCTGCTTTTAGGTTAGGACGAGCCTTGAAAAAGCCTATTTTTGATTAGTTTCTCCGGTATAGGAGAATGAAAAACTTTCGAATTGTGGCTTGTCTATTAGTGGAAATGGGCTCATGAGGTTTCCCCGTAGGAAGGGAATGTGTGGGGCGTCCCCTTACTAAAATGGGCCGATGAGCTTTAGCCCCTGGGCGGGATCAAACAATTCTCTTTTCGAAGCCGTCCATTAACTAAAAAAGGCTTGCGGGCTTTCACCGGTAGGGTAAAAGAGATATGCCAATATAGCTTCAGTGGATCGAGTGGGAATGAGATTCTATGCCCAAGTCAGTCTCTTAAGAGTCAAGCTTGCCTAACCGCAGAAGTAGGACCAAGGACCAAGAGCTCGGGAAATCAAGATCGGGCATCCAGCTTTGCCGTAAGAACACTGACTTCGAACAAAGAAAGACCGGGTGGTCTGGCTCCAGGTGTGCCCCTGAGAGAGTATCCCCTTGGCTTGGAAGGGCTTACACATATAGGGGATAGCTGCGCTTACTTTAATTCATCATGGAAGAGGAGCAAAAGAATAGCGTAAGGTGAACTAGAGTGGAATTGAAAGACTACTTATTGATGTGATGATTTAATCAGTTTATTTTCGAGTCTCATAAGGAAAAGAGATGTTCGGCAAGGAAACTTGCAGTGTTTACAAGATAGATAGTTTTTGCCACGGATCATAGTGCATTGGCCATGACACGGGAAGTAGTACGTACATTGGTTCTGAGGTGGGCCCCCAGTGCAGCTCTCAAAGGTGAATATCTTTTGTCAAGGGCTCAAGCGCAAAGAATTATCCTCCTGCTTCTTCTTTTTGCTCTTATTCAGGCGAGATCGAATGGATGAATCTTCCTTCGCCCGAATAGAGGGGTTATTCCCTTGTTAGGTTCAAGTACGTAATATGCTGTACTAAGTGCTTAAGTCAATGAGTGGATCTGGGAAACTAAGGCGGGTCAGCTCAGTTAGATGCTGTGGACGAAAGGCTTTCACTGGCCTATCGGCGGCTCGGGGAAGAAGAGGGCGTTAAGCTAGGTAGCATATGTAGGAGGTTTGGAAGAAAGTATGAACGGGGTTTGCCCCGATATTGGTAACCTTATAATCCCGATTCTGCCTTTGGAGCTATAGCTATCTGAAAATTGCATTTGAAAGTTTCCTTTTCTTACTGATTTCGGCTCGCTACCTATAGAGCCTGGTGTCTCTCTCAAAGGATTCAGGTAACTGAAAATTATTAAGTAAGAACGAAGACTGACCAGAAAGAAAGCTACCCTTTGAAGCTAGATTGAGATTTATTTGGAAGTGGAC
>NC_040043.1:23503106-23548106 GCF_003713205.1 Coffea eugenioides
CTAACCGAATCGGTATCCTCTAATGGTGTCTACTTGAATCCGTGAATTTGATACCAGTCCACCGAAATAGCGGGTTAGGACTGGCTGGTAACGAAGTTGATTGGTACCTTTCTAAAGGAAGAGACAGGAGCTCTGCCCTGGAGAGAGTTCTTAGGCCGGAAAGAGGTCTAGAAAGGTCCCGGCAAGGTGGGCTTTACCTTTTAGCTTTGTATGTAGCCTTATGGTAGGCGAGGCCACCCCATATCTAGTAGGTATGGGGTGGAGGGGGGAGAGTGGGTATGCGGGTTCCCCCTATTATTACAGCGGATCTTCTGTTTTAAGGACTGTCTTTTGATATGGCTCTTACTTCCTTTCAGCCTTTTGAACTATGTCAGAATGGACTTTCCTGTCTTCTTAGTGTGTCCCATTCCCATGGACAAACACATGGCTTGGGAGCCGGGATCTATATCCATGACGTTAGTGTGGGGTGATTCGTTCATTTGGCTAGACGATGGCATGAGTTGATGGTTGACAAGAAGGCTGTGGTTGAGAGAAGATTGACGAGGAACTAAAACCCCGACCCTCCCTTCTATCGCTTGGGGAGGACCTGGGGCAACCATCCCAGATGCAGCCAGCCTGTGAGATAATTCACCTTGAAAATCCTTAAACTGCTGCAACGTAGTCTCAACTTCACGAACATTACCAGCAGAAGATCTCCTCGAGTGTCGACCACCCTTAGTTTTCTTCCGAGGGGACGATAAAGGAGAACAAATCAACAAAGCTCGATTATCCTGCAAGCTACGCAAATCATCATCAAAAGTCTCTTCTGAAACTTTATCCAAGATGGCAAAAGAGTTAAAAGTATCAACTGGACCCTCATCTCCCGAATCCGGATCCGTGAAAGATCCCTGAAGCAATGCTTCTGATTTCTCCCTCGACTTAAGCTCAACCTGACTTATCGCGTTCAGTTTATCCTGACGCAAATAATGCTCCATTATCTGAATATCATCATCTTTGGCACCCGAACTGCCAGCCACACCGGGCACCACTGACTGGACTAGTTGCTGCTGATGCTTTTCCGAAATCTCAGAAACCACAGGCTCCCTAATAACCAAGGGGAGCTTACCTTTCTGCTGCTCCTTCTGCTTGGATTGTTCAAGCGAAACCTGATTATCAGACCCTAACCGGCCATCGTCATGCTCCTGAGCCTTTGTCGAATCGCGAGAAACCTGATTCTGAGACACAACCTGCAATGAATCATCCGACTGAGCGATTTGATTCTCCTTCGGCACATAAACTTGTTTAGTAACCTGACTCTTGACCTCATTTGAAGCCTTAGCAGGACGTAGAGACGGGTTTTTGTTAAAACAATCTTGTTCCAAGTGACATTGAATCAGTTGGTGTTGGAGGTGAATGCCAGCCGAAAGGCGCATCTATGACAACATACCATACCGAATTTGCCATAGAAGGGCTCGATCCCAGTTTGGGACTTCCTCTTCATGTCACCAGACGCATTCGATGCTTTGAACTTTCATATGTATGAGAGAGAGAAAGAAGAATTGATTGAGAAGGTCAGCCCCCTGCTGCTTTTAACTGGGAAGTGAGCGGCTTCCCTTGCTTTCGGACACGGGAAGGATCAAACAAGGCAGGCTTGGTACAGATCATATGAACCCAAGGGCAACTTCGGGAATCTAACCTCGGTCAACTGATCAGAATAGTGCCACAAAGTGGGCTTATTTGAGTAAGGTAGGCCCTATGTAAACTCCCGTGTAGACTGTCTACTTGCATACCTTTCTTCGCTTAGTAGCACTACTCTTGCTATAGGTTAGGGCTTCTTTAGCGCATAGCTAGTTTGAAGCTCAAACAACGACTGGGGAATTCTCAAGCTATGGGTGTTCCCATCAATCTTTGTGAGAAGCCTCTGTTCCTATATATGTAATAGGGTAGGGACAAGAGAAAGAAGCAGGTAGAATAACCGATATGCGACCTTACCTATTGATTAAGGTAAAAAAACAGCTTATTCTTTCAAACAGCCGATTCGTGAGCACAGACGATTTGATAACAGAGGATTTCCTTGACTCATTCTAACGGGGATTCTCGGTGTCAAACAGACGAAGAGTTCGCCGGTCGGGCTTACTTATTCTGTAGGCGGGTTGCCCCTTCTTAGTATACCCTTTTTGAATCCCTTTATGTTTAGGAAAGGAAAGACGAATAGCTTCAAAGCTTCCTTGGGGTGATAACAGAAGAGAATCTTAGCCTCCTTCGGACCCTCGCTGTCATCATTAGATAGAGTCTATTTTGACCCCCTCTCCCCGGGCGTGGTATTACAGTCCAGCTTCCACCTTCAATTGCACCTGTCTTTCAAGTTCTCTTTCAGATCCTCCAAGAGCGGGTCTTGGATCAGAGAAGTATGCCCAGATCTCCAGTCTGGCCTGTAGGAATAAGTTCTCGGGTTCTCTCCTCCGCTTATCTTTCCTTTTTTGCTTGCTTGCAATAAAAGGATTCTTGGATCTTTCCCCTGCCCCTGTAATCGAGTGCCTAACCAACAAGATATTGCTATAGGGGGGCTTGATCCAGAGATAGGCAACTAAGGGGGACCCCTGTGGAGTCAAGTTACGAAGGCCCTGACTTAGAAGAAAGAGGGGAACTAGTATGATCCCGAAGGTTCCGTAGCTAAGGGGAATCTTCATCAGTAATGGAATGGAAGAATGTAAAATCCGGGCAACCAACAATTGTTTAGCTTTCTATTGCGTTCCCCCCATCTGCAAGCGGTCGATGACAATCATGTTTCAACTAAGGGGATTCATTCCGGAAGTTATTGATTTCCTCCCAAAGCATGAAGAAGATGCTTCAGATCAACTTCGTTCCTCCCTTATTTGAATCCCGAGAATTGGTAATTCATGCCACTGATCTGGTAGTAGGGCATGGTAGGTGCTTGGGAAGCTTCACAGGTGGAGTTTACTGTCTTTAATGCATTGCTTTCTTTCTCACACCCCCCAAGCCATCTGATCCAAATCCACTGCTTATCTCTCAAAAAAATCTTACTTTCCTTGCTTGGAGTTCCCTATCTTTGAAGAGAACCCACTAGTTGCCAATTCAGCGAATAAAGGAGTCTCACTGGGTCGATCCAAGGTATTGAAGGTTTTTAGAGTCGATTTAATTGCACACTAACGTGAAGTAGTGAGAAAGAAGGTCGAAAGCGCCACTTAGAGAAAGAAGCCAAATAGTGAGCTTTCTCATGCTTGCAGGTCTTCTTCTTCCTTTATGGAGACCCACCCCTACGTTGCTCCTTTCGTTGAGAATAGAGTGAGTCTATATATATATAGGAGAGCCTACGAGCCGATTTCTATCTCCGTTCTCAGTTAGACGATTCTATTAGCTAGCCTATTTGAATCCAATTGAACTTTCCTCCACTCGACTGGATTACGAGGCGTTATTATTCTACCGAATCCCATATTCATGGAGGTTCTCTTTTTAACCCATCGCGAACTCCGGTCACTGGAATAGAAAGTCCAGCTTTTACACGGGAACGTTCCGAGCCAATCCCTAAGCCCGCTACAAACCAGTGGAAACAAAAGAAATATGCTTCGCATAGTCCAATTCTAGCAGACAATGTCCTCCTTATCGGCCTTCGTGACTCTCAGTGTACCTACTACGAAGAGGGATAAGCGAAAGACTCAATCCTCAGCATGAAAGGCAAAGGATTGGACTAACGACTTCCCTCATGTCGAGTTGCTTGGACTGACTGACTGATCCAGAGAGCTCGGACTGAGACTGACGGTTAGGTGCCGGTATGAGTGAATACCAGTTGACCGCCGAAGGGAGGAATTCCCGCCTTTCCGATAGGTGAAGAGTCTTATACTTCACCACTTTCAACATTACAGAATGAAAGTAACGTAAGGAGCGGGTATAGTAGGGCCGTGGATAGGTTATTCAACCTTAACTTACAGGAACTTCCCCTCTCTTGCCCAAAGAAGGAAGAGCTGGAAGGGAACTCTTCAACTCTTAGACTCTCTCCTTTTGAAACTGCCTTTGCCGCTTATGCCTTCTTATCCCCCTCACCCGGGGGGAACTCAGTCTAGTCCAATCGAAGATCTTCACTTCCCCTAAGTAAAGGGGAATCGCATCTCAAACTCCAAAGAGCCGCAAATCAGTCTGTGGCTCGATATGATACCACTTCAAATAGAAGAAAGAGCGGCAACTACAACAGCTGATATTTAGGTTGATGGACAGGCTTTCCCCTAGCTACAGCTATCGGAACTACTGGCTTTAAGATGCCTTTGCCCATTAGCTACGTTCGTGAACCCCACCCCAGGTCGCTTCTTTGGCCACTAGCTTCATGAGACGAAAGAGAAGAAACTGTGAACATCTTCTTTCTATCAGCTATGAGTTGAAGCCGCTAGACTAGATCCTGATTCCTGGGGCTAAGGATGTTCTATTTGTTTTCCTAGTTCTAGTTAGAAAGAGGGGTGATAATCTAAGACTATTCAATTAGATAGAAAGAGGACTGCTTCTTTTGTTTGCCCAACCTGGTGCAATAAGAGAAGGAAGCGAGTTTACGAGGTTTTACGAGGTTGTAGCTGTTCTCTTGGGCCTTTCGTGGTTTTGTTGTGGTGGTTCCTTCCGGTATGGTTGGTTGTTTAAGATAATGTCCTCCCTTTTTGAAGAGGAAGAAGAGAAAGGAAGAAGTGGGCTTTCGTCCTACCTCCCTACCTCCGGGCGCATAAGAGCGAGTTGGCCTTTCTTAAGGAATACCTCCGAATGTAGCCATTCCTCGCCCCTTGGTGCTACGAGTCGGTCACTCCGTTCCCCCTTGCCTAACCTAAGGTGCTCTATGGAGCTCTTCCCTTTGAAGCATAGCATTGACTTCGATGTAGGTAAGGATGCGCGTACTTCGCTAACGTTGTAGTGTTTGAGCTAGCGCTAAGGGGTCTTCGATTGAGCTACCGTAGTTGAGTAGGTTAGGCAGAGAGTTTCTAATCCTAATGCCTCTTATTCCACTTCCAGAGACAATGACAAACGGGAATCAGTCTCCCTTCTAACAGAGGACATCCCCTTTAAACAAACCCCAGAGGTGTGGGACGTCGAGGTGAAAGCGTAAGCGAAAGGGAATGAGGCATTTTGTCCGGCTACGAACCTTTGAAACTAGGAATTTCTTATTCATCGGCAGCAGTCTTAGTGGATGGGACATTGATCCAATCTTCTGTGTCAATTGATCTTCTGGATTTACATTAGAAAGGAATTAATTTATAGCGGATTCAAGGAATGCGGATTTGTCCAAAGATTCGAGAACAACCTCATCAAAAAAAAAGCCTACTTGCTTCGGATCTTTCTGCTCGTGGGAATGGTCAGACCGTTGTCAATGGAATTTGAATTGGATGCTTCATTCTTTAAATTAAAATGCCCTTAGCCAATTAAGCCTTTCTTTATTTATGCCTAAAAATCGGATCGTACTTCTTTCGCTGACTCCGCTTCCTGAATATTCCGTACTGTCTCACTAACTGCGCATTATCGAACAATGCAATGGGAAAGCCCGTATGTTGGTTATTTCGGAGGATTTCCTAAACCTAAAGTGGCACGAACTTGCTTTGGTCTTCCGATGCATGAATCTGATTCGGCTTCTTTGCTGTCTTATGCTTATGTTGGCATATTCAAAAAGGAATTCGACATATCGGAAAGACCCGGCCTGCATCTAGGATTCTGTAATCACACCCGGCGAAAGGCGATCCTTAACTTAATAAATAGCCTAAGGAGATTTTCGATTCAATCTGTTATTCCAGAATAGCCTAAGGGACGTAGCGGTAGATGAAAACAAAGGTCATTCTCACCTCATGGAATTTGAGGTACCACTGACGAGAAGACTCGTCCGTATATCGACTAAGAAAAGGCTAAATGCTCGCTGCCCTCCTGCGAGAAAAGGGTTGGTCCATGTACACTTCCTCATTCCAGCCAGTTATTAATTAATAAAAACCTAATATCCATACTTCAACAGTGATCCATTAAGAAAAGGAAGGAGATCACCCCTTGGCCTTGGGGAAGTACGACAAGAAAGAAGAGATTCAGTTATTCATCTGTAACCAACCTATAACCACTGCCTTCAAGCTTGAAATTGAGGTAAGCGGTAGCTTAGAATTAGGTCGCATGCTTTATTGCTTTAAACATCTTAACAGCTCTATCCAGGCTGGATCGCATGGAAATTCATGTGCAACAGAGCTCGCAAGCATAACATAAGGCCTTTCAAGATGGGAAGAAAGACTTGCGCCTATTAATAGAAATATGAAATAGTGGGACTTGTGTAAATGCCATTATGGGGAATGGCACATACAGGGTCCCTTAGGACTCGCGATAAAGACTCAATTTTGATCAATGGGAATTTTGAGATTCATCTTTCTTCGAACCGGTTCCCAACCGGTCCTTCATTTATTGATATCCTCTTTTTCAAGCTTATCTTGAGAAGGGTTATTGATAATATTTACTAGTTTCTCTTTAAGATTCGATATTTCATCTTTTAGATAAGCAATTTCTTTGTCTTTCTCAGTAATATCTTTCCGTGTATCAGACATTATATTAACATATCTGTCATTTAGCGCCTTCAAGCGCATCATTTCATATTTATATATTCTCTTTTCTTGACCATCTAAGTCTGTAACATCCAATGGCACTGTGTCCACCCAAACTTCTTTATTATCATCTTTTATAAGGTAAACGGGTTTCCTCTTATTCATTTTCACTCCAAGTGTAATTTTTTTTTCTTTTTTAAGCGACAGGCAGAGAGGGCTGAATGTTCGCCTGAGCACCCCTATCTCTTTTCCCACTCGTTAGGGAAGCGGTTGGAGAGGCTAAAGCTAGCAAAGGTAGCCTATTCCCCATTTCCGTGTGCTGCTGCTTCCGCTTCTACTGAAACTACTTGCTCTCAAGCCCTACCTTTAACCGCCCAGGCAAGACACAATCCTGGTTAAGGCCCCAACCTAGGCCTTGATGTAATCACAGTGCTTAGAAGGAGAGCTCCCCTGAATTCCATCCAGCCTCCCCCTTACCGACAGCGAGGAGTTCTTCTACGCTAATTGGCTCTACTAAAGCAGGGAAGAACTAAGGCATTGAAATCCCCTAGTGCAAAGCTTGATGGCAGTTTCTCTTTCTAAACCAGCTCCCGCTCCAGTTTCGCCTGCTTCTACTTATGGGCTAAGGAGATGGCGATTGCTTGCCGGACAAGAGAGAGGTTATCAAATAGCTTGATTGCGCTGGGACCTGTTCACTACATACAATAGACCAGTGACCGAGGAGACCGAAAGCCTCAATCCTTAAAGCATATGATATGAACATTTCGATGTCTATTCCTTTTGGGTAGAAGAGGAGAAGAAAGACAGGAGGTAGAGATGGCTTTCCGGGCCAGAGGAGATGGGTAACCATAGCAGACAAGAGCCCAGCTGACTCAGCGATCAAATGGAAGTGCGCGCGTTAGCACTCCTTCGAGCCTTCGTTTGCTCGTTCTCTCTTTGTATTCCACTCGTAGGCTTGCTTTTTGAATCAAATCCACGTACCCCCTACCTCGACACGCTCGCTCCGCTCGGACGCCTTTATTCAGAAGATCAGAAGATTGGAATTCAGCTTGCTTTCGACGAAAAACTAGCTATCGCTCTTTGCTAGCTACTGCTTGAGCGTCTCACTGCTTGGCTTGCTTTCTGGAAGAGCTTGCTTTGTGACTGCAAACTATTAAGTCCAATTAGCCTGAGCCCTTGTGGTAAATTATCCAGCCCACTCTTTGTATTCATGATTTATAGTAGTTCCAAGCCGGTGAGAGGGAGTGCGGAATAAGGATGGATTTCACTGTATCCATCGTAGCCCACCCCATCTACCTATTGTCGGAGGTCAATTGTTGCTCCCTTTCTCGAGATTGCAATCCCTATCGAGTCGGGAAGGAATGAGTAATGGGTCGGGGAATCGGGCATCGGTCCTCTTGGATCCGGTAGGAGCGGGAGTAGGTAAGTGAGTCTCGATCCGGTGAAGAAAAGAGAATTTAGTTGATAGAGACGTTAGATCTGGAGGAAGCATCTGGTCGCATATCCCACTTCCTTCACGGGAAAGGAACGGAGTCACTCGCCCTACTTCTAAGGATAGATAGAAAAGGTTAGAGAGGAACGGAGCTCTTTTCGTTGCTTCCACTGCCGGATCTTCCTATCCATAGAGAGAGTGGGCAACCTAATCGGGTTTAAATCAAGAAGAGCTGGTGTTCGGCATTCCGCATGATCAAGGCCCGGATAGGAGTTCCAATTCTTATGTTTTCGTATGCTTCCATAAAGAAATTCCTACTAATTCACTAGATATGGTTCAAAATGCTACCCAGACACATGCCAATACCAAACTTCCTCCGCCTGGACTGATCTTTATGAAATCCCCTGAGCAATGCGAATAATTTGCTATATTGAAAGCGGCTTTCATAAGTAAGCAAGTACTGTTGACGAGGCAAGAACATAGGCAAGGTCTTTGTGAGACCTAACCGTGGCAGTTCGAATAAGAGTTACCGACCGGCGAGCACACCGAGCTTCAATTCGAGATGGAACAACGTCCTGATTTCCATGACCTGTGGATGACATAGCTTAGCTTGAGGATGCCGCTGCTCTTCCCACCAAGGGATGTGACTTGAAATCTATCGAATGCACTGGTGCTAGGTCGCCAGGAGAAACAAAAACTATACTTCCACTTCTCACAGATTCTGTAGTGACGGAATGGCTCTTGTATTTATCTAGCTATTTAGTTCTTTCTGGTGAACCCTAGCCATACCGGAAGAAGCCAAAGGCAAAGAAGTCTAGAAACTTCTCCGACGACATCATATGTTAAAGAGAGTCTCGTCGTGTTCAGGCGGCTAAGCTTACCAGCAATAGAACTACTTAAAGTAGGCTGTTCGCTCTCTGCCCGTCGGTTTGATCCGGAGCTCAAAGCAACCAGAGTTTCTGCCTCAACTAAACCTGTTCCTATCTTTCCCGGTATATGCGAGACTTTTAAGATCTAGCTCTTTTCCGGGCAAATGATTCAAATGAGAGCTGTGGAACACATGCATAACTGGATTAGCTTACTATTGATGATAGGGCCCTATCATCAATAGAACAGAGGCACCAGACTTAGTAAAGTAAAGGTCTCTAAAACAGAAACAGAATAGGAGACTCAGATCTAGGCAGGCGATCCCAACATATGACAGACCGGGGCAGCAGCGGGATCTTGCCATTGGATTTAACACTCTCGGCGCAACGTTAAATTAGGGTCTAAAATAGGCTGTTTTGGGACTTTCAAGGGCAGCAAGCAGTAGATATGTGTTTACGAGACCGAGGTCAATGCATGAAAAACAAAAATAGGCCACTTGCTGGTTCATCCAATCGCAAGACGAAAGAAGAGGTATAGTTTTCCAACCGGAAGAAGAATTCGTGCAGAGGCAGCTAAAGAGCTCTAAAGCATTGGCTTGCCCCTCATGGATACGGTAGCTCTCTAGATAGCTTCTATGCCTTTCAGTTTCAAACTAAACAGAGGAGGTAACTCTGAAGAGGAGTGGAAGTAGCGGATTGAAATGAGAGTGGCAAGGAAGAGGAGGCAGCCAAAGGCCATTAAACCTCGATAATTGGTTAGACCAGACAGCAGAAATAGAAAAGAAATTCATTGGTTGTTACAATCTTGGCTTTGTGATTGACAGAGATAGATTCATCTCCACGGGCTCTCCTTTTAGTAAGAATTTTTGCATGAGCGACTTAGTGGTTAGCCGAGCCCATGGCATGATGGGAAAAGCTCTCTTCTGATGGTTGAGCGGGTAAAGCCCTTATGCTTGAAAAGAGTGAACGCGTAGAGGCTGCCAAGAGAGCTTTAAACCTATATCTGCAGGAGATGTAAATACTTCCTTTCGCCTCTGGAACAAAAGTCATAGGACGCTAGCTAGATTGATTGGTAGATTAGAGGTCTTCCGTCTAGCCTCTTGCTCCTTATCTCAGACAGAGCACAACGGGTAAGGAAAGTGCTGTTAGGCCGGAGTGTCTTTTTGAGCAGCATTTGGTGATTTCATTATCCGAGAGTGGGACGAAGTCTTTCTTTTCCTTTTTCATTCTTAAAAAAAAGTATCCGCATTCAGAAAAAAAAACTGGGATCTACGCCATTTCCTCTAACCTTTGGTAATGTAAGCTAATCCAATAATGGAATTACGGAATCTTTAGCATGTTTACCCCCCCATCCGATGGTAGCTTTATTTCCTTTCTGTACTGGTAGTTGAATAAGGAATTCTTCGAGTAGGATAAGGGAAAAAGGAAAGCGCACTCGATCAATTACTATGCCGTGTCGTAAGACAAAAAGTCACCCGCAGGAGCTTCAAACCAATATATTGGGTAAAGGCCTCGTCAGAAAGACTTGTCGTTGAAAGATTGATTCGTGGTTCACCTCCTATCGCTATCAAACCTATCGCAAAGATTCTTAAGCGCTAAAGGCTAGGGCACTAGATGCTAAGACGAAAGGTCTTTATTTAGCGGCATCCGGTCGAGATGAATATGTGTTCTTCTCGTTCAGCCCTATGATTAGGATTAGTTGATTCACGGGGAAAGCTTAGTCTGCTTCGCCCCATCTACAATCCCTAGATTCAAGGGGTTTAGCTACGTTCTTTCTTGAAGGCCTCTCTCCTTAGCGAAGCTATTGACTATGAAGTCAGTTTAGCGCTTATCGCATCTCTACGGGTTAGGTCAACCCTTGATCCGAGCCCAATTCTTTAGTCCCTTGCCTTCTGTTCATATGCCCCAGGAGCGGATCTTGCGCAAAAACTTAGTCTCACTATCGAAGCAGAAAGAGGTGAGGTGTAGCGGTTCCCCTTCAGCCCAGAAATGAGATAAAGAAAAGTAGGCTAGGGCCAGCAAATCAAAATAGTAGCAGGGGTGAAAGGTGAAGTATGATCTCTTTCCATCCCTTGAACCGACGCCCTCCCAAACTCTACAAGGATAGGCTGACGCGCCTCTAGTTGTCTAGTTGAAAGAAAAGATTCTGATGCCTTTTCCGGGGAATATGATTCTGTTAAGGCTCCGGGGAAAGCAGACAAGGAAAGTAGCTTGATATTGGTTCAATTCCCAACTTACCTAGCGGAAGAAAAGGGGTTAGAAGGCTAGAGGATCTCAACCACTTATTTTGCCACAGAATAAGTAAGTGGTAATTCGCCAAGTAATAGCATATGAGCGAGAAGGATGGGATTCTAATCCATGAGATATGTCACATACATCAGACTCTTTCTGATTGATTCCGTACTACAGGCGTAGTGTACCTGGCAGGAACAGAGTACCTGTGGTAAGGTACCCTGGGCTTGCGGTGAGACTAAGGTTAGCTTGCTAAAAGCAGTTTTGAAGTATGTCAATGCAGGGAATCGCTTTTCTTAGCCTGCACGTGGTCAGGCCCCGTTTAGTTTAGGGAAGGGTATACGCATATCCAACTACAACCTGCCCGAAAGAGCTTGCAGCGAGGGTTAACTGAGGGTGTGCCCACTCCACTGGCTCCATACATAGAATAGATAGGGCCTATGCAATAAATGCGGAGGCGTCATGCCCGAGGGTTAGGATCAAGGGCTGGTCGAGCTGCTCCGCTCCTATCCCGCCTCGCGAAGCTCTGACTCCGTAAGGGGCCATTATGAAGGTAACAGGGGCTACGAGTCATTCTACACCTCTTCGAGGTCAGGAACGTATTTTCAAAGTGGTTTTATGATTACATACCTCGCCCTTCAACCCGGGCATTGTCTAGATTGGCTCATTGAATAAATGTTCATTGGCATTGGATCACCAGCCATTGACTTGACTTCCCCGGGTGGGTTTTGTTCTCTATAGTCAAGAGGGGTGTCTGGTGTTCTGCCGTAGATAGTCGTATATGTTCCGCGATATCATAATCTGGCTGTTCTAACTAGTATGTATGGATATGGACTGCTCTTTGTTCTTGAACCTTCATATTCATAAGTATGCTCTTCTAAAGGTTTTCAAAAAAGCATGAATTTGAAACATCAACAATGAATGTGTGTCCTGCCAAGTTGGGTTTTCAACCCCCCCGCTAAAGGGTGCGTACTGTGCTATTACTTAAGATGTCCGGGTTGTCTTTTTCCTGTCTTCTTTGAGAAGGTCAAAGCGACTTTTGGTATGAGGCGCAGTTCTTCTTCTTTGGGTGCTGCCAGAAATGGGCTGGATCCCGATATCGTAGGTCTTCGTTTGTTCCTGCAAAAAGGAAGATGCCGAACCGGTCCGGGCCGGAGATCTTCTTTCTAAGCTGACTTGACTGGCCCCTGCCCATGGTAGCGCTAAGCTGGTGAAAAGCACAAGAAAGACAAGTCCGAGTGTGCCGGGCCTCGAAAAAAGGCTTGACCAAGCTCCAAAGAAGGACTGAGGCTCTCCCTTCAGCTGGCTTGACGAAACCATAGATATAGATAGCCGGAAGAGCTCGAAGGCAAAGATCTGACTCAAAACATTCCTTCAATTGAGAAAGAAGCTAATGCTAACCTTCAGTTTAAGGTTAGTGTGCAATAACCCGCACTAAAGCTTCACCAAAGGAAAGAGCACTCAAAACACTATAGCCTAGGGCGACGAAGCCCAACTCGAAAGAGAAGAACTACCATATTCCCTAAACGACTTCCAACAAAAGAAAGACGGCTTCACCGAGAACTGCTCCAGACCAGGAACTGCCAGTCTTTAAGCTGGCACGGGCGTAGCTACACTGGTTGCAACTACTTCTCAATTCTAGGCGGGAGTGGCTACCTACTCACTCCTCCTCCTAGGGCACTCGGAAGAAGGAAGGGAGAAGGCCAAAAGAGCGCTAGGAAAAAACCTAGCACAATAAGAAGATCCAGGTGAGATCAGTCGACCAACGGGAGAGGGCGGAGGCGCTCGACTTCAAGGAAGCTTGTTTACGAGGTGTTTACGAGGTTTTACGAGGTTCTGCAAGAAAGAAGCTTTCGGGCGGGGCCTGGAACTCGACTCTCGCTTTCTACCTTGGAAATAGTCGTACCGTTTGGCTCGGAGTTACTACTGAGTCTGCTTTTCCACGCTACACTTTCGAAGCTTTCTCCCCTGCCTGCCTTATCAGCCTGGGATCTAAGCGTAGAATCTAAGAGAGGGATATCAGACTCTTCTTCATCTCTATCTCCCAAAGCCAATATAGAGTCTCTAGGGGCAACTCCAAGCTTGATAGCTGCCATAGCTTTGGGTTCAACGGATCGAATGAGAGGTCCAAAGATAGATCATACCATACATTTAGTAGGAAAGATAGCTTCATTCGCATTCCTTATCAGACCAGACTCTTGACTTGCTAGGTGCTAATGGATCACCCTTCTTGGCCCGGGTAGCCATTCTTCTATGTTATTTAGAGTCCTATACCTACTCTCGATAGCCTCAGGATATTCACACTTAGCAGCAGCGAGGGTCGATGTAATTGAGCTTTAGCGAAGCTTAAGGAGGCGATGGAAAGGGCGAAGTCGAAAAGCATTCCAACTCGGTTTTCAAGGTGAAAGAAAGAGCCTGGGTAAGGGCCTACTTACTGGACTTCTCTGGAATCCAAACTCCTTACAGGGATCAGATCAGTCCTCGGTAGGGTACCGAAAGCAGGGATAAAGAATTGGATGGGATATAGGGCCGCGAACTCACAAGGCCAAGGACGGCAAAAGAAAGCTAAATAGGAATAGGAGAAATCACGCACGAAGGATCAGAGAGAAAAAGAATCCTAAAAGCTAAAAGCCTAGAAGACTAGACTGTCAGACTCGGAGGTAGCAGTCAGATCTCTGTCTCCAGAAAGGCATGAAGGTTTCAAAACCTATCATTCCAATAGTTTCGCTATAGCGACTACGTACCTCTCTCCTCTTATGGGAAACCTCTTTCACTATCCCACCTCTACATTCATTTCCCCCTCGGGGAACGTAGAAGAAGGAAGTAGTGTTTTCTAGAGTCAAGTAAGCACAGATGGAACTAGAACAATTCTCATAGTATGCTTTCGACTGTCTTGCCTTCTACCAATTAGGGGAATGATATTACATTCAATCCAATCAGTCAAGCAAAGAAAAAGAAAGGGTACGAGCAGAATGGAACCGATGATTGACGGTCTGACCTTACAGGGCGTGACTCGTCGTCCTTAAAGCACTAAGTTATTTACAGATCTAATGACGCGCCCTATCTATCTTTATCTTTCTCCTCTCGAGAACGGTAACAGGGTTTGATCGATAGCAACAAAAACATCGGAATAAGGAAGATCAGCCTACCACACCCGCACAGTTTAGGATAGTGCTGAACTAATAACTACTTTGTCGGAGATGCATTCTTTTCTATTGGCAGAGATAGAGTGGGCACCAGGTTTTTCCTCATCGACAATGAGTTACACTGCAACAAATAAGAGCCCAATGAGTTGGAGTGGAGAGTAACCAGCTCTTTTTTCTATTCAAAGATCAGCCTTCTCGTTTGGGGACATCATTGGCTTCATCCATCCTATCCCAACCAACAGTGGATTCCGTGCATTCATGTGCAGCCTTTCTCTTATTAGACGCCCCTTCCTCATTAACTATGTCATGTCACTTCCTTCCTCAAGGAGCTGCTCGAGGATGCCCTCTTTGCAGATGCAGATGAAGAAGACTTGGATAAAGGCACGTATGAGTAGCAGAATGGAAGATTGGCTTTCGCTTTCAAAGTAGCAGTAGCAGTATGGATGGATGGCATCTATCATTAGCTGGCACTGGCTTTCGGCAGACTAGCTCGCTGCTCCAGATAACTAATACAAAGAAATAAAGAAAGTCACATTTGCCCTTCAACCGAGCTAACAGTCCTCATTCTTCTTTTCCCAACGACCTTCTTCGTTAACTATTCATCACAGTGAGTGCTTTCCGTCTCTGACTTAGCACGGTGTTATTGGCTTTCTCTCTCTAGGTGAAGTACTACTGCTTTTCATTTTTCGAATCATTCAATCCTTGTTGAAAGCAGGAAATTCTCTAATAGTTGACTTATGCCGCCCATTAGAACACCTGGCTCGATGTTCATCCGATGCTACGACAATTAAACAGCCAAAAGTCTGGTTTCTATACTGAACAACCGCGGGCCGGTGAAGTAGAGGTTCTGAAAGAAGAGGCAAAAGAAGGCTCGTACATAGGAGAACGGGGGGACCCACTTGCATCAGGGAGAGCAGCTCGACTACAGCCAAAGGAGGCTAAGCTACCTGGAGTTCTAGTAAGCTGATTCAATCCTACTTGCTCGCTCCAACCCACGCTCAGGCGAAAGCCGAAGCTTCTTCCCCTGCTTTCTAGCATTCCCCGCAGCTACTTATTGCAAACAGCCTTTTTTTGTCCTAGTCGCCTTTTTTTTGTGGCTAAGTCGATCCTTCCATCTTCCCTTATAGGGTAAAGATAGGGCTATGACTAAGCAAGGCAAGTGAGATAAGCTGCACCGTGCCCTTACCGTCATCTATTTCCTTTATTGGGGTTGACAGAGTCTTTTGACCTAGTTTAGCTTGAATTCTTTGAATTGGTATGTGATCACCCTTTGATCAATCTTTCAGTCTTCTTTCTTCTTGGTCGGGGGGATACAATCTATCCAAGGGAAGGTCTCCAGGGACCGATTTCCTTAAGCTAAAACTTCCTATACTGAAAGTTAGGAAGGAAGCTCACACGAGAGCCAAAAAGCAGGGTTTACTTAATCAAATTCGCCCATAGAGCTTTAGGAGAGCAAGAAAGGTAGTGAAGCTACAGACAATTCTTCCTTTCCAGAGTGAGTTTTCATCTCTTACTACTCTAAAAAGTATTCAAAACAAGTTCCATTCGCTTCCCCTCGCCCTCTCCAACCAGTCGAGCTCAATTCAGGCTTGCGTTGGTCTTTGATTCTAGCTGCCCTTTTTTCTCCAACACTAGATGCGCTTGATCTAGCCCTCCTTTGGCAGTGAAAGGAGCTCGTCTTTCAATAGAAGAAGCCGTCAACAGTGGCAGTTAGCGCCTCCTTGTTTAGTATTGAATCACTCTCCCCCTTCTCTTTGGTTCTGCCTTTAAGAGGCCTTACGAGGGAGAATTTCCACTGCAAACTCTCCTCGGTCTCTACGATTGCTTGACTTAAACAAGTGACTTCACTCTCTTTTCTTTCATCTGTGAGATTATGTCTCTAATTCACTCTAACTCTCTCTTTATTTCGGGCCGGAACAGACTTTAGTCATTGATATCCGGGCGGGTATTCCCACAAAACGAAAGCACGGGACCCCTGGTCCTTTAATCAACAAGGCAGCTTTCCCTGCTAACCCTTCTCGGGGATACGGTAAGCACGTCCAGTGTTGTTTACCTATATATTGGGATCCAGTTACAGTATAAGACGGGAGCCCGCTTAGTGGAAACAAAAGGGCAAGCCGACTCTTTGGCTCGACGCCCTGGAGAGGCTTTTGTCTGCTTCATTGACAGATGCGGTTTTGATCGGAAGAAAGTGCATCCGGACTGATGTGAGAGAAAGAGCAGTGGATGAGTGATTCCCAGATGAGGACACGGCCTGATTGAGAAGGACTTTCAACTAACTCAAAGTGATGGAACAAGACAGTACCGACGGGCTTTGAGCTAGCAGATAAGGGAGAGACTTTCTTTTCCTTCATTGACCCGGATCTAAATTAAGTCAAGTGGTTATGTCCAATTTCAAATCTCTCTCGACGCTTAGGAATTTCGTTCCCGGACTCACTGAGTGAGAACTGCCCGGTTTTGGGCCTCCTGTGGCACCAACTGGTAAACGCAGGAGATAATCATACGTTACACCGGACTGGACTATCATCCAATGAGGCAAAAGGAACATTTCAAGTAGATGAGAAAGGTCAGCGACAGCGGACGCTACTCTAACATCATTCTATAGCTTCAAAGCAAGAGGCCTTGACAGAGATCAGGGCGCAATGGACTTCGATTTTAGGTCTTACACCTAACCTAAGAAAAGGAGTTTGTGGGAAAGTTCCCCGGGCCTTGTCCAATCATGGTCTCATGCCTTAGTAACCCGCTGGAACTTATGCTTTATCTGGTCGAAGAAACTACCGCGTGGGCTTAGGAATGCCTGAAAACTCCATTTGTCCGGTAAACTACTAGGGTTTTCATTCCGGATGAATCGTATGTCTGGGCTAGACCTTTGAGTGGAAAACTAGTGCACTGGAAGTTCCCACAGGCTGGGTGGGAAAAACGGAATTCAGATGTAGGAGAAAGCCGAATCCTGCCTCTATTGACATTTGGTGGGTTATGAGAAAGGATGAAGGGCTTTGCTGGACCACTCTGGCCAATAATCCATTGTTGGAGTTGAAGGCTAGGAATTGCCTTGGGGCTAGTCTAAGGGCTTTGATTCCTTTCGAGCTAACTCTTAACTGCCAACAAGAGAAAGAGTAAGACTTGCTCTTTCTTCCTCTCGATACGAGAAAGCTTGAGTTTTTCCAGCTAAGAGTGATTGATGTCATACCATACGTCCTTCTTCAAACAATATAATATTCTGACTACGGGTTATGGAAAAACTCCTTATATAATAATATAATCGTGATCTCGACAAATCTTTTTCGAAAGGCTAGTAGCTGAGTCTGTAACCTATCTCAAAGAGAAGGCTTTGAATGTAATATCATATGACTCCATAAAGAAAGTGGGACAGGAGCTCCCTTCTTTTTATTCATGTTTCTATTTTACAGTTGAAGACAGAATGCAAGTAAACTTAGGCCTATGCCCCAAACCAAAACATCCCATTTTCTTTAGAAAACGTAAAGCGTTCGCTCTTTTCCAAAAAGCCCCTCGATTTCTGATTCAGGGCGGAAAATGACTCGACTTAGCTTTCTCATTTTGCCTTTTCTACGAATTGAATAAAACTTTATCTCAATCCAAGGAAAGAACATGATAATTTGAAAATATCAGACAAAAGGCCGGGGGTGTCGCCTCTAAGTGCTTTTTTTTTACTTCTTTATTTATACTACGCAATTTTTCAATAAACCTATATTTATATAAACTCCCTCTTTCTAATCCCATCTCCATGACCGTGAGCAAGGACATAAAAAGACCAATCGAACAAAGGACTGTGAACCCATGGCTGCCTTTAGTGGATCGTCCCCCCTACGCCTAGCATACTTAATGATTAAACCTTCACTGGCAGAATCCCCACCGAGTAGGCTCTTAAGAGAAACCGAGCAATGCACAAGGCGAAAGGCGCGAGGAGCCACTCGAAGTAGAGACCGAACTGATTGGTTTGAGAAAGAAGGTTCGTATACGTAATAATATTGGAAAGTCAAAGTCAGGCAAGGGGCGTGCGATAAGCCTTAGCAGAACTGCTTGCTTTCAAAGGAGACATCGGAGTCACCGTGTGAGAAGCTTGGGTACCTTCACAGGGGGATCCTGAAGAGGTAGCCACAGAAGCAGAAGCTAACGGAGCCAAAGGATACCGCCTTCTCAATTGTCTTTTCTACATCTTTACCAGGCATTGCTGGCTCAGGGGAAGACTGGCTCTCTGAATCGTCGTTTTGCTAGGGCCACCCAGACTTTGTTTTCCCTTCCCGAACCCTATAACCGCCCTTTTTTCACTTTCACTTCCGGGGTAGGCCCCTCTTCCAATGAGTTGAATCTTTCTACTTCGATTTGAAAGGAATGAAATCCTTCAACGATGGGAAAGCTTAATCTTAATAGAGAATGGCAAAGCCAAGCAGAAGGGCTTCACTGAAAGCAAGTTAGGAGTGCCGGTTAACTGGGTGAAAGAACCAGCTTAACTCCCTAAGGTAGCAGCTACAGTAATATTCTTTCCGTCTTCTTTTCTTTGTACCCATAGATCGGAGAATGTGAAAAGCTTTCTCTTCCGCTAGTGCTCTCAGCAAGAAAAGTCCTCATAAGCTAATAGATTGAGTACGTTTAGCCTGGAACTATTCAACCTTACCTTTCGGACGACTGTCTTGCTTAGAAGGATAGTTTACTAGTTTAGAATAGAGGGCATAGGACTCTTTTGCCCTACTATGAACTTCTATCTGGTAATGAAGCACATCGCCTTTCCGCGGCGCTCCTTAGGACATTTAAACTCCCATAGATAAATAAATCCAGTTATATAAGGTATTTGAGGTGAAGACCGTGTGTGTGCCGCGTAAGTTATGGCCGAAAATCAAACAAAGGGCCTACCTTTTTCATGATATATGCACCTGCCTCTGAGACCCAATCTGAAGAGCAAGCCTTTCGAGCTAGTTTTTTATCTTCTCCCAGATCTTCTGTCGCCCCGGGGAAATCTTCTGTAGTATAGCTAGTCAGTGGGAGGGGAGGAAAGACCAATTATAGAGTCTTTCCTTTGCCTTGTATGAGGAATTACCGGTCTGCAGATGTGCTTTCGGGAGCAGATAGAGTAGAGTGTAAGGCAGAGAATCGGATGTTTACAGTTCCAGCATATCGGATCTTGCTAGGCCAGGAGTTGAATAAGGAGAGAGAGAATCCCCAAAGACATCGGTTGACCTTGGCAAGGGCAGGTTACTCTCTTGTCGGAATATCCTCACCTGGCTCAAGGGGCATTGGTTTACTCTCTTTCTAAGAGCTGAGCCAGGTAGCATCGTAACGTAATATCAAGTTCGCGTGAACGTGGACAAGTTAGCTTAGCTGGTTCGGAAGAAGGCTATCGTCAAGACCTCTCAGTGCAGTGCCATATTCATATTAAGGAGAAAGAGAAGAGGTGCGTAACCTTTTAAGCTAGAAGTTCAATCATTCCCCATTCACTCGCTAGGAAAAACCAGGGAAATTCTTGTCTTTGGGGGCGGAACCGAACCAAGGGGCCGTAGCGTAAGGGATGAAGGAGAAGTCAATACCCGGCAAGCTCAGCAACGTGAAGAATGAATGCCTCTGGGGTCATGACAGATTGAAGGTGTGAAGAAGAGGCGCTAGTCCTTTCTGTTGCCGATGTTGCTGCTCTAGAGTCGGTAGCTGGGACCAAGAATTGCTTGAGTGGAAGCAGCCATGGCCAAAGTAGTATAGCCCTCTTTCTACCCTCCCCAAGATTCTTCCCCGTTCTCAGGTCCAGAAAGCCCTTTTTTAGGGGGGTCTACTTGACTTTGTCAACAAAGGTCTCTTTCGCATCAACAAAACAATTCTATTGCATATAAAATTCCCAGCCTAAGGAAAAGATAGATGGCTTAAGGGCGGGAAAATCCAATTCCCAGTCGCAAATGAAGAAAAGCTAACTCTTACTCTTTGATCGACCAAGCCGAAATAGAGATCTCAACACATTTCGTTCCCTGTGCTTCCTTTCAAGCAGTAGAAGTTCGTCTATGCCCAATTTCTTTAGCTTATGCTTACCCCCGAAATTACGTAAATAAGAAAGAAGCGGTGGCACTTGAATCGCAGGTTCCGAAAGCGCCAGTCTTTCTTCACGAACAAACCTTCCGCGCCTGAAACGTTCTTTGGCGAGCTATGAATCGAAGGTGAGGAGAATCTGCTTCTTGCCTACAAAGAAAACATTTCTAAATCTGGATTCAACTACATATCATAGAAGACAAGGGGGGGTAACTAGATCAATAAGAAAAAGTTTACCTAGGCTATCTCGCCTTTCGCCATGGTCTTTCTTGTCCACTGAAGTGCTAAGCGCCTCGTTCCAGGGCATTCTACTCTATCTCCGAAAAACCACGTTTGACTTGCATGTGTTAAGCCGTTGTCTTGAACGCCACGCTTGGATAACTTGGCTTGTTAGCTAGTAGCCCGAACGCTTAGTAGCTTCTTACTTTCATATCGTTCCGCAACGAGCTGCTGTCGCCCCACGGTTGCTATGGTACACTCAGATAATAAGAAAAGTTGTACCCCATGTTCTTGCTAATTTTTAGCTAATGCGCCTTGGTGCAGACCCAAACAAAGTAGGTCAGTTGAGGTCTTTCTTTAACTGAGATCTTCCCGTAGTAGTTGCTATGGGGACTACTTTACAACCAAGACACATAAATAGAAGCAGAACCACTCCGCAAGGTGACTAAGAAAAGGGCTCTGGAATCGCATCCTCTTAGTGTAGACCTTGCTTACTTTGTATACTAACCGAGACGTGTAATCTGCACTCCTCGAAAACGAGAACACGTACGTCTTCCCTGTCATTGTCTTGTTGTGTTAGGGTTGAACGAACATACTTTTATATGCCTCTGCATGGTCGATAGTGCGCTCCCTCTCTCTCAGCTAAGGAAAGAGATCGATAGATAGAGAATTCACGCTTGTACTTCCTTCGTGAATGGAATCTCCCGACTTGTGTAAGTCGAAATCCGTTACCTATAAAAAAAGTATAAGATAGCTAACCAAGAGAAGATTTCGATCCAGTTAAGACCGCTCAATCTCTTCCTCAGCCATTCCGCCTACACATCCATTCGACACTCCGAGAGCTCTTCCATTCTGTCTGAAACCGCAATCATCCTCTTCCAAGTAAGGAAACTCACTCTTGATTCTTGAACTTGACATGGATGTAATCCTCTACAATATTTCGTATGCATAAAATCAGCCCACAAGGACTCTCTTTTGCGGAACATCCACCAAAGCTTGCAAGAAAATGCTTGGAAAACATCATCTAAACTCCTTATACCCACACCCCCTTCAGCTACAGGATGACATAAATCACTCCATTTAATCCAATGAAACTTTCTTTCCCCATCCGTGGAACCCCAAAGAAAATTAGAAAATGCCTTCTCAAGCTGCCTGCGCATCCCCTTTGGAACATTAGAACCAGCTAAAACGTGTATGGGGATGGAAGCTAAAACATGTTTTATGAGCACCCATTTTCCCCCAAATGATAGTAAACGTTGCTTCCAAGAGAGAATCCTCTTAAGAACCAAATGATAAATATCATTGAAATAACTTACTCGCCTCCTGCCCGAGTACAGAGGGCAGCCAAGATACCTCACCGGAAACGGCTTTGGCATAAAACCCGTTACCTGAGCAATAATGTTCTTACGAACTACAGGTAACCGGGAGGCAGTCAAGAAACAGGACTTAGTAGTATTAACTTTCTAACCCGAGAGCAACTCATACTGTGCAATCACTTCCATTACCATACCCAAAGATTTACGAGTACCACTGGAAAATATGAGAACATCATCTGCATAAGCCAAGTGAGTAACAATGGGACATCCCGAAGGAACTTTAAAAGGAGAAAAACCCCTCCGCAGAGCTAAGTTATTCAAAGCGCGAGAAAACACTTCAGCCCCAATAATGAACAAGGCCGGGGAAATTGGATCACCCTGTCTAAGCCCCCTAGAGGACTTAAAAAAACCTTGAGGTGTACCGTTAATAATTACTGAAAACCAACAATTAGAGACTACTCGCCAGACCATGTCAATCCAGCGTTCCCCAAAACCAAACTTGCGCAAGACTTGAGTTAAATAAACCCAAGAAACCCTATCGTACGCTTTGGCCATATCAAGCTTAAGCGCAACATTACCACCCCTATTCTTCTTTCCAATATCCAAAATCAACTCTTGTGCAAGCAAATAATTATCAGTTATCAACCTGCCTTTCACAAAACCACTTTGCTGAGGAGATATCAAACGAGGAAGCACCTTTGCCAGACGATCAGAAAGAACCCGTGTAATTACTTTATTAACAAAATTACACAAGCTTATCGGCCTGTACTGCGTAAAATCCTGTGGGTTTTGTACTTTAGGAATTAGTACAATTAAAGTTGCTGTCACACTCTTAGGTAACTCCGACCCACAAAAGAAGCTAACAACAGCACTATAAAGATCCTCCACTATAATATCCCATGCACAGGTAAAAAATTGACCTGTAAATCCATCCAGTCCAGCAGCACTCTCACCATCCATCGAAAAGACCACCTGCTTTACCTCATCTAAAGAAGGAATATCTTCAAGAAAGGCATTTTCTTCATGAGTAACAACTCGTGAAATAACCTCCAATAAAGACGAAGGAGTAAACCCAGATTCAGCTGAGAATAAGCCTTGGAAAAAGTCAACTGCCTCCTGCGAAATATCAGCCTCTGAAGTCAGCCATACGCCCGAGGATGACTTGATTCTATGAATGACAGCTTTTGCTCTACGCTCCGCCACAATAGAGTGGAAATACTTAGTATTCCTGTCCCCATCCTGAAGCCATTTAACTCTTGATTTCTGCTGCCAAAATTGCTCTTCAATGCTCAACTTGTGCCTCAGGACTGCTCTCGCATGATGAAGATTCGTGCGAGCCACCTCAGAATCATCAGCATCCAAGGCTGACTCAGCAGCTATAACATCCTGCTCTGCCTGCCATACTGCCTGGAAAATATCCCCATAAATGAATTCCTGGGCCACAATAATATTATTACACGCTTCCCTACCAGGAATGAAGCTACACTGGTATGGTGCAATTAGGTCCACTAATAGTGGCCTGATTCTTTCTACAATCAGTTTGGTAATGACTTTATAGGATACATTACATAGCGATATGGGTCGAAAGTGAGCAACCCTTTCCGGACTTTCCACCTTTGGGATCAGGGAGATCAGCGTTCCATTCAGAGTATCGGGGATAATTCTAGTGTTAAAGATATTCTGGACAAATTGCACCACCGAGTTACCTACCTGCTTCCAGCATTTCTGATAGAATCCGGAACAAATACCATCTGGCCCTGGAGCTTTAGTAGCCTTTATATTGAACATAGCCTTTTTCACTTCAGCAGAACAGACTGGGCGAGATAGGGCCTGGAGCCTTCTTTTTGCAATAATAGGAAAGCCATTGAGCAGGTCTCCTTTGTCTCTGCTTGAGTTTTCCTCCGTATAGAGATGATGAAAATGGTTTCTGACCATGTTACCAAGGACTGCCTGGTCCTCCTGCCACTGCCCGTCATCATCCATAAGGCCACAGATTTTCTTTTTCCTGCGACGAATGATGGTTGTAGTATGGAAGAATTTAGTATTACGTTCACACCATACTGTAGCCAGTCCACACGAGCTTTTTGACACCATAAAACCTCTTCCTGATGCAGAATCTAATTATACTCCTGTATCAGCTTCTCCTCTAATTTCTCCAGTTTTCTAACTGGTCTCTGTGCTAGAATTCTCTGAACGCCATTCAGACGAGCCAACCATCTTCGCTTGCGGTGAAAGATATTCCCAAAGGTTGTGCGGTTCCACTCCTTAAGGCTACCCATAAGATGCTCATTCTTCTCAAGCAGACTACCCTCCTTCGAATTCCAAAAAGAGCTCACAATATTATGAAAATTTTTATGAGATAACCATGCCATCTCGAATCTGAATGGTCGGCTTCCACCCCCAATTGCAACCTCGGCTGAAGATCCACTAGTAGTGGGTGGTGGTCTGAGTGTGTCCGTGCTAGATGTTTGATGGAGGTCTCTGGGAATTGCACTCTCCATAGATCATTACCCAGTCCCCTGTCAAGCCGCTTTCGTACATTGGCACTTCCTTGTCTCAGATTATTCCATGTAAGCGCCGGCCCTGTAAACCCCAAGTCAATCAGTCCACAACAATGAATACACTCCTCCAGTGTTCTCGAAGGTTTCCCCTAAAGGGTGTACCTCCTAGTTTTTCACACTGAGTAGTGGTTTCATTTAGGTCCCCAATGAGCATCCACGGAAAGTGAATATCCCTTTCCATATGACACAAAGAATCCCATAGGAATTTTCTCAATTCATCATCCGGAGATGCATAAATAGCAGACAGAAGCCATTCCTTCCCCGAATCACCACGAACAAAAGCATTAATGGTCTGTTTATTATAAGTGAGAACCTCTAGGTGGAGCTCCTGTGCATCCCAGAAGAGCCAAATTCCCCCAGAGAATCCCTCTGCTTCTACACAAAACTTCTGTGCTGTCCACTTCTACACAACTCATTATCAGCTTAATTAATTCATTAGGAAACCCCGCTAAGTGAAGTGTATGCTTGAGAAAATTCCAGTTTATCCTGTCGTAGGCCTTTTCCAAGTCCACCTTCACAACCATAATACCCTTTCTCCCTTTCAGCCTCTTAGCCGTATGAATGATCTCCTGAAGAATAACAATATTGTCTGAGGTCTGCCTTCCCGGAATGAAGCTACATTGTTCAGGTCCAGCTAAATCCTTCATCAGAGGCCTGATCCTTTGAACAAGAATTTGAGTAATGACTTTATACGCCACATTACACAGAGAAATAGGCCTAAACTGAGACACCTTTTCTGGGCTAGATATTCCTTGCTTCCCTCCTAGTCCATTAAGGCTCTGTCCATCTGAGGAGGAAGGAGCTAAGACCGGTAATTATGCATCCACTTTCCAGCCGGTTGACGATGTGGCATTTTTTCCTAAACCTTCACTTCAGTCTTGTCAAAAGCAAAAGGAATTATGTCAGGGCCTTAAGCCCCCACCCAAGGGAGCGTCCCCCGTGAATGAAGTGAAAGAGAAGTCCCCTCTCCCGCAGCAGTTAGCTCTTTTCCCTGAGCTGAGGGTATGAAATAACTTGGAGTTGCCGCTCTTGGTGCTTTGGCATTTGCCAATAGGAAGTTGAGTAGGGTGCCTGCCCAGATTTCTATGCTAGGATTGTTGTTAACCTCACTCGTCCATTAAATTAAGCCTTACCTTAAGTCAATCCCTTTACAAGACAAGCACAGAAGCGATCTCGTACGGTTGTGGTGCAAGAACAGAACTGATTCCACACCGACCACTATTACTGGTAGGGGTGTTGCGATACAACAAACAAAGAGTTTTTATATAAATTGCAATCTTTTAAGAAGAAGAATCCGACACAGGAATGAATTCGTCTCAAAGAAAAAGAAGAAGACTCCGTTGCTTTTCTTGGAGGATTTCTCCTCTTTCCTAAAGCAAGTATTATCCTATATCTTGGATAAGACCAATGCAATACCACCTTCGACAGGGAAAGGCGAACCTGAACCACAGAAGGAAGAGCTTTTTTCTCGGTATCAATGACTCACTTCTAGGCAAAAGAAAAAGAGTGGACTTGGTCTGGTCATCGCTATTGGTTTTCTTTAAAGATCCATCAACTCAAAGAGAATGATTGTCGGAAGTGACTTCGCGGGCGTGCGTACTTAGTTACGACTTCTTCCTTATATTATAGGCGAGGTTAAAGCTTTCCAGCGGTCCAAGCAGATGCGAGTGAAATAGCTTCTTTCAAAAAGGCTTCCGCTTCCTCGGTAAATGTCTTGGTAGAAGAGAGGATTTCTTGGAACTGAGGTTTATTAGTTTGTACATAAGTACGTAACTCAACAAGAAATTTCCTTACCTGTCCAATTTCTAATGAATCAAGATAGCCGGTTGTTCCGGTATAAATAGTCATTATCTGTTCTTCTACTGCGAGAGGGGCTGATTGGGATTGCTTAAGCAATTCACGTAATCGTTGACCTCTTGCCAATTGATTCTGAGTAGCTTTATCGAGATCAGAGGCAAATTGTGCAAAAGCTTCTAATTCTGCAAATTGCGCCAGTTCCAACTTGAATTTACCAGCTACTTGTTTCATGGCTTTAATTTGAGCGGCAGACCCGACTCTGGAAACGGAGATCCCACATTAATAGCAGGCCTGATTCCAGCATTGAATAGATCGGCGGATAGGAAAATTTGTCCATCAGTAATGGAAATTACATTAGTAGGAATATAAGCCGAAACATCTCCCGATTGAGTTTCAACTATTGGCAGGGCGGTCATACTTCCTTCACCTAAATTCGAACTTGATTTAGCGGCTCTTTCCAAAAGGCGTGAGTGCAAATAAAAAACATCCCCCGGATAAGCTTCGCGCCCAGGCGGTCTTCGTAATAGAAGAGACATTTGGCGATAAGCTTGCGCTTGTTTGGAGGGATCATCGTAAATAATTGAAGTGTGTCGTTCACGGTACATAAAATATTCAGCGAGAGCTGCTCCTGTATAAGGAGCGAGATATTGTAATGTAGCAGGGGAATCCGCCGTTTCGGCTACCACAATGGTATATTCCATCGCTCCCCTTTCCTGGAAAGTAGTTACTACCTGAGCCACAGAAGAAGCTTTTTGACCAATAGCTACATAAACACATATTACATTTTGACCTTGTTGATTGAGAATCGTATCTGTGGCTACTGCTGTTTTACCGGTCTGTCTGTCCCCAATAATTAATTCTCGCTGGCCCCGCCCTATAGGAATCATCGAATCAATAGCAATAAGCCCGGTTTGAAGAGGCTCATATACGGAACGCCGCGAAATAATACCGGGGGCAGGAGATTCAATTAATCGAGATTCAGAAGCTGAAATTTCACCCCTACCATCAATAGGCTTAGCCAGGGCGTTTATAACGCGCCCCAAATAGGCCTCACTCACTGGTATCTGAGCAATTCTTCCTGTTGCCTTAAGCCTGGAGACCGGGGGTGCTTAGGACCAGAGGTGCTTGCAGACACCGGAGGTCGCGGCAGCTTGCTTGCCCACGGAGCGGTACTCCTCCAATAACGCATTGATCCTTTCGGCCATCTGCCCTAACTGAAATGGGGATGAAGACTCGTGGAGAAGTGAAACTTTGACTCCAAGAGTTTGAAGACTTCTGTCCATCATCTTCCTGTGAACCTGAAACATTAAGTCGTTCAGTCGTGTTGCGTCACGAGTCTACAAGCCTCATGCTGAGTCAGAAAGATGAGTCCAAAGGCCAGGGAAGCAAACCTACTTGTCATCGCTTACTTTAGATCTCAGGAATCTTTATTTCATAGAGAGTAGACGAAAGGCGCAATGAAAGAACTGAACACCCGTTAAGCGAACAAAGCTACCATGGGTTATTCTATAAGAGAAAGAGATACGCTCAGAAGCCAGTTGTTAGATTGGAGAAGGCGAATAGAGGAGCGAAAAAAGAGTCCGAAAGAAAAGAGGAGTACTTGCTCCCGGCTTTTGCTCTTTTTTTTTTATAAGGGGAAGGAAGGGAATGAAGATAGAATACCCTGTTAGCAAGAAGGAAAGGAGTTGGCTTCCCGCGTGAAGGTTTTTTGTTTAAGACAGCTTTTCGTGCCCTTACTTTTTAGTCTATCAGCTGCAACAAGCACAGCACTCGTTCATGAGCCCGTATAAAAGTCCATAATATTGCGTGGGATAAGATTTCTCAGACCCAAGCCCCCAATCAACGGTCGATTCTTGAAGCGGTATTACTGTTGAACCTCAGTCCCTCCGCGCAAAAGAAGCAAACAGCTTCTTCTATTCCTCAAGCAAGGCATTCAATAGCAACTGGCATCCTTTCCTTTTCTACGTCATTCTTTCTTTTATTTAATAAGTCAATTTCCCACGGTCAAGCCCAGGGATATCTCCTTCGGTTCGGTTGAGCTTCTTTCTTAAAAGTAATAGCATATTAATAGAATGTCTGTCTCTTTCCGGACTGGTCGGGAAGAGGAAGGGGAGGTTTGAAGACGTGAGACCGGAATTCAATTCCACGACTACAAGCGGGAGAGGAAGGGCCCCGCTCTCGTATCGAATCAAAGGCCAGCCTCCAATCTCGCAGACTTTTAAGAGAAATTGCCTTTTCTTTCTCAAGCTATCGATTGAACTCTTTGCTAGAAGCTCTCTCTTTCTAGCCAAGTGAGCTCGCTGAGCGGAACCATACCCAGTGAGTGGATCAATCGCGTGATACTGATCTTAGCATACCAAGGGGCTAGCCTGAGCTACTTAATCGATCAAGGTGAGAACCGAGCTAACCTTATCGCGCCGAGTCAGTACCAACAAAGCAAGATAAGCATGAATTCATACAAAGCACAAAGAGTTTTCAGTGAAGCCCCTAAACTGCCTACAGGCCGGCATCTTCCTCCGATAGGAGAATGAGTCTAAAGGATGACTCTTCCCGAGTCATCGCCGGGCTTAACAAACATTCTTGTCCCGAATTGCTTTTAAGCCAAGAGTCTTTTAGAATAGGAAGAGAGGGGGTTTCTTTGTCTTATACCGTTCGTGCCCTACGAGGGATTGACTTAATAAGGGTAATAGCCTGTTTGAATAGAATCGTAAACTAAAGCGCTCTATCGTTACACCCGCGTTTGCCCGCTAGACCTGATCTGTTTACTTACTTACTCTTACTTAGCAAAGGCTACCTTTAAGAGGAAACTTCCGATCTACTTCTGCCGGGTTGGTTGCTCGCTTCCAACAAAGCCCTAAGCAGCAGGTCCCGTACTTTCCTGTCCTGAACTAGAACAGCTAATTCGGACTCTGGGGACACTTCTGACTTGTTAGCTGCAGATACGAACGTAGAGAGTTTTTTTTAAGTCCCACCCGGTCTACAAAAATAGAACTAAAACGCGAACTCGAACGAAATCACTTCCGGGCCGGGCTTCAGAAAAGGATCTTTGATGCCAAGATCTTCTAGGAGACGCAGCTACCTATCCTATAGTAAGTAGGAAAGAACGTCTTTTTGTCCTTGCCTGCAAACATCTCATTTTACGAAATAGAGTCAATCGTAAATAAAGTCCTCCGCCTACACTACTGGCAGGAAGGAAGGGCGAAGAAAGGGACTCAAAAGATAGGTTAGCGACCGGGCGAAAGGTTGAAATTGATTTAGAAGGGCTTGGGGCCCTATTCCCATACTTGGATGATCGGATAACTATCTGAGTGCTTGCCCAAAAGGAGAGATTGGCCACGGCCCGCTGCGGTTACACTAAGTAAGCGACCCACTCTACTTTATCATTCAATCGCGACAGCCTGCCTTTCTACAAAGATCCCAATCTCAAGAAAGAAAGTAGGAAGATTGGCTTGGTCCATCCCTTCGTGGAGCATAAAGAAGATCTATAAGCAAATAGATGAATTCAAGGGCGACGAGACCAAGGAGTATTGATGTCTAGGACCGAAACATGGGTGGAAGGAGCGATCTCCATACTCTCTAGTGGCACGAACTGACCTCCTACTTCTATAGATGGCATGAAGCTCACGTTCTCGCAATCTGCGGTCAATGCCGGTTGAACTTCGGCAGAGACCTTAACAATAGAACCTCAGAACGGAAACTTTAAAGATTGATGGTATGTGAAGGATCCGGCCTCATGCATGAGTTGGCCCATATATTACCTATATTCTCAAGCCCATCCGTCTTTATTTAAGAAGGCACTACTTTGCTATCATTGATCCTGTTATAGTGTTTGTTAAGCCCGCTCCGTGTGAGTCTTTGCTATTTTTCTCCTTGTAGTCTTTATGTGAGTGAGTTTAGGATTCTATTTTGAATACCAGTCCTAGGGGTGCTTTTTGTAAAATATAGTTGAAGTCATAAGGCCTTCTCTTAATAGTGATGGGTAAAGGGGCTAGTCCCTTTGAGACAGTTTTCAGTCCTTTTTTTAAGTGTAGACTTGATTCTATAATCTACTATAGGATTTATTCTTCCCCTTTTGACTTTTGCTTTGCTAATAAAAAGCGTTTTCTAAGATAAGATCTGCGTGAGTTGGAGTGAGAAGGTCTTTGGAATATCCCCAGCCAGTGGGATCCAGTTTTTGAATTCCGTTCAATTCCTTCTACTTGCGAACCAGTTGAAGTTGGCGGGGAAGTTGCAATTGGATTCCTAGGGGCTTAGAGTGCAATAGCATATTTCCGCCACTGGATTCTCTCAACTACTACTTATCATAAAAGGATCTTCCCAATCTCTGCTTAGAGAATGTGCTTTCTAGCTCTCCGAAAATCAAATGTAATATGAGAGAGACTGCTTCCCCTACTGAGAGAGCTCTGGCAACATGGTGTCTTTCCCGTACTCATAGTTCTCTGTCTACTAAGGCTTAAAAGAAGATTAATGAAAATCACCAAGATCCCATATCGTATGCTTACTTAAGGAAGATTTATTTAATACGAAGTAATAGTAATAACAGCGAATCTTAAAATAGAGTCTTAATCCTTTTGCAGACCTAGAGGGTAAGCCAGGCCTTAGGAGTTCTCTATTACATCTCCCCAGTTCGGCATACCTACATGTGAATACCATTAGCAAAACAAGCAAGAAGCTTGCTTTTGAGGACTCCCCAATAGGAAGACTTTCTAGTCTCATTTATTTGGATATTCCCAGTCTAAGAGGAGTTCATAGGGGAAGGATACATAGAAGGAGAAGAGCTTTCGTTTCAATACCTTTTACATTCCCAATAATGCCAATCTCAATGGGAAAGGCCGAATGCCACTGCTTTATGCCACCAAAGAATCGAGTTCAAGTTCAATCCCTGTACTCTACCTAGACAGTCTTCCTTCCCGCGTACTTTTTGACCAAGACTTCAACTAACTTTCTTGCTTTCTCTCTGCCTTTGCTGCTCTCATTCCTGGCATTTGTCCTTATAAAAGCTTATTCCGTCGCAAACATGTGCCATTGAGGTGAGGTTGAAAGGCTTGCCTTCGAAGCGCAATCCACAAAAGCCTCTTTCTTCCTAATATTGGCATGAGATCTTTTTCTCGGTAGGACCAGGCGAAGTCATTCAGGAGCGTAGCCTTTTGAATCACAAATGAAAACAGATACCCGGCAAACGACTTCCTTTCCTTCCACCAAAGTGGAATCGTGAGCCTATTAATGAAGCAACAACTGGTACCATAAAGAAGCGGCGAACAAGGAATTTATTTAAAAAAGATCCCATCCTCAATCGATTTCGCTGTTTTAGAATTTTCTCTTTTAGTATAGTAATAGGGGCATGCAAAAAAGTAAAAAGGCCAAACCAATAGCCAAGTCATATGTAATGGTTGCATCCATAGCATAGCTTGGTGTAGTTTTGATTGTCTTAAATTACATGCTCTCCTGGAAGGAACTCCTCTCGTGCCTATCGGTGGATAGTCCCTTCGCTTCACTCATCTATTGATGTACGTGAATTAGGCAGGCAAAAAGATAATCGAATAGTAGAATAGGAACGAACAATAAGAGTACTGGCGGAAAAAGCAAGTGAGATTAGAACCAGGCGAGCATGAAGGAATGCTTCCCTCTCCAGCTTGATCAACAAAACATACCTTCCTTCCAACGTCAGTCAGTATAGATAGTCAGATTCCGACTGACGCATGGTGCGCTTTCCCTACTACTTCAATGTAAAGCGTTAAGCACCTTTATTGAAGAAAAGAGCTTTTGCCAGGAGCTTGTAAGCGATTGGATCAAAGCCTTCTTTGGTTCTTGTGGTAGGCAGGGTGCCATGTTCTCTGGCGGGAGCTTCTTTTGGACGTACAAATCCCTTCAAAGGAGAATCTACCTTTACCGTCTCAATTTTTGGAAGAGGAAAGGTCAACCCTTTCAGTGCTGCGGACTTTTCCAACAGGGGCTTTTCTTCCTTTTGTGTTGAGGTCTATCGAAGAATTGGTATCTCCTTTTCCTCATGCTGACTTGCTTTTGTCACACCATCCTTTGATGATTCTTTACTTGAAGTGTCATCACCTTTCTCACCACGCCATTGCGACAATACTTGAAACATTGATGTAGAGTTGAAGGAACTACTCCACTTTCATGAAGCCAAGGTCTTCCCAAAAGCATGTTGTAAGAAGTCTTAGAAGAGTAGCTTTCCGCCCCGACATTGACTACTTACTTTCCATTGAAAGGGGGATTTACCTTACCTGACTTGCCCTCAAGCAGCAATGAGAGCAAAGGCAAGGAATGCATGCGCCAATAATCGAAGAATCGGGCAAGGCAAATTGCCAGACAATGGCAAGTGCTTGAGAAGCAGCTGTGAAAGAAGGGTTTCGGCTCATGTTTGGGCCGGGGGGATAGGGCGGTTGTTAACTCCCGTTTTTCAAGCTACAAAATCAAAACCCTTTTTGACCAATCCGCTTCAGCTGGTGGAGGAACCAAACCAACATGGAATTACAACTTTTTTGAGCTAGTCCAGATTGCTTTGATAAAGATTTACCATTTCTGTGTACGAATATCCCTCTGGAAAGACACTTTTCACCTATACGTAAACGGATGAACAATATGGAATCAAAAACATCATATAGTTAGTTTCGTTTGGGATACTGAAAGCCCAACCTTTCAGGTGCACAAATTAGCTCTTCAAAAAGTAGTTCCATGAGTGCTTTTTTCCCGGGTAAAGCCGCTGCCCCCTTGGGGAATTTCCCGCTTGAAAGCATCTCACATGGGGTACTTCTAGCATTACAAAGTTTGAAAAGTATGATATGTGGAACCAACATCTCGATGATAAGTTTCATAGCAGGGATTCTCTCTGAATGAGAAGTCTCGCATCTTGGCATTCCGCCTGTGTCTACTAATTCAATTGAGAAAGTTCCTTTATGATGATATACCGCGCACTTGCATTACCACCTGAGCTTTGCTACCGCTTCGCCCAGCCCCTACGCCTACCACGAACTTGAATTATCACATGGCTGCTAAAGCAAGCTAAGCTTCACATGGCCCTGAGGAAGCCAAAACAACCAGAAGTCTTCGATCTCCTTCAAAGGAGTTTGGTCTTGCGGAATATTACTTACTTAAAAAAAAAAAAAAAGAAAAAAGAGGACTGGATTGTAGCCTGGCTTGAACCACTTCAATAGCCGTAGAGAGAACTCATTCAGTCCGACCTAAAGTAACTTACACTAGGCGAATAGGGCCTCTCTTCTCCCTCGACTGATCCTTAGGGTAATAAGGAGGATTAGGATTCCTTACGGCTTTGAAACGAACATGTATTCAGTAAGCATGGTATAAGAAGAGTATCAACCACTTCTTTTATTATTTTGATGCAAATCACTCTATGAATGTAGAAGAATAAGTGGGGGGTTGTCTAATATAGCAAGAAAGCTAGGAGCAGCACTGGTCAGTGCAAGCCAAAATGGACTCAAAGTGAAAAGTCAAAGTTTCCGACGAGTTGAAACTCAGGCTCGAGCAGAACTCTAGCAGGATTAAAGCCGTTAACTCACGAGCGAAGCCAGTAGCTGGACTTGCCGAGGGCGTGCCGATCAGAATGGCTGCCAGGCTATACATAGAAAATCCGCAGGAACTCTTGTGCTTAATACTTTAAAAGTCAGTATGGGCTGCACATGCAGCAAGAATGTGCTGACCAACCAAAGAGTAACCAACCCAAAGACTCCCCTGAAAGCTGAGAGCAGTTCAATCCGATATTTGCATTTTTTTATATGAAAATATCAAGCTTTGAAGACTGTATTATTACTCTTTATCCTGAATTCGATGAAGCTAATAGCGGAAAGAAAGAATGAAATGAAGGGCAAAGATGCAGCTGATAAAGGGAAGGCGGATGAGCAGCGGAAGGATGATAAGGGGAAGCAGGTGGTGCAGCAAGTTTCTGTCCCCAAGGTACCGGCTCAACCGGTGAAAATATTGCAGCCTGGTGAAGGTACGAGTATGGTTGCGAACAAGAAATTAGCGGAGGATGCGACGCAGGTTTCGGGACAGTGTTCTTCTTTGAAGCCTATCGATGATTCAATCCCGGTGGTTAATCAGTTTGATATCTTGAATATGTCGGATGATTCTAGGCTGGATCCTTTGCTGCTTGAAGTTCGCCCGTCGGTAAATCTGCAGGACCTCATCACGGTGGAGGATGGGGATTTGCTCCAGTCGATGGACCTTGGTGTTTCGCGGCGGGTAGGTTTGTCTGCTGACTCGGAGAAAGTTTTAACAGCTCGTGGGGAGAAGCTGCATCGCCGTAGTAAGTCGTTTGATGCGGCAGTGGTTAGCTATACTCTTTCTAAGTTATAAGAGCTCGGAGTCTAAGATTACCAAGAGAGGAACTAAGTTCCATACATCATCCCTACTTACTAAAACAAGGAAAGTAAATAATCAATTCTTCCAAAGAAAGCATTTGGGCGTCCTTGCTTTCTCGATGGGGGTTCCTATTTAGATGTTGATTTAGAATATGCTGTCGTCGATTCCTACCTATAGTGACAAGACAAAGTGATTCAAACTAATAACTAGTTTTGGTGCCTCTCTCTTTTTCTCTAACGGCTGTCGGTCTGTGCTTTCGATTCCTGTCTCCCTTCTATAGAGGTGACATACTGGCTTTGCTGTATACCATACCTCTCTAATACTTTTGACTGCTTTTGCTTCAAACCCAACTCTTTGAGGAAGAACCAGAACATCTCCTGAAACTTAGATTGTCTCCATGAGAAAGATGCCATATAAAGAAGAAAGCCAGATAGCGGGAATTCAAATATTAAATAAGAACCAATAGCAGTTGTTGAAGCTTTAGCTCTAGATAGAGAGCCGGAAATAGGACCCTACAGGACCGGCGTCCTTTTTTACATATCCTTAGCAGGAGGTGAAGATCAAGCACATCGTGACGGAACGGAATGATAAGTAGAATCGGCAGCGGAGGATATGAAATAGAAGCATTCCCGTCATCAGCATCTAAGTCATTAGTTTCTTCAGCACCAGGGCCCATAGTTCTTCCTAGAGGTAAAAACAGGAGGGGGAGAGACTGAACTTCAATGGGTTAGATGAGCACACTATGACTACGCATATTGAAAGAATAGCTTGTCAGAATCCGCTTTTAGCCTTTCGGAATAAAAGAGGCTCTTTGTAAGGGGTCGGTCTTGATGCCTACTGCCACATATGACCATTCCCACGAGCAGTTAACGGATATGGGCTTCGGTAAGCACTCCTGATAGGCGTCAATCCAATCAGTGCTATAGGTGCTGAGGTTAAGCAAGAATAAGGGATAAAGCGGCTAAGGTAAAAATGGGTATAAGACTCAAACAGTCTTTTAATCAATCTCCTGCCCTTAATGATAGTGCTTGTGTAATAGGCGCATATAGGGATTGAAGTTGGGGGATTAAAGTCTTATGTTATGGCTAGCAGCTGCTCCTTTTATGCCCCTAGTGTCAGTTGTTCGTGGCACTTCTTTCGTTCTCATGGCACTTGCCTTACCCAGCGTCGAAGAAAGAAAAAAGCAAAAACACTATATGATCCTCTCTGTGCGTGGATATCTTGTCCCTGCTTCTATGTATATATGGGGTAAGCTCCAAGCTGCTATATAAGAGAATTCATTAGAATCGCCTCTAATGCGCATTAAGTGAGTAGTAAGTTTAGTTCTTGTATGAGATCTCTCCTTCCAACAATTTGTCCGTCAGAGATGAAGGTTCCTGAGCTCTCTCTTTCAGGATGGAACCTTGGTTCAGTACAGGCTAGGGTCCTGTTTCCATTTTTCTTTGGAAAATTCTTCCGCAGAGGTTGTTTTATACCTTTCGATTCGAACACATACATGCCAAGCTCCTTTTCTTAAGAGGACTCCTAGTTAAAACTTCAATTTGATAGCATGGGTCCGACCTTTTCTTTTATTTATGCAATTCGTCATTCGGTTGGAGTAGCATGCAGAGGTAGGTGCATGACTGAAGCTCTATCCGCCGCACCATAGGATGCCTTCCACCTAGTGAGAAAATGTTATACCACGGCTCAATCATAGGCAAAGGTCGACCAATCAGGCTTTTCAATTCCTGATCCCTAACGGTCCAGATCTTTCTTTCATAACCTGAGGGATGATTGGAAAGGGGATTCGAATCGAAGGGTTCAAGATACCGAAGTTTAGTAACTACAATGGGGTCGGCGACCCATATCATCACTTGCTGTCCTTTTGTGGGGATTGCCGAGGCCTTGATTCCCAGTCTGGCTTATTGATCCACCTTTATCATAAGTCATTAGAAGGGGAAGCATTCAAGTGGAACTCATCGCTTAACTCCGAAGAAAGGAAATAACTAGCGAAAGCTGCTATAGAGAAAGGCTTTTAGGACGCGTCTTTTGGTCTTTGAAAGAGAAATTTGTTTGCATCAATAGTATGTGAGGGAGGAAGTGACATGACATAGTGAATGAGGAAGGGGTATGCATTATAGAATATAAGAAGAAAAAGCTGCACATTCATCCTGATATGATAAGCCGATTCGCTTAAGCATGAAAGAGAAAGATAAGCTTAGGAAGAAGAGATCTTAGTTAACCCTTGAGCCAGTCCAGTCCATCTTGAGCATCTCAAGAATGCGCTCTTCTCAAGTGAATCAAAATAGGTGTTGGTTTGCGATTGAAGAATAAGGGGTTGTTCTCAGATGCCCAGAATCTTTAGATCCGCCAATAGCCGTTAAATTCGGAATAGTGAAAAAGGGAAGGTGCTGAAAGCAAGAAAGAGTTTTTTTCTCTTATAGTAAGAGAGATTGTGATAACTAAACGAAACTTCGGGGATTTTCCTTTACAGTAGGAAACTCTCTTCGGTCTCCTAGGGACGAGATTTGATAAAGTTGCCCCGCTAGTTCCATCAAAGTAAAGAACGTAAGGAAGGTTTTTCTTTTGCTGGTCGAGATGCTACTGATGGTCCAGGTCCAGCAACTGGATCTCGCTCTGGAAAAAAGGAATATAGCTTTTTTCCTTCCTTCAGCTGTTAATTCAACTTCCAGATCAGTTCCTATTGTCCAGTTTTCTAGGCTTTCTCCGTTTAAGATCTGGTACTAGACAGATCTTTCGTTCAACCTGATCGAAAGTCTTTCCCGGAATAAAGGAAGGATAGCCTACCGGCATCCCTAAAGCCAAGTTATGAACTCGGTCTAACTATCCGCTTCCCAGCGACAACGCTAGAAGTATGTTTCACTAGCCTAGTTTTCATTTGTCTTTGCGGAGTGGAAGAATTTTGCTTTGACTTTATACTCTCAAGCAGAAAAGGAAGGAAAGGGTGCACCGACTAAGGCAGAGAAAGATTTGAAGATTAAGATAAGAAGGGTTCAGCGCAAGCATCTAAGCATCTGCTACCGCGAAAGCATCTGACGAAGCGAAAAGCCTAGGTATCCTTTTCTATTACGCAACGGCATAGAATTCTGAGACATCAGACTGTTCAGTCGCCAGTTCAAGTTAGTTGCCTACTCCTTCTCTATCGAATCAGTGAGTGACCTATTCACTATTCTAGCTTCTTCTTCTCTTTTTTTTGAGGAAAAAAGTAGGATTCCATTAAGTAATGAGGTCTGCTAGAACAGCAGAGCTTACATCAGAGGTTGGGGAGGATCCCCAAGATCTCCTAGATCTTTCTCTAAGACCTAGTTTAGCAAGTAAATGTGCAGGAACATTTGCTGTGCGTTTTACAAAGGATAAGGAAAGAGAGTTAATCTGAGACATGAGTTCTTTAGCCTTGGCTACAAAATTCCCTAAGGGAGAAAAGTCTTCATCAGGAACCTTTAGCTTGCTAATTGTGATAAGAGAATCAGATTCCAGTACGACATTTGAATAGCCAGCTTCCATAGCCACTTCAAGTCCAGAAATTATAAGCTTGAAGTTCAATATGTTCAACATCAGTAATTCCTGAACATGGAGAAGAGACCGAATGAATAACAGCACCATCACTGTCTCGGACAATGATTCCAATTGCAGCTTCCTGATTTTTCCAAGCACCGTCCACGGTGATCTTAAGCCTAGGAGAGGGGGGTGGAGACCATTTAGCAGGGAACTGAGAACCAGGAGGTGAAATTTGTTGTGAGGGAGCGGCCAAGAATTCAGTGACAAGGGCGATGGATCTGGAATAGATCTGAGCAGCAGGAGTCTCGTGTTGTTCAAACAACAAAGTGTTCCTAGCCTTCCATATGTTCCACACCAGAGTTCAAAAAAGGGCCACCTGGAATTCCTCCTCTGAGTTCATAATAAAGTCCAGAAGATCTTTAAAACTTGCTGCCGGAATAGAGGACCAAAGCCGACCTTTCTCCGCTATCTTCCAAACCTCACTAGCCTTGCTAGCTACTTCGTTTTTGATGCCCGGACATCCAATGTATTTACGAATGAATGTCTGGAATGACAATGACTGACCAATACATGTCGTGGAAGTCTCCCACTGCTGAATGAGTTGCATCATTAAATATGTAAATAGATTGATCCTCATGCAAAAAGGTGCTTTGCTTGGTGTCTGATGGATAAAATCCTGATATAGCATATGTTTCACGAGTGGGAGCTGTTGGCGTAATAGGGCCGGGACCATAAACTGGGACTAGTAGAAGAAGGTGTAGCGAAATCCGGGCTTCAAGAAGCTCGGGACTCCAGAGTGAGAATCTGATTCTTTGGCATATTGCCCAAGGGCGTCCGACCCTGTCAGCATACTTAAGGGAATGTACGAGCTAGAAGCGCACACCCGGCAATCTCCGACTCGAAATCGAGAGACTACCCAATAGCAAATGTCGGCATATCTGCATCATCCGGCTGAGCGAAAGGTGCTAAACTAAAAAAAAAGGAACCCAAAAGGCACACGAAATCTTTGATTCTGGTACCGCCATCGATCATAAACTCAAAATTGAATAAAGGAAACGACGGTATCGAGTTTAATGATTCGACTAGACCTTGAATCGAGATTCGGTTGGTCTTAAATGGATGTCCTTGCTGTAGTACAAGGTAAAGTGTATCCGGATTGAAAGCTAAAGTCTAACATTGGGCGCAAGAAGCCGCTCAGAGGAGTGGTCAGGTAAGATAGTTAGGGAGGTTGGACAATCAGTATATTCAGCTTCATTTTGCATTTCATACCATAACCAAAGCCAAAGAGCAAGAAGGACCAACTCCAAGAACCCGACTCAAAGACAAGAATCGGAATGGCAATCGAGAGACAGGCCTTCAGTGCGTGATGATGTCTCGTGTACTCTCATGTACGCGCCCCCCTGAATGAAGCGAGCGGAGGGATAGATATAACAAAAAGAATCCGTGGGGAAGGCGACAGAAGTGACAACGTGAATGCCCGAGGAATAAGAGGTTGAATCAATAGTTATAAGATACCACCCAGGCACAGAATCCGAAATAACCATCAGGAGTAGGACTAGGGGAAGACGGATAGGTCTTAACTCCCGATTGTTATTATTGCTAAGCCTTCACCCCAATCCCTATGATACTGGTAGCGAGAAAAAGACTTCTACGGCTACTCCAACTTCTGGGGATATCTAAAGACTTTTTGAAAGAAATTTAATAGCTTTCAAATAGCACAGTCCCGGATGGAGATCGTTATAACGTTACAGCGTTAGCACTTACGGGGCGAAGCACTAAAAAAGAATATCTTAACAGGCTTCCTTCTTTTGTTTCCGGTTCATTTTCTCTAGTAGTTGTCCCTGTCTCTTACGATCCAGCTGTAGTTGCTTTACTTTCCTTTTCCCTAGCAGTCGAAACTTTCCCTACGAGCGATGCAGCTGAGGGGGCAACTCTATGGGTTTTCTTTTCTAGAGGTTCCATACCTAAATATAAGGAATAGTATTTAAAGCAAGTGATAGAAGTGAAATCGCTCGGGCAAGAAGTGAGTTCGCTTAATAGCAATCCCTTTGAGCCCTCCAGTTATCAATCCTACACTCTTAGGAAAGCTTATAGGTCAAAAGGAGGAGCAAGCAGTCTTATCTAACAGGGGTAGGACAAGGTTAATCGCAAGAAGGAAAAAGCAAGCTACTGCTTTCCTTTCAGTCGAGTCACTTCTTTCCCAAAACACCACTTCATTAGGACTAATCCGCCCCTGCTCTTTCTTAGTTGCCACTAGCGGCATACCAAAACAAACGAATTCGAAATGCGGCTTACTTACCAGTAGGTAATATCTAAGTTACGCCTCAAACTCATCCTCATGCCTTTTTCCACCTGCCATACAACATTAAGATAGAAGGACAGGCGAACCCTTCCTCGAGTTAGGATTCAGACCGAAGGTTGGAATATTTTAACTGAAAAGGGGATGCCCCCCTAGCCGAGCTAAGGTTTGGACCCTCTTGTGACTCAAACTATGTATGGGGAAGGGCCCAACACTACTTCCCTAATTCGTACTTATCGGGTGCGGGTGGTCTGTTACCTAAGGATATCGATGACGCTTTCCCAAAGGCGTAAGGTGCTTTCACTAACACTCCTTCTAGAGGTTGTGATCAGTATGCTCCTTGGTCTATGACCTTATGTTGAGTCTATCCCCACGGAATACACACTCACTCAAGGACAAGAATTCGAATTCAAAAAGGCTCGTGAACCATAACTAATGGTGCACTTCGCTCGTCAAGCAAGAAATGAAAATAAGCCCTTTACGCGTGAGAGTTGTTAAAAAGCAGCAAAGACAAAGGCATTGCACCTCACTAAGAGGCTACCGAAAGGGTCCTACTTCTCGCATTGACTCCATCGACAGAAAGAACTCAAAGACTCGATACGGGAATCCGAAGAAAAAAAGGGAATAGGCCTATCCGCGCCGTCAAGTTCAAGAAAACGAAGCTATGTCAGCAGGTGGTCTTGTAAGAGAAAGGCTCTTACTTGTTCTATGGAAAGGAAATCCGCAATGGTTGAACCTTCTGTACGCCTGTGATGTCCTGGTATTGAGAAAGAAATCGGCCAGGAATGGATCGTATACTTAAAATTCCGAGTCAACAACCCTAACTCGAGCACTTATATAAAAGAAAATCTTTGTGAAAAAGCTTTAGTATAAAGGATACTTACCAGAGTGAAGTCCTTGACCAGCAAAGAGCCTTTCTTATGCTGGTTATGGTAGAGCTGATCAAATCAGTCCTTTTTTCTATTCAGAATGACTGTAAAAGTCTATTCATATTCCCCTTGAAAGTTGCTTGATGACATTGAGCGGATTCTTATTCCTGTGGAAAGAGGCAGATTGAAAGCACACCGGAGCCTTGCTTGGGACCAGGTCTCTTGTCCTACTAGGAGGGAAGGTGCTTTTGGCATTAAGAGAGTTCATGAATGGAACACAACATCTGTGTTGAAGCATTGGCCAACGCCTCCCATAGGTTCAGATTTCCCGGAATAAAGCAGTTCGTGCAGAGGTTTTCCTCTCTTCTGCCTCGGGTTAATCCAACATATAGGACTGGTCCAGTTGGCATATCAGCTCTCGCTGAAGAAAGTAAGAGAATAGGAGATGCCCCCTAACTGGGTATCCTAAAAACCCCGCTATGGGCGCTTAGAAGCACCCTGTATTTGCGCATCCTGCATTCGTAAGAAAAAACTCTCTCTGGTTTACCTTGGTGCTCTCACTTCTCTTGTTTCGACACCCTTGTTTTTTATTTGGAATTTCTCTCTATATCCTTGAGTCCCCTTTCATTTAAGAAAATAAGAAGAGTAGCTGTACTCTACTCTTAGAGCCGACTATGACTTCTTCGTCTTCTCTTTATCCTTTATCTAAGAAAAGGGATTTAGAGGCTTTTCTATAGCTTTCTAAGCCTTTTCTCTTAGCCCAGGGGAAATCTTAGTCTAGAGGAGAGTTTTCTCTAAGAATGTGGACGGGGATTTCAGGGTCTAGCCTTTGACACATTCCCTAGCCTCCAACGTAGCCCCTTCTGTAGCACATCATGTCCTGCTAGAATGCTGCGCCACACATGAGAAGACCCAGGTCTGTATTGAAAATTCACTTCTTGGTTTCTGCAATATTTCCCTTTGATCACCTCAACCCAGAGAGACTTTTTGTTCTGTATCATGTCCCAACTCAGTTTAGCTAAAACTGCTCTGTTAGCTTTCCTGAGTCTTCTTATGCTTAGCCCTCCCCTGCTCTTTGGTTATGTCACCTTCCCCCAATTGACATGATGAATCCGACTGCCCCTCAGTTTGACTACTTGCACGTAAAAGATCGATCCTTTCCTAATAATGCAGGCCAGAAGAGAGATATTCAAAAAACCCAATTTCCTGTCTTACGACAGCCTGACTCAAAAGAGAAAAGAAGACCGGACTAAAAGAGATATCACTTTCGACGATTGAATTCTACTTTTATATCCAGATTGTTAAACGTCTTTGGATCCTGCTTAGGGACGGCTTTCACTCCACTTTCACTTTCATATCAAAAACGTCGACTTGCACTTGACCCTATCACTTGAACTGAACTCTTGTGCTTGAAGAACGAACCCTGGATGGGGAATTGGGGAAGAAAGCTCAAAAAAGGAAGAAAGCACATAAGCAGGAATATAATTGACTAAGACCGTACCTGTAACTACGTCTTAAGTGGTCTTAGCATCTTCCTCGGTCATGGCGAACACTCTGGCCTTGGTCTTTGTTTCACCAGCCTTCTTATCTCCCTTATCACTCTTACTATCCTGGCCTTTCGCATGAGGGCAGTCTTTGGCAATGTGTTCAGGTTTTCCACAAGAGTAGCATACTCCACCTCCCATAAGGCATGTTCCAGAATCTTTCTTATTACACTTCGAGCATGCTGGAAACTCCAACAATCCATTACTGGTGTTCCCTCCGCATTTGCGCTTATTGGAATTGAAGGTATTCTTGTTCTTATCTCTGAAGTTCCTCTTGATATCTTCATTTAGCCCTTCACGTCTTTTAATATTGGTTTCAACTCTTGTGAGTTCAAATCTTTCAATCAAGGAGTTTCCCAATTCAGGAATCCGGCCTAACCGGACACGTGTCACTCCTCGATTGGCGGGCTATTTATTATATGATATATCAACAAGCTCCCCATTCTCAAGTCGAAACCCTTAGGTCCTGGCAAACCCCCAATTCTTAAGGGTAGGAAGAAACCCTGTGAGGCTGACCTCTACGAATCCTGGGTTCATCTGGAGAACATCCGGAAGAAATCCCATATTTCGAGCAAGTTCACCCTTTGCATCTGGAAAAAATGAGAGAACAAATGACACCCAAAATGTCCGAGTAGGAGTGTATATAGAAAAACTTGTAGCTGGACTACGTTTCCCGTTGTGCGACCTTATAGTCGGCATTTTAAACCATTATGAAGTCGGACTGGGGCAACTCGCTCCCAATGCCATCCACAACATTCTAGGCTTCCATTGTCTTTGTCGCCATTTAAATATGTTGACGACTATCGAACTCTTTCGTCGGTTCTTTTCCTTCCGAGTTAACTGCCAGGAACCGAGTTGGTTTTGCATCGCCAAAGAACTTCAGCCGAGACCACTGTCACAAACACTAGGTCATCCATCCATGGGTGGAAGTACAATTTCTTTTGTAGATGCCAAATCATTAAGTACAAAAAGCATTTGGCACGAGTCCGCTGCACTCGGGGATTCCAAGCCCAAGTCAAAGTTCAGTGTAGACGATGAGAAAGAAAGAAATTGGTGTGGACTCGTCGTAGACATGGGCTCTGATTTGACTGAGGAAGAATTAAAGTGGGCTGAGCTTTGGTGGAGGAAGTTAACCTTTCTCCTAGGCGGGTTTGTGTTCAAGAACCCGTACTAGACAAGGAGGGGTTGCCAAAAAGGCTATTAATCATTAATAACATTATAAGATGAAGTATTCGAATCAATGTTTACCTCACGTGTCGCACAGAGATATTGGTTCAAGTCCAATTCATGATTGAAGTCCAGAAGCACTTCATTCAATCGAAGAAAAGGCGGCAGTGATTGAGGATGAGAGGAAGTTGGCTCGTATGAGTTGTGAAGGAAGTTAATGGTTCTCTATTGGTTGGAGTGGGCTTAGTTGAGAAATGATATAACGATTGGTATCCATTTGTTGGAGAGGAGGGAAAGCACATAAGCAGTCACGCTAGCACGCAAGTCAGCTAGGCATAGGCAACTACTCTCTTTTCAGCTAGGCACACAGGGAACCGGATGAGGCAATAGATCAAGTAAGTTTCTCTCTCGCCACAGCAACTGGAACAATTTCTCAATGCCTTCCCGTCCCAGCTTATCCACCACTACCTTCATCACCAGCACCAGCAGCAGAGACGGTAGCTTCATAGGTAGCTTAGCTAGTCGGTTCAGTAGCAGTCGCAGGAGAAGTTGAGTCGGTTGATGCAGTAGCAGTATATTCAGCAGAAGTTGTTGATTCTGTTGACCAAGATAGAGGAGCACTCCCCACGGATCAGCCTCACCATCATGCAAATGCAGAGGTATCTCATTTGCGCAGAGCTGGCTACCAACCTCACAGATCCAACTCAATCTTTTACACCGATGTATCGTACTCTCTCGACCAGGTCATCATAAGAAAATACTGCTAAATCTTTCCGAAGTTAGAGAAGGAGGGAAGGCGCGCTACAACTAACATAACAGCCAGCTGAAAAACGTTAGCTAGCTAGGTACGTAGTCGCTTTAGCGAAGCTTATGGGTAACGCGCAATGGCTTTCTCTGATAGGGGCTCGCTTCTTCAAGCTCCGCCCAACCTATACAAGGTGCTGCTCGCTTTCTCTCAGCCACTAGTGGCTTATGTAGTGGTCGGCATTCCTACGTGCTCCTCTTTGCCCCCTACTTCAAAATCCAAAGGTCACCTTTGGATGTTGTCGTGACGCTTTGGTTACAAAGGTTACCGGGGTCTAGGTTTATGGATGGATTCAGTCAGCGAAAGTCCCTCCAACTCAATAAATATCAACAACATGTCGTGATCG
>NC_040043.1:23853106-23995300 GCF_003713205.1 Coffea eugenioides
TTCCTGCTATTATTATTCACTCTTAATGGTCTAAAAATAAGGGTCTAAAGTCCCTCAATTAAATTGCGCGGGTAAAAACGCGTACTTCCAATTTGTGCGCGGTAGAGTGGAATTTTCACGAAATTCTTATAACGATAGTATCACTAACTATTACTTGAGTAGTTAAACATAAAAATACCTATTTTAAGACTAGTGTGTAAGTCTCCAATTTTTCAAGCTCATAGTACTCTCAAATCGGTTATTGTCTCCAAACGCGTATTCGCTATTCTCACTTAACGAGCTTCCAAAAATTAAATTTTGAAACGAGTCACTTTAAAAATACATGTGAGCTATTATTCTATGTAATTGAGTAATAAAAGGTCAAAATAAAATATTCTGAGTAAATGGCCAAATAAATAATTAAATAAGCTAGAAATAGGAAATTTAAATAAGTAAATTTTGCGAGTCTTCACATGTGGCAGAGAGGAGAGTAGTGACAATGGTAGGGATGGGGGAAAGGTAAGGAAAGAAATTAAAATAAAAATTTTTAAACTATCTCAAAAAGTTTTAAATATTAAAATACCCCAAAAACTAATGATTTTTTTTCTGTTTTACTTGGTTATATTAACATCCATACTTGAAGTTTCCAAACTTGAAGTCCTTCCATCAGTGAAAAAGACTTCTATCAGGTGCTTTTATGAGGTGGCACCGCCACAGAAGTCCTTAATTAGAATCGCAGCATATACTCATGTTCCAAATTGGCCAGAAATAAAAATTAGGGACTAAATCAGCACTAATGAAAAGTTTAGGGATGAATTTGGCCATTTTCCCAAAAAAGAAAATTTCAGATGCCCTCCAAAACATTATTGAAACCATGGATAACTCCACCTATTTGCCAGAAGAAACGGAAAGGTACTAAAGACAAGCAACTGTAAGAAACTTCCAGTAAAGTGAAACTTTAAGTCTACCTATAACACATTATGGCAAAAACCACATCGATTTCTTTTTCTCAAGTTATATGTACAAACATAATCATACAGCTGAGATCAACACTACGAGAATGCTTCATCCTCTTTTAAGAGTTCAGTCCATTTGATCCATAGCTCCAGAAACTAAAGAACATATGTGAAGTTTGTAAAAGATATTAGCACTGACATGAAATAGAACATGAACCAGTGTTTGGATCTTTCACGGCTTTGAAATTGTCAGTGCTCATTCCAAATTGACCCAAAATGCAATTTTTGATTTCCTTCAGCTGACCTGATCAAAAGGTATACAATTCAACTTAGTGAGAGATATCATCATATGTAATTGAAGACACACATAAACTAGAAATAATTGATACCCTAAAATACTTTCACCATCAACCGTATCAAAGTAAAGCAAACAAAGTTAAAGTAGTTTTTGCTGCACTTATCCAGGGTTCAACAAAATGAACTATCCTTGCTTGAAGTGCAAAATAGGGAAAAAAAAATAGGAGAAGCAGATAAAAGCCATAGAATGTAAGAATAAAGCCACAAACAATAGTGTTGGCTGCCGATGAACTCAGAAAAGTGACTCAACTGCACAAGGCGTGTTGCAAATATGTAGACAAACCAAGATCAAAAGTTTAATAAAACATAAACAAAAGGATTGGAGTTGTTCTATCAGCATAGTATGGTTTCCAAAATCTACACCTTGGGTTCATGAAAGTACAAGAATCAATATCTCATTTAATCATCATCTCCAAAGGCAGCAAAGATAAACCATGAAGAGCTTGAACAAATTCACCCTCTACAACTTCAAGCACTGCCAGGCTTATTAATAATTTGCAAATACTTCACTACAAAATGAGTCTATCCCTTCAACATGCAACACAGGATATGATGACAGAAACAAACGTAGTTCATCCTTGAACTATATCAGATTAACTAAATGGAATATTTCAGGCACTAAATGTTATGAAGGAAAAGCAGACAAAAGCACGCTCAATTGCACAAGCACAGTAACACATACTATAAGAAATACCTTCACCATGGTTCACATATATGGAAGTGCATACATTTCCCTTGAACCATCCTCTTGCTGATCTCAATAACCGTTTGTCCATCACTTCCACTATCAATGGTAGAGATTATGGCGTAAGATGATGGCAGAAATTGTAGCAAAGATTATGGCATAAATCATGCCCAAGATTTGTTCATTAATTGTGTATATATACTTACCTAGAATAGAATATTAGTAATTAGGACATTAACTGTAATTAGCTATGTATAGATGACTACCTAAAATAGATTGTACAGAAATTCTTATTTAAGGGAAATGATCATCAAGTAAAAGGGCATTCAACCAATTTACTCAGAAATTGTCATGGTGCCAGAGCTAGTCTCTTGAATCCATAGCTGAATATTTGAATCATTTAGTTTTCTGGGTTGATTAATTTCTAATCAACATTTTGGCTTTGAGATTTTTTTTCATTCAATTTTGTGATTTCAAAATTGCATTGAATTTTTTCTTTCTCATTTTTATGAATGTCTATTGAGAATTCTTTTGGAAGCTCACCTACAGAGACTTCGGCTATCAAATTTACAGGAAAGAATTATGCAGCCTGGGAATTTCAATTCAGAATGTTTCTGAAAGGGAAGGAGCTTTGGGGTCACATTGATGGGACTTCTCCTGCTCCCAAAAATGAGAAAGAACTTGGTCAATGGGAGGCAAAGGATGCTAGAATTATTTCTTGGATTTTAGCTTCCATTGAAGCTCATATGGTGAACAATTTGCGTTCATTTGGTACAGCTAGGGAGATGTGGGGTTATCTGCAGCGCATATATCATCAGAATAATACTGCAAGATGATTTCAGCTTGAACACGAGATTAGTACCTTCAGTCAAGGTAATCTCTCTATTGAGCAATATTATTCTGGATTTATTAATTTATGGAGCGAATATTCTAGTCTTATCTACTCCTAGGTACCTAAGGAGGCCTTAGGCAGCCTTCAACAGGTTCATGAAGTTAGTATGCGTGATCAATTTTTGATGAAACTGAGATCAGAATTTGAGGTTACTTGGGGTGGATTGCTGAATCGAAATCCGGTTCCTTCTTTGGATGTTTGTCTTGGTGAATTATTACGGGAAGAATAGCGATTGGCTACACAATCTGTTCTAAGTGCATCTGGAAGGACATCAGAAGTTGTCAATGTTGCTTATGCTGCACAAGGGAGGAATAGAGGAAAGGGATCAATGCAGTGCTACAGCTGCAAGGAGTTTGGACATATTGCTAGCAATTGTGGTAAGAAATTTTGCAATTACTGTAAACAGAATGGACATATTATCAAGGACTGTCCTACACGACCAGAAAACAGGCGAACTCAAGCTTTTCGCGCTGCAGTTCCAGATCCTACTATTATTGGTCCTCCACTTACAACCACAAGCACCAATCAGGCTATTCTTACTCCAGAAATGGTCCAACAGATGATTCTCACAGCATTTTCTGCCCTTGGGCTTCAGGGCCAAGGTAAGACAATCTTTTCTACTTGGTCTGTTGATTCTGGAGCATCCAATCATATGACCGGCTCTACTGATTCGTTACAGAATTTGCAGCAGTATACTGGTAGAAAAAATATACAGATTGCTAATGGTAGTAATCTTCCAATTACAGCCATTTGTGATCTTGGACATTCTTTTCGTCATGTTTTTGTCGCTCCTAAGTTGTCTACTAGTTTAATTTCTGTTGGTCAGTTGGTGGATGATAACTGCAATGTCAACTTCTCTCGTGATGGTTGTCGTGTGCAGGATCAGATGACGGGAAAGGTGATCGCAAGGGGGCCTAAAGTGGGAAGATTATTTCCGTTGTAATTTGCTATTCCTACACCTTTATCTTTAGCCTCTATGATTGTTGAAAATAAGGCTGACGTTTGGCATAAGCGATTAGGTCATCCAAATAATGTGATATTATCTAATTTGATGAAGCTTGGTCTTCTTGAAAAAAAAAATCAGTGTTCTACTCATGCATTGTCTCTTGATTGTTCTACTTGTAAGTTAGGAAAGAGCAAAACTTTACCTTTTCCTACTTATGGTAGTCGTGCTAATGCATGTTTTGAGATAATACACAGTGATGTTTGGGGCATTACTCCTATCATTTCACATGCGCATTATAGATATTTTGTGACGTTCATTGATGACTATAATCGGTTCACATGGATATATTTTTTGTGCACCAAAGCTGAGGTATTTACTATTTTTCAAACTTTTGTGGCTTATATTGAGACACAATTTTCCACAACTATTAAGATTTTCCGATCTAATAATGGTGGCAAATATGTGTCACATACCTTTCAAGCCTTCTTGCAACATAAAGGCATTCTCTCTCAGCGATCATGTCCTTATACGGCCCAACAGAATTGGGTGGCTGAGCGTAAAAACCGTCACTTGTTGGATATTGTTCGAACATTACTCTTACAGTCTTCAGTGCCATCTAAATTTTGGGTTGAAGCTTTGACAACTGCAGTGTATTTGATTAATCGTCTACCTTTTCAGCAATTGGGTTTTGACTCTCCTTATTATCGCCTTTTTGGTGTCCATCTTGATTATCACATGTTACACCCATTTGGCTGTGTTTTTTTTGTTCACTTGCCACCTCATGAGCGTCACAAGCTTACAGCCCAATCAGTTCGGTGTGCTTTTATGGGTTATAGCACCACTCAGAAAGGATTTTTATGCTATGATGCTGTTGCTAACCATTTTCGCGTTTCTAGAAATGTAATTTTCTTTGAGCATGAGTACTATTTTCTGTGAGGACTCGCAAATTCCTTGTATTTTTCCTCAAAAATAACCTTTTATTTGAAAAATTAGTATTTATCAAAGGCCACTACCCAAATATTACACATTAAGTGTAGATAAACCTAGAAAATAGGGTTTTACGCTTCGGTTTCAAGTTTGGAGCGAAATTAGGGTTTTCGCGATTTTTCGCCGGATGAATTTTCGGTACAGAGTAAGAATTAATTTGGGGATTAAAAGTGACTTTTAAGTGAGAAATAATATGTGACTAGTGGCAATGATATAAGGTTAGTGAATGGGAAGTAAAAACCCTAGTACGTGAGTTTTTAAGAAAAACGGCGCGATCCGGCGGGTCCCGCGCATTACCGATTGAACGCACTGCTTGACCACCATTTTTCTTACCCAACAAGTTTGTTGACTTTTGTACATAATATCTTCTTAAATTGCAGCAAGGTTGACCGAAATTAGTGGCCAAGAAAGGCAAGAAAGAAAGAGAAAAAAAAAAAGAGGTGGTGGTGGTGACACTTGTCACCACCTCATGGCTTCTTAACCAAGACAATTACCATCCATTTAACTCCAACACTTAGCCAATTTCTTCTTCATTTCTGCTGTTGCTGGCCGTGAGAAGCAAGAAGAAAAACCCAAAGGAAAACATTTCATTTCATCTTCAATCCAACAACTTAGGAAGAAATCACACAAAGTAAACCGATTAAACTTGTTCTTGAGTGACTAGTAAGTGAGTTGTGGTGAGTTTTTTGAAGGAGAAAGCTTGGGTTACTTGTAGTGACCTTTATTCAAGGTAAGAGAGTTTATCTCTCTAAGTTTTGCTTTCAATTTTGTTAAATTAAGCTTAGTAGTTTGATTTTGTGGTGGAATCATGGATGATTAGCATGTTTTACAAGTTTTCCCCAATTTATTTGATGAATTAGGGCTTGTGGAAATTCTGCCCAAATTGTTGTAAGATGCTTATATGTTGCAATTGAAGTTTTATAGGGTGTTGTGGTAGTGATTAGACCAAGAAATTAAGGAAAGTTGCACTAGAAACTCAAAATTCCAGAATCTGGAAAATTTTCCCAACATTCTGTCCGAATTTGTATCTGTGTGTTAGAGGCCTAATTGGCCTTAGCTCAAAGAATAAAAGTTGTAGAGAATGGCATTTTATAGGTGCCTACAAAATTTCAGCTCAATCGGAGCAACTTAGGACTTGAAAAGTCCAAAATACCCTTACTGTTCTAAGTATTTCCCAGCAGTCCGTTTCACCAGTTAAGTCCAGTTTATCACGTTTTTTTGACCAGGATCCATTCTGATTTAGCTCTGGGCCAAAACATGAAAGTTGTAGTGTTCTGAAGTAGCTTTAAAATTCCTCTAAGAACACCTGAATTGGATTTTTGTACACTGAGTTATGACCATTACAGTGTTCTGCGATTAAGCAGCCGACGAATTGGTTTCTGGTTTAGCAATTCGAGAATTTGACCAAGTTACATTAGAAACTGGACTAAGTGACCTTCATGAACATTGTAGCCCTGAGTCTTAGCTTCGAAACGGCATAGGTTACGTCTTAATCCGATAAGCGTAGCCTCGGATAAGTTATTTCCGCTTTCATACGTCAAATCTGTCTTTTGCTAAATTGAATTTCTGCACTTGTTATTACTGTATTTCTTATTCTTATGATATTGTGAACCTATGGAATGGCTCTTGACTTGAATTGCTTATGTGTGATGTTGGGTTGTGGTTGAGGAAAAATAATGAAGCCAAAATGGCTGGAGAATTAGGTAAACACAAAGGGCGTGCTGCCCAAATTTTCGCCCGATGGCTAGTTTTCTATTTGAACTTGTATGCTTTTGTTTGGCCAATACCATGACCGGTTTTCCATTTTAAAACATGATTTTTCATCCTTGGGTTCAAACAACCCTCTTCTTACTTGAAAGTCATCTTTACACGTGTTACTCTTAATTAGTCGGGTTTCTTTGTTTCCCTTAAATGTTTTGCTCGATAAACTATAATATGTTCTCTTGTTCAACCTTAGGTTTCATTGGTGATTAAGGGTAATATCCGGAAGGATATTTTGCACGATATTTTGCATTTCTAGGTGAGTGTTCCTTATTTGATTCTATGGCTTGTTGTTATCATTTGCTAATGTGTTAAGTGCTTTTAATGATTTCCAAAACGAGCTTCCTAGGCGAGTGTGTACTTTATCGCACTCGACCTAAATAACTGTGCAATTTTCAAGGATTTAATGATTGAAATGTTACTTGCGCATGAATGTAAGCCTTTTGGGCTGAACTGGCCATTGCCCCTTGTTACCGGTCGTCTCGAGCCAGAAGCGGACTCGGTCGGGCGATTAGGGACTTGGGTGAACGTTCGGTATACTCGAGTATTACCCTGTAGGTTGGTGGAGACTGGCCAACGGCCAGGACGGGGGTGAATGAATGAATGAATGAACAAACGATCGAACGAGGGTTATTGATAAACGAAAAATGCAGTTTCAAATGATTGGAGGAATAAGGGGAAATGTCAGGAGAACGAATGAACGAAATAACGAATTGCTCCTTGTGAGCCGTATCCTTTTAATGAATGTGTTACTATCGCTTTCCATTGTAAATGTTTCTTGAATTATTGATACTCCATGATTAATGTATTGGATTGATTATCTGATTATGTGTTCGGAACCTCACTGGGCTTTTAGCTCATCCCTTTAGTTTTGTTTTCCTTACAGGGAAAGGCGAGCGAGGACGTGAGCTTGAGATAGACTAGCCAATCTAGTTTTGTTTCTTTTGTTTCTTTTGTAGTGGTTCTCGCCTAGTGCTTGGCACGGGCTGGACATATGAAGGATTGAGAACCCTTGTATATTTGATGTTCATATTCTCTTTTGGGTTGGCAATGTATATAAGTTCCGCTTTAAGTTTGAATTAATGCCCTATTTATTCTTGTGATTTATTTCAATTTTTAATTGAGGACTGTAGCGAACGACTGAGTCCCGGCGAGAGCTGGGCAGGTGGCCCGCCGAACCCTCTGGTACGCCTTAGGGGGAGGTGGGGTCGTTACAAGTGGTATCAGAGCTTAGGCTTCAGATCTCTGTAGTGTATCCTAGATTAAAGATTAGGATACCGGACTGTGGGATTTGATTGGACTTGAAAGTTAAGCGATTGAGGGATTAAACTTATAGCTGCTTCGCATGGTTTCTACGTGGAGTGACCCTGGACTAAGTGGTGAAAAGTATGAGGGACTAAGTGAAGCTATGAATTGCGAATGTTATAGGCCTTAAATCTTTCTCATGGTATCGGAAGACCATAGATAGGTATGTCAGGTAGGAATTCCGATTGTAGATAGTTTACTCTTGAGACTGCAGCTCGAGATGTGAATTATCTTCTTTCGGATTCTCGTGCCTGAGTACTCTATAGTTGAGGTGCTGCTAAATACTTGAGACTTGTATTTTGGGAACATGAACAGGCTTTGTCTGACTAGAATGAGCACAAGAGGTCAGGGACATCTAGTTTGGATAGTAAATGACGTGAGAGACCAGACGGGCTGATACTGGGGCGACTTCACCTTTTCCTTTTGATTTACCTGTATATTGTTACTACATGACGTTAGTATACCTGTATGTACATGGTTATCTGTTCAACTTGATATGTATTTGTGTATTTGCTTATCCGTCTTTTTGGTATGGCGTGTTATGTGGGTATATGTTTATTTGAATATTTGGTGCCCTCAATAGTTACTTTAGTAACCTTATCGTGTTTATTTACTAAATTACCTTTTGGGGGAAAAGAAAAGAGAGGGAAAACATATATATGGACGGGAGACGTAGCCGTGGACGTGGACATGGCTGTGGGAATGAACGAGCTCAAGAGCCAAGAGAGGAAAGAGAAACAACAGCTGCACAAGAGCAAGGAACGAGGGTTGAAGCCGAAGACCAAATGGCAACGGTAATGCAACAAATGACAGATATCTTGGCAAGACTGGTGGATCAACAAGGCCAAATGGCCGTGAATCAACCCCGGAACCCTGAAATCGGAGAAGATAAGGCTCTTGAGAGGTTTCAGAAATTTACTCCTCCGAAATTCCTTGGAGGATCTGATCCGGATATAGCCGAACAATGGTTAGAGGCCATGATTAATATTTTCACCGTCTTGAACTACACCGAGCAAAGACAAGTAAACTTTGCGGTGTTCCAATTTAAAGGATCGGCCCGAGCGTGGTGGAACGTTATTAAAGCAAAATGGGAAAGAGAACAGACCGTATGGACATGGACGAATTTCATAAGGGAATTTAACGAGAAATACCTCCCTCCTTTAGTTCAAGAGAGGAGAGAAGAAGAGTTTATTGGACTACGCCAGGGAACGTTAAGTGTGGCCGAATATGAAACGAAATTTACGAAACTATCCAAGTTTGCTTCTGAATTGGTGGCCACAGAACGGCGAAGAGTAAGACGGTTTATACAAGGATTAAATTTGGAACTCCAAGAAGCATTAGCGGCAGTACAAGTGAATACGTTTACGGAGGCCCTTGAGAAAGCTCAAAGAATCGAGACTGCAAAGGCACAGATAAAAGCTTCCCAGACCCAGAAAAGGAGTGCATCGAGTAGTGTAGTGGAGGAATTAAGTGAAGCGAGAGTCCCTTCCAAAGTGCAAAAAGTGAACTTTTTGTCCCACCCACCATGGACATTAGGGGCGATAGGTGAAGGATCTACAAAAGAAAGCCAAACCAGATTTGGGAAAAGTTTTCAAGAAAGCAAAAAGATGGTTTCTCACGTGGTCTGTGGGTACTGTGGAAAGGCAAATCATGTCGAAAGCGATTGTTGGAGAAAGGGGCGGAAATGTTTAATCTGCGGAAGTGGCGATCATCAAGTTAGCAACTGTCCGAGGAGACAGTCACGTGAAAGCAATACTCTGCAACTGGATGGAGCTAAGTCACAAGTGAATGAAGAAGGGAAACGAACTAGCGGACCGGCAAAGGTTTATGCTTTAGACAACCGACAAGTTCCGGACTCGTCTGAGGCAACTGAAGGTAAAATTTCGAGGACGAAATTTTTTTAAGGGGGAGAGAATGTGAGGACTCGCAAATTCCTTGTATTTTTCCTCAAAAATAACCTTTTATTTGAAAAATTAGTATTTATCAAAGGCCACTACCCAAATATTACACATTAAGTGTAGATAAACCTAGAAAATAGGGTTTTACGCTTCGGTTTCAAGTTTGGAGCGAAATTAGGGTTTTCGCGATTTTTCGCCGGATGAATTTTCGGTACAGAGTAAGAATTAATTTGGGGATTAAAAGTGACTTTTAAGTGAGAAATAATATGTGACTAGTGGCAATGATATAAGGTTAGTGAATGGGAAGTAAAAACCCTAGTACGTGAGTTTTTAAGAAAAACGGCGCGAACCGGCGGGTCCCGCGCATTACCGATTGAACGCACTGCTTGACCACCATTTTTCTTACCCAACAAGTTTGTTGACTTTTGTACATAATATCTTCTTAAATTGCAGCAAGGTTGACCGAAATTAGTGGCCAAGAAAGGCAAGAAAGAAAGAGAAAAAAAAAAGAGGTGGTGGTGGTGACACTTGTCACCACCTCATGGCTTCTTAACCAAGACAATTACCATCCATTTAACTCCAACACTTAGCCAATTTCTTCTTCATTTCTGCTGTTGCTGGCCGTGAGAAGCAAGAAGAAAAACCCAAAGGAAAACATTTCATTTCATCTTCAATCCAACAACTTAGGAAGAAATCACACAAAGTAAACCGATTAAACTTGTTCTTGAGTGACTAGTAAGTGAGTTGTGGTGAGTTTTTTGAAGGAGAAAGCTTGGGCTACTTGTAGTGACCTTTATTCAAGGTAAGAGAGTTTATCTCTCTAAGTTTTGCTTTCAATTTTGTTAAATTAAGCTTAGTAGTTTGATTTTGTGGTGGAATCATGGATGATTAGCATGTTTTAGAAGTTTTCCCCAATTTATTTGATGAACTAGGGCTTGTGGAAATTCTGCCCAAATTGTTGTAAGATGCTTATATGTTGCAATTGAAGTTTTATAGGGTGTTGTGGTAGTGATTAGACCAAGAAATTAAGGAAAGTTGCACTAGAAACTCAAAATTCCAGAATCTGGAAAATTTTCCCAACATTCTGTCCGAATTTGTATCTGTGTGTTAGAGGCCTAATTGGCCTTAGCTCGAAGAATAAAAGTTGTAGAGAATGGCATTTTATAGGTTCCTACAAAATTTCAGCTCAATCGGAGCAACGTAGGACGTGAAAAGTCCAAAATACCCTTACTGTTCTAAGTATTTCCCAGCAGTCCGTTTCACCAGTTAAGTCCAGTTTATCACGTTTTTTGACCAGGATCCATTCTGATTTAGCTCTGGGCCAAAACATGAAAGTTGTAGTGTTCTGAAGTAGCTTTAAAATTCCTCTAAGAACACCTGAATTGGATTTTTGTACACTGAGTTATGACCATTACAGTGTTCTGCGATTAAGCAGCCGACGAATTGGTTTCTGGTTTAGCAATTCGAGAATTTGACCAAGTTACATTAGAAACTGGACTAAGTGACCTTCATGAACATTGTAGCCCTGAGTCTTAGCTTCGAAACGGCATAGGTTACGTCTTAATCCGATAAGCGTAGCCTCGGATAAGTTATTTCCGCTTTCATACGTCAAATCTGTCTTTTGCTAAATTGAATTTCTGCACTTGTTATTACTGTATTTCTTATTCTTATGATATTGTGAGCCTATGGAATGGCTCTTGACTTGAATTGCTTATGTGTGATGTTGGGTTGTGGTTGAGGAAAAATAATGAAGCCAAAATGGCTGGAAAATTAGGTAAACACAAAGGGCGTGCTGCCCAAATTTTCGCCCGATGGCTAGGTTTCTATTTGAACTTGTATGCTTTTGTTTGGCCAATACCATGACCGGTTTTCCATTTTAAAACATGATTTTTCATCCTTGGGTTCAAACAACCCTCTTCTTGCCTGAAAGTCATCTTTACACGTGTTACTCTTAATTAGTCGGGTTTCTTTGTTTCCCTTAAATGTTTTGCTCGATAAACTATAATATGTTCTCTTGTTCAACCTTAGGTTTCATTGGTGATTAAGGGTAATATCCGGAAGGATATTTTGCACGATATTTTGTATTTCTAGGTGAGTGTTCCTTATTTGATTCTATGGCTTGTTGTTATCATTTGCTAATGTGTTAAGTGCTTTTAATGATTTCCAAAACGAGCTTCCTAGGCGAGTGTGTACTTTATCGCACTCGACCTAAATAACTGTGCAATTTTCAAGGATTTAATGATTGAAATGTTACTTGCGCATGAATGTAAGCCTTTTGGGCTGAACTGGCCATTGCCCCTTGTTACCGGTCGTCTCGAACCAGAAGCGGACTCGGTCGGGCGATTAGGGACTTGGGTGAACGTTCGGTATACTCGAGTATTACCCTGTAGGTTGGTGGAGACTGGCCAACGGCCAGGACGGGGGTGAATGAATTGAATGAATGAACAAACGATCGAACGAGGGTTATTGATAAACGAAAAATGCAGTTTCAAATGATTGGAGGAATAAGGGGAAATGTCAGGAGAACGAATGAACGAAATAACGAATTACTCCTTGTGAGCCGTATCCTTTTAATGAATGTGTTACTATCGCTTTCCATTGTAAATGTTTCTTGAATTATTGATACTCCATGATTAATGTATTGGATTGATTATCTGATTATGTGTTCGGAACCTCACTGGGCTTTTAGCTCATCCCTTTAGTTTTGTTTTCCTTACAGGGAAAGGCGAGCGAGGACGTGAGCTTGAGATAGACTAGCCAATCTAGTTTTGTTTCTTTTGTTTCTTTTGTAGTGGTTCTCGCCTAGTGCTTGGCACGGGCTGGACGTATGAAGGATTGAGAACCCTTGTATATTTGATGTTCATATTCTCTTTTGGGTTGGCAATGTATATAAGTTCCGCTTTAAGTTTGAATTAATGCCCTATTTATTCTTGTGATTTATTTCAATTTTTAATTGAGGACTGTAGCGAACGACTGAGTCCCGGCGAGAGCTGGGCAGGCGGCCCGCCGAACCCTCTGGTACGCCTTAGGGGGAGGTGGGGTCGTTACATTTTCAGCAGCATGTTTTGCCTTCCAAGCGTGTCCTTCTTCCTAGCTTTGATGATATCTCGCCACCAATTAAGTGTTTTAAACCCGACATTGTCTATCAACGATGCAGGGCCCCATCATCACAAATCCTTCCCGACCCTAAACCAATGCCTGCTCCAGTGGTTCTTCGAAGATCTTCTCGTATCCGTCAACCTCCTGCTAGGTATGGCTTCTCTGCCACTTTAGCTAATACTGCAGTTCCTACCTCTTATTCTCAAGCAACTAAGCATGCATGTTGGGTAAAAGCTATGCAAGAAGAACTTCATGCTCTCCAGGAGAATCGTACTTGGGATATTGTTCCATGCCCTAGTGGTGTTAAGCCCATTGGTTGTAAGTGGATCTATTCCATTAAACTCCGGTCTGATGGCTCACTTGATCGATATAAAGCGAGATTGGTGGCACTTGGCAATAAACAAGAATATGGAATAAATTATGAGGAGACATTTGCACTCGTCGGAAAAATGACAACAGTGCGCCTTGTTCTAGCTATTGCTGCTTCTAAGGGCTGGTCATTGCGACAAATGGATGTTAAGAATGCCTTTTTGCATGGGGATCTTAAAGAAGAAATTTATATGACTCCACCATCAGGGTTATTTTCTACACCTTCATTTGATGTTTGTAAGTTGAAACGATCACTCTATGGTTTGAAACAGGCTCCACGTGCTTGGTTTGATAAGGTTCGTTCTATGCTTATTAATTTCTCATTTGTCCAAAGTCAGTATGACTCCTCTTTGTTTCTTTGCAACACACCTAAAGGAATTGTCCTGCTTCTGGTATATGTTGATGATATTGTTATTACAGGGATTGCTACTGACTTGATTTCTAAGCTTCAAGATCATATTCAGACTTCTTTTCATATGAAGGACTTGGGTCATTTACAGTATTTTTTAGGTCTTGAGGTGCGTTCCACCTCAGCTGGTATCTTCTTACACCAGCATAAATACATTCAAGAGTTAATTGCTTTGGCTGGCCTTCAAGATGGTCATTCAGTTGATACTCCCTTGGAGGTGAATGTTAAATATCGTCATGATGAGGGTGATTTTCTATCTGATCCTTCTTTATATAGACAGCTGGTAGGCAGCCTCAATTATCTGACTATTACTCGGCCTGATATTTCTTTTGTTGTTCAACAAGTCAGTCAATTTATGCAAGCCCCTAGGCACCTTCATCTCGCCGCTGTTCGTCGCATTGTTCGCTATTTGAAAGGCACTTCTGCTCGAGGTCTTTTCTTTCAAGTCGACTCTCCTATTCGTCTGGTTGCATACAGTGATGCTGATTGGGCTGGTTGTTTTGATACTAGACGTTCCATTACCGGTTGGTGCATGTTTATTGGTAACTCTCTCGTTTCTTGGAAAAGCAAGAAGCAAGATCGGGTGTCTAAGTCTTTTACTGAGTCTGAGTATCGGGCCATGTCCTCTGCGTGTTCTGAAATTGTTTGGCTTCGTGAATTGTTGGGTGAACTTGGGTTTCCTCAAATTGAGCCTACTCCGCTCCATGCAGATAACACCAGTGCTATTCAAATTGCTGCTAACCCAGTATTTCATGAGCGTACCAAGCACATTGAAGTAGATTGTCACTCTATTCGTGAAGCATTTGATGCTCATGTCATCTCTCTTCCACATATCACCACTGCTCTCCAAACTGCTGATGTGTTCACTAAGGCTCTTTCCAAACCTAGACATCACTTTCTTGTTGACAATTTGATGCTAGTTGATCACCCAGCATCGATTTGATGGGGGATATCAATGGTAGAGATTATGGCATAAGATGATGGCAGAAATTGTAGCAAAGATTATGGCATAAATCATGCCCAAGATTTGTTCATTAATTGTGTATATATACTTACCTAGAATAGAATATCAGTAATCAGGACATTAGCTGTAATTAGTTATGTATAGATGACTACCTAAAATAGATTGTACAGAAATTCTTATTTAAGGGAAATGATCATCAAGTAAAAGGGCATTCAGCTAATTTACTCAGAAATTGTCATCCACAAGTATCTATTCTTTAGCAGCACCTGAAGCAAAGCTTTATCTGCTCACATTAACCTTCCCCTTCCTCCAGAATCTTCCTAATGCACTAGCCACCTCAGCTCACAATAGTTCCTCTTACTTCTGCAAAAATTCTAGATCCTCTTCTCCTCCTCCACTCTTCTCCCCTGGAACACATTTTCTTCTGCAAAAATGAAGCATTTCTATATTTACACGTGAAGAGCAAAAAAGAGTCATTTAACAGCAACTACCCAAAGAAGTTCACACCACCAAAGGTCAACAATCATTTCTTCCTTCATCTTTTGACGTTTTTCATCTGCTAATGGCTCCAAGCGAACAATCTGTCTTCTAGCTTGATCATATGATGGGTCAACTTCCAAAACCTTTGTCTTATCTGCATATTGTATTGAACATCAGCATAGGAAGCAATAAATTGTGAAAAGCCATATGCACTATATGAGAAGATTAATGAATGCCATTGGCTTTGTGTGTGTGTGTGTGTGTGTAGAGAGAGAGAGAGAGAACAAGCAAGATTGCTGCCATTATGTGACGACCCCACTTCTCCCAAGGGCGAACCCAAGGGTATCGGCGGGCCGCCTGCCTAGCTCGCGCCAGGACTCAAAACTTAAAGAAATAAAACTAGATAAATCGAAAGAGCACTATATACAATATATACAATCCCAAAAGTTATATTTACATCTTCAAAAGTCTCGAGTCAAACCACTCTAATACACTATAACCACAACCAGCAGAAGATAGACCCTAAGAAGGGTCCTTATACAAACCACCAAAACTAAAACAAACATCCTAACTGTTTAACTAATACAAGCCAATCTAACTATACTAGTGTACGAGCCAAAAGTCCCCGCGTCGGCCCCTGCTAAGGAAAACAAAAGGAAAGGGGTAAGCTATATGCTTAGTAAGTAAACAGGGGCGAAAGCATAAATTTCACGTAACAACAGTTACACAGTAAGAGTAAAGCAAAAGCAGAAAAGTAACATCACATAATAAGGATACAGGTGGCTCCAAAGCCAATTCATATGCCATGCGTGATCTCCTGCCGACACTCCGTCGACCACACTCAATGGTCCGTAGAACTTCACTTGTACACCCACCGACACCTTATCACCCTCACTGGCCAGTCACCTCACAAACTTGCCCGGGCGAACGAAATCACAAACTTGAGCTTGAGTCACAAGCTCGGGTCACAAACTTGGTCACCTTCTCGGTGAACCGGATTCACAAAATTGGTTCATAACATGAACCTACAAACTTGGTGACCTCAGACTAAGTTGGACTGACTTCGACCAAGCCCTAACCGGCTCGAATAGTCCAAACAGGTCTTAGATCGGGCCCACGAACTCACAAACTTTGCAAACTTCACAAACTTTACTCGAAAGTCGCCCCGAGCCACAAGCTCAAGGGTTTTGGTTCCAAAAGGTTCATATACATATGCCAAGTACAATTATACATTCAAATTAGGGTTTAGGTCGAGTGCGATAAAGTACACCCTCGCCTAAGTACCCTTTTCACACATCTCAAACACATAGCAAAGAAAACACACCAAACTGGCCTGAATACTTACTCAAAACGGAAATAGCAAAAGTACGAAGTCGGATCGAAATGATCAGCTAGTAGTGGACCCCACCAGATCCGCCCAGCTCACCACCGTCTGAAATAGGAGATTGTGTCACATAATATCGTAAACGGCTACTATCGTGCCTCAAACAAACAAAACGGCAAAAACGGCACGCGCGCACGTACATATGACGGACGGAAACGGAAACGGCCGTTAGCGGAAACGGCAGATTTGACACTCGTTTCTATTTTAATCATAAGTTGAGCTACGAATATCGGATTAAGGCGTATGAGATTCCATATCGAAGCTTACAGGATGAACAACAACTGTTATGAAGACATCCAGAACTAAAACTGGAGGCTTCAGTCCCAAATGAACCAAACACAATCACTTACGAAATCTGGCCAATGCATAAATGGTCAGTTTTGAGTGCAAACTGTTTTCTATGCTACACATGGGCAAAAGAGCTGAAAATTGGCAGTTAGCTAGTTCATTCCAGATGGAACAACTTTCATGAAGGTCGGCAATCCAAATTTGGAACGGAAGTTGGTCATCAGGACCAAAACAGATCTGACCAGAAAATGGTCATTTTCACGGGCAGGCCTTATTTGCTCGGCTATATCTCAGGTTTTATAAATCCGATTCATGAAATTCCAAGGGCGTTAGAAAGCTCTGATATAGGGCTATAAGTTTGGTGTTTTGGTCGCAAGCCCAAACAGCTTGTAACCTAGTCAAACGTGAAGCCGAAGCTCCAGTCATAAACTGTCCGGATATAAAACAGTTCTGACATGCATTCTTATTTCGATCATCACTCGAGCTACGGGACTCGGATTTTGACGCACTTTATAGCGTTTCGAAGCTGTGACCAAGAACTACATTTATTATGAAGGAATCAAAATCCAGATCATACAGGATCAAAATGAAAACCCCCACGGTCAGAAGCTGAAATGCAAAACGTACCCAAACTAATGTCTAAAACAGGCCTGAGTGTTCTGTCTATCACTCATAATACCCTACTCCGTTTGACTTGAAACTTTACAGAAATATTCAGGACTTAAGGGGCTACAATGTTGAAGAAGGCAACTTTGTCCAGTTTTGAAGATAACAAGGTCAAAAATGCAAGACACTATACCAGAATCGCAAAACAGGTTCACAAACCGTATCCTAGTACAAACATCATAACTCAGCCTACACAAGTCCAAATCCAGAAATTCCAAAGCCATTCGAAAGCTTAGACACAGGGATACATTTCATCAGAAGACCTCAACATCCAAATCGAAAGCAATGCCAGTCAAAACAGACGAGTTCAAACGCAGTTCACACATTCTGATCAACCCAGAACAGCAACAGTAAAATCGATATATCTCACTCTACACTACTCCAAATGACCTGAAATTTTACAGACACCACAAACACATCAATACCTACAACTTTCATGTTTGAAGAAAAGGCCAATTCGGCCTCTATCTAGGACCAAAAATTTCGGACAGAATGAAGAACCAAGAACCCTAATTTTCCAGAATTTCTTCCAAAACAGAAATTGATTGCAATTATCAATCATTTACACCTACTAGAGTTATTAGCCATCAATTCCAACCATCATAGATAACCACAACATCATGATCACAATTAAACCAGAAAATTCATCAATAAATTGAAAACTTCATCAATTCATCCAAAAACAAGAAATAAACCACAAAAGTCATCACTTGAACTATCACTAGGCATCAATTAAGCTTCATTAGATAAAGGAGAAGGTTCATTCACTACTCACCTAGTAAAACAAGAGAGAGAGAGAGTTGCTTGACACCTTAGCTTCTCCAAACACTTCACCAAACTACTAACTATCACCTAATGAAGAGATTTTATGGAGTAGAACCAAGTTTATGTGATTGTTTTGGAAGATTTGAGCTAGATGGAAGCTAGAAATGGGAAGAGTTTTCTTTCTTCTTTGCTCATGAGAGAGCCGGCCATGGAGGAGAAGAAAAGAGTGAATTTTTGTAATTTTTTTGTGAGATATTTAACTAAATGGTAAAAAAGTCAAAAAAGTCAATAATTGTCTAACAAGTCCAACCAATGAGATAGTGACACTTGTCACTCTATTTAAAGCATCTCTATCCTTTTATTCTCTCTCTCAACAATCACATCACAACCTCTACTTATCTCTTAACACCCGATAAATTTTACACAGTATCCGAAACTTAACCTTATTGGCCGAATTTTTTCGAACTTTTCGCACTAGTGGGTCCCACGTCCGATATACGTTCTTAATTTCTCAAAACCTAACCGATACTTGAAAACTCATCTAAAACCTATATTTACTCAGAAAAATTATCTGGGGAAATTTCCAATAAAGAAAAATGTAGAAAAGGCGGGCGATAAAAACCCGAAACCACCCCACCGATTAACGAATAACCCTCATATCAGCTTACGAACGGACTGGGGCCTCACACATTACACATATAAAGCCACCACCAGTCATAGATTAGTCTTCTTATAAGCACAAGTTTGTGCTAGAAGTTGCCAGCAGCTGCCCAATGACAGTAAAATATTCAAATTCTTACACCGACATACCTGCTATAGTCTCTTCAAATTGTTACAACTTTTCATATGCCTCTTCTCTTCTTAGCAAAACGCTTATGTAGTTAAGGTTTAGCTCCAATGCTTTTGTGCATTCTTTAATAGCATCATCGTATTTTTTCTGTAAAAAAAACCACCAATTAGAACTTCATCAAAATCTAGTCAAAAACTTACCAATGCATGACATATGTATAACAATGCATATAAGTAATGATATCACATTAGGAGTTATTTGCCAATCGGCCAACAAGTTTTAGCAATAGATGATGGAGGCTCCTGTAACATCAACTAAGGGAAAAGAATGGGAAAAGAATACTTTAACGGACAACAAATTATAGTATTAGGAAAAATTTTAAATACTAAGATAAGTACCTTAACTTCTCCAAAGATAACGGATAAGCACATCTTATCTGCCCCTATGAGCTGAAGAATTGATATCCAACTTTGATGGTTCAAATCAAATTAAAAGGGATACAGCCCAGATTGATGAAAATAGATCTTCGAGGAACCTTATTTGAACATAGCTAACAGACATTCTTCCATGTTCGCCATTGACACATTAAGGAGATTACATACAGATTAAGGCACAACCGGTTACCATGGCCAAATTTCCTACTTGTCAAGATTCAAATCTATCAGCTATCCGACGTAATTGGAACAATAATGAAAGAGAGGTCTATTTAGCTCTGGCAAGAAAAGGTGTACACAAAATGAGAATTAGCTGCTTATCACTATCAGAGCCAACATATCTCATTTATAATAACTCAAATTCAGCCTTCATGTGACCATGTCTAGATAACAATGTACACTAGTCAAGAAACTTCAAGGAAACCTCTAACCATGAAAAAAGAATAAATTAAACATTCATAATTTTCATGACAATGCAGTCGCAATAATATCCACTTGTCTTCTTAACTAAAATAAAAAAGTCTTTGTTTCTGACATGAACTATGTACATGTTTTATTACAATACTATTTTTAGAATTTGCCTCGAGTTCTGTCTAATGCTCTCACGGAGAGAGAGAGAGAGAGAGAGAGAGAGAGAGAGTTTTCCATAACAGGATCTTTATGTTTTACTACTCGGCCAAATGATACGCAAGATCAACCCATACTAATCAATTACAACGTTCAAGAATGCATTTCAGACCATAGAGATAGAGAAAGTCAAAGAGCAACTTTTCAAGAAATGCATGCAAAAAGTTAAATTTTACCATGTATCGACTCAGCAAGATGAAAGCTTACCAGTTTATTTAAGATGCAGCATGATTTGCATGGCATATTGACCGTAGTTCAACAAATTTGGGTAAACTAGACACAGCTGGTAAAGCAATATCATACTTAGACAATGCCTCTTCATACTGACCATCTTTAAACAATGTATTATCTTCAAGTTTTACATAATTGGCTTCTGCTAATTCTTTCTGCTCCAAAGACACAGAGCTTAAGAGATGACAAGAACATCTAACAAAAATACAGCTACAAGAGTTTACGAAAAGAACCAAGGCACTAACAGGACAAGAGGATTCCCACGTGACACCAACTTGGATTTCACCAAAAAATTCAGCTTCAACTTTTTTTTTTTTTTGACTTTCAGAATGTTTTCTGCAATGTTGACCACCCACAAGATAAATAGCCCAATTAGATACATACAAAGCTTTAACAGAAGTTTTAGAAATCATCCTTTTCGGGTGGCTAGATACACACATTTTCACAGTCCAAGACAGTCCACATGAAGAAGTTCAATATCAAAAGAAAAAAGTCTTGATTCTTAACCATGAATCACAATCAAGTAAAAAACAGATGTGCTAGTCTGGTGGATAATCTGCCAGATAAATAAAAGAACAAATTTTCTGAACTATGCTTCTTCCTACCCATATCAAGGGGTTGGATTTAGTGAAATAGAAAATTCTTTGCTTCCAGATAATCTGCCAGATAAATAAAAGCACAAATTTTCTGAACTATGTTTTTTCCTACGCATATCAAGGGGTTGGATTTAGTGAAATAGAAAATTCCTTGCTTCCCCAGAGCAGTGGACAGAATAGTTACTATCTACTCTAGCTACCAAAAAAAAAATCAAAAATCATCTACTCCTATTCAAGTGTACAACAAACAACATAAATTATATACCACTTCACCTGAAAGTGACTGAGTTGTATCATACACTTTTCACAAGTATCAAGATTGATACTGGGACAAATGATCAATACTCATCTTAAATACACAAGATGTATTTAATGTAAAACCTATTTCACCATTGACAACACTTTGAAATATTACAAACTTCAACCGAATATTTATTACTGAGAATAAAACAAAGGAACAATGTGGAAAGAATACTGTTCTCAACTGCAGCAGCTGGTTCCTGGTATATCGAATACGTTCCCTCTCCCAAATAGAGTGTCTCCAGTATACAATAGAAAATTAAGAACAGGTTGGAAAAATCAGCTAGAGCAAAAATAGCCCAATGAAACAAGTAAGAATATGGATCTGACAAACTAGGGTGGTGATTGTGTATTACATGATTATGTAATCAACAAATTTGCTAAGTCCATTACAACCTAAAAACTAAGGCATTAAGTTGGTTTAGCATTTCGATAGTAAAAAAAAATAAACATCGCTTATCATGATATATTCAACCAATGGTGCAAAAGCACCCGTGCAACTGCCCCATTTTAAAATAGGAAGTAATTCAAATGCATGCAGAGTCCTTTGCAAACTATCCTTGGATGCAAAAGTAAAAAAGTGAGATCACAGACATTCACCACTGCAGAGGCCCCGTCCTGGGCCGAGACACGTGGCAGCCCAGGAAGGCCAGAGCTGGGCTCGGACCTCAGGCCCATGGCCACCATCCTGAGGCACACCGCCGCTAGGGCTCCGGAGGGTTCCAGAGAACAATCCCGCAGAGGGCGGGAAATATCCCCCTCGGCGCGGGATTGAGACTATTCTGGGTAGGTCCCGAAACGTACGGAGGTCGGACTTACCAGCAGTTATAAATGGTAATGCACATCCACTACACAAGGTACGCTCACTATTGGCAAATTACCCCCGACTGTTTTATTCCTTGTGAATTTCAATCACCGGAAAGCTAACTTGACCGTCGGAGTGCCCTCGGGGACCACCTCGAGGCTCCCCTATCAGTCACCCTAGAGAGCTCTTCTCGTTTGTCTTGTAGGGTTGGAACACGCTCCTCCCATCAGCACGCCGAGCTCATCAGGTCAGCTCGGTCCGGGGAAGCTCAGCGCTTCTTCAACCACCAAGTCATAACGAAATCAAGCGCATACAGAGTTGCAAGTGGCAACTTGATGGACACAGAATGGTGATCTCAATATTCATCATTATAAGGAAAATGAAAACCACAATTTTGAGGAGGCCAGGCCTCAAAAGAAGCATTAGTTTTTAATCCTTAAAACAATCTACTGGAGCTTTCACGTCTGTAGGGTTCTTTATGGCTACAAAGATACTCGTTAAACGCCCACCTAAAGCATACTTATTATGTTATCTCCATATTTATAGTAGATACACATCTTAAATGCACTGCCAAGAATTAGGAACATTTTAATCAGTTCCCCCACAGGCTCATCAAGGGTAACTACATACAATGAGATATCAATAGCAATACATGCCGTTGAGAAACAAAAGCTGTGTGCTTTTATCCAGCAAAGAAAGCAGAAAAAGTGCAGAGAGGATTGTAAGACCCCGAAAATTCACTTGTCTTTATAACCCTTATGTGAACTCACTTGCCTTTGATTCATGGTTGCTTTAATGGTTGAATTTGAGCCAAGTAAGTGAATTTTGTTAAGAAAAGTTTCATATTCTCAAGTTATTAGAAAATCTTGAAATTTTCGCAGGAGACTCTGCGCAGCTTTGGGAAATTGGCTATAACTTCGTACAGGAAAGTCAGAATTGAGTTTCGTTTATTCTATTTAAAACTAGACTCATAAAGCTTCCTACTGTATCAAATTCAGAGTTTGATTCAATCCCTAGAAATTCCAGAAAATTGGTAAATTTGGCTGAAAATTCTGCCTTGCACAAGTAAACATAGGAATGTTGTAGTAGCTTATGGTTCAATTTGGACCAACTTATGAACTAAATCTGTGAGAGCCCGTAATTTGTTTTTAAGTACTAGGTTTTATTTTTTTCTTTTAATTGCACGTTTTTCCACATTTTATTTATTTGAAAAATTGGGAAAATAATTTTTATGAGTAACTATAGTTTTTAGATGATTTTCTAGTATCGAATAGTTTTTGAGAAATTAAGAGCGTGTACCGGACGTGGGACCCACTAGTGCGAAAAGTTCGGAAAAATTCGGCCAACTAGGTTAAGTGTTGGATACTGGAATTAATTTACCGGGTGTTAAGAGATAAGTAGAGGATGCTAAGTGGATTGGTATGAGGGAGACAAAAGTTAGGCAAGCATTAAATGAGGTGACAAGTGTCACCATTTGATTGGAGTGACTTGTAAGACTACTATTCCTTTTCTTACCATTGACCAAATAAATCACAAAATTAACCAAAAATTCACCATTTTTCTCTCCTCTTTGGCCGACTCTCTCTCTCAAAAAGAAAGAAAGAAACTCTTCAAGTTTTGCTTCCATTTAGCTCAAATCCATCCAACCAACCATTGAAACTTGCAATTTCTCCATAAAACCTCTTCAATTAGTGTTAGTGAGTTGATTTGTGGAGTTATTTGGAAAGCTAAGAAGACCTATTGCTCTCTCTCTCTTGTTTCTAAGGTGAGTTGTGAAAAACCACCCTCCTCCCTTTATTGATGCTTAAATCATGATTAGTGGTGGTAGAAGATGCAATATTATGGATTACATCATGATTTGTGGTTGAATTAGTGAAGTTTTTTATTTATTGGTGATTTTCTGTTTTAATAGGAACATGCTTGTGTGGCTATCTATGATGATTGTAAATGGTATATAATGACTCTAGGAGGTGGAAAAATTGGGTAATTACAACCAATTTCTGTTTGGTAGAAAAATTGACAAGTTAGGGTTTTTATGAAGAACATTCTGCCCGGTTTTGTAGCTCCTAGTTAGAGGCTGAATTGGCCTTGGCATAAAACATAAACATTTTATGGAATGCTATTTTAGAGGTGCCTGAAAAATTTCAGGTCAATCGGAGTTGTGTAACTTGAGAAACGTCGAAATTACCCTTGCTGTCCTGGTTTTACCCGAAATTGAGAAGTGCGTCTGTAATGGGTTATTTTGGTTGATAATTCTTCCGAATTGGTTGTTGAGGTCTTCTGATGAAATGTAGCCCTATTCCTTAGATTTCATCTGGCTTTGGAATTTCTGGATTTGGACTTTGGTAGCCTGTTTTATGATGTTTACACCAGAGTGCGTTTTGTGAATCTGTTTTTCCGGTTCTGGTGTAGTATCTTGCATTTTTAACCTTGTTATACTCGAAACTGGACAGAGTTTCCTTCTGTAACATTGTAGCCCTATCTCTTAGTTTCGAAACAGTGGGTCTTACACCTTCATCCGATACTCGTTGTGCCTTTGGTGCCATTACCGTAAAATGATGTCAAAAACTGTTTTTTTTCAGGGTTAAAGCTAAATCTTTTCCGGATTTTTCTGGTTTCCTTTAATGCTTATCTATGCTTATGGAACTCTCTTTCGGTAGTATTTGGCCTTGGTTTATGACTTGTAATTGAGTCTTATTGTGCTTCTTTTAGGGTTTGACTTTCATTTCCGGTCATTTTCCTAGCTAAGCTCCGTACTTGAATGACTTTAAGCCTAGTGAACGGCTTTTGGAGATGAAATTATTTGTATGAGATGTTGGGACTGATTTGAGGAAATATAAAGCCATTAATGGCTGGAAAATAGGTAAACACAAGGGATTTGCTGCCGAAATTTTACTTGAAGGCTAGTTGGATTCCGACTTGTCTTTGGTCCAAGTGCTTTTTGCCGCAAAATTTTATAACCCTTTTTAGTTTAGTTTTGCGTTTGGTTTTTGAAACCCTAGATATTTCCGTCCATCAGTCCAAATGCCCCGTTTCGCTTTAAAGTCATTTTTATGCTTTTTACTCATTCTTTATTGGGTTTCTTCGATTTCACCTAATTGGTTGTGCTATATTCTTTCTCGTTGAATCTTAGGTTTTCTCGGTGATTAAGGATACTATCCAGAAGGATATTTTGCACGTTATTTTGCATAGTTAGGTGAGTGTTCCTTGTTTGTTAAATGCTTCTTGACTTCATAACTTGTATTATTGATTGATAACGTGTTAAGTGCTTTTAATGATTTCCAAAACGAGCTTTCTAGGCGAGGGTGTACTTTATCGCACTCGACCTAAATAACTGTGCAATTTTCAAGGATTTAATAATTGAAATGCTAGTTGCGCATGAATGTAAGCCTTTTGGCTGAACTGGCCACTGCCCCTTGTTACCGATCGACTCGAGCCAGAAGCAGACTCGGTCGGGCGATATGGTGACCTGGGTGAACGTTTTGGTATACTCGAGTATTACCTTTGTAGGTTGGTGGAGGTTAGTGGAGCCTGGACAATGTCCAGGAGAGGGTGAATGAAATGAACGAATGAACGAACGAACGAGGGTTTATTCCCAAAATGAAATTTTCAAATGATTGGAGGAATAAGGGGAAATGTCAGGAGAACGAATGAATGATCGAATGAATTGCTCCCTGTGAGCCGTATCCTTTTCATGAATGTTTTATCGCTTTCCATTGTAAATGTTTCGTGAAGTAGTGATATGCCATGTTAGTGTATTGGATTGATTGTTTTATTATGTGTTCGGAACCTCACTGAGCTTTTAGCTCATCCCTTTAGTTTTGTTTTCCTTAACAGGGGAAGGCACGCAAGGACGAGAGATCTGTATAGACTAGCTGGTCTAGCTTTTGATTTTTTTCTTGTAATGGTTCTCGCCCTAGTGCTTGGCACGGGCTGGTTGTATGGTGGATTTGGAACCTTTGTATATTCGACGGTTGTACTTCTTTTGAGATGGTAATGTATATAAGTCGTTTAAGTTTTTGGATCATTGCCATATTTTTCGTACGGGCTGGATCTGGTTTTTGCTCGAGGATGGAAGTGATCGACTGAGTCCCGGCGAAAGCTGGGCTGGCGGTCCGCCGAACCCTTTGGTTCGCCTTAGGGGGAGGTGGGGCTGTCACAAAATCTCTTTGATGTGTCTTCTAAAGATTCTTAGTATTTGAAGTCTAGTTTTTAACAAGCCAAGTTGTATGAATTTTTTATATTTATAACTCAAGTTATTATTTTCTAAAGGAAGGGCATAAGTTAGGGATTTTGTGCATACTAGGGTTTTGGTGTGTGTTTTTGTGTGCATTTTGGTAGTGTGATTGTGAGGACTTTTAAAATCCCTCATATTTTCTTAAAAATTCCCTTTTATTTGGAATCCATTATTTTACAATAGCTTTACTACTCATTCACTTTCTCAATAGTTACAATTAATCATAGAACCAAGGGTTTTCCCTTTACTTTCATCGTTAAGGTAAACTAGGATTTTTACGTCTTTTGATAGTGTGATTAATCGGTGTGGAGTGTGTACTAAATTTGGTGGTTAAGAGTGAGTTTTGGATAAGAAAATGTGTGTGATTAGAAGTAATAATAATAAGTTAGTAAATTATAAGTTAAAACCCTAGTATACGCGAATTAAGGAAAAACGGTGTGAACCACTTGAACATTACTTTATTACCTTAATCTCCTTGTTATTAATTGACCAAAATCATACCTAAATATCTTCTTAATGTAGCCGAAATTTTGGACTAAAAACAAGAGAGAAAAGAAAAAAATTGACTTCCAATCAAAAGGTGACACTTGTCCAATTTTGACCCAAATGAATTCCTATCATCTTAACCTTCTTGAAACTTCATTTCAGCCACCATTTAAGAAGCTTTGTGTGCTGAAACTTTGGAGGAAAAGGTTGTGATTCTCTCTTGCAAGAAGCCTTGGTGAGATATTATGGTTTCCTATCCTTTTCTTGCATTTAATCTTGTTAAAGTTTAGTTAGAAGCTCTTAATCTTGCCTTATGACAGTAAATTTGTTAGTTTGAAATGAGATGTTGGAGTATGCAGCTAGGGTTTACATTTTCAACCTTGATTATGGTTATTTATCTAGTAATGGATGTTATAGAGTTAGTAGTTGTTCGTTTTGATGATTGAATGCTTATTGGATGTGAAATTCTAGAGGAAAAGTTCAAATTCTAGAAATTGAAACTAACCTGTTTAGCTTCTGACCTATTTAATTCTTCCATGTTAGAGGCCTAATTAGGCTTAGGTGAAAACATGAAAGTTGTAGGAAATGATGTTATATAGCTTCCTACAAAATTTCAGATCAATTGAACCACTGTAGCTTATGAAATAACAGAAATACCCCTAACTGCCAAATGCCCTGTTTTGTGGACAGTTTTCTGTCTTCTCGGTGATTGCACATTTTGATATTGAAAACGCACAAATTGGTTATTGATGTATTCATAAGACTTGTAGTTCTCTGTCTTAGCTTCGAAATGGTATAAAATTTACCCCAAACCGATAGGCGTAACTTTAGTTATGGCCGAAATTCCAAGAGACATCAAATCTGCCATTTAACTATTTGCCTTTAAACTTGATTTCCGGTTGCCTTATTACGACTTGTGTTGTAATTGGATTATTTTGAGCCTAGTTGAAGGGCTATTGTGGTAGCATTACCTATGTATGACATTGGGGCTGATTTGAGGAAAATAATGAAGCCATAAATGACTGGAAAATAGTAAAACACAAGGGGCATGCCGCCAAATTTTAATTAGAGGTATAAACCAGTCTTTGGAGTTCTGATTCTGTAATCGGTAAATTTGACCTAGATCTATTGAAAATCGGGTTGAGTTGTTTTCCTGAAAGTTGTAACCCTTTGTCTTAGCTTCGAGACGCTACCTAGTACACCTTGATCCGATAACCACAACTCTAGTTATGGTCAAAACCGTGTAACCCATTTTCATACCATTTTCATTTCCGCGCACATGTATTTCTTGGCCGTTTTTGCCGTTTTGGCCGTTTTAGTCCTTATATCCATTTGTGATAGCTGTTTGACTGATGGTTGAGTATAATCTTCTGTCACAGGCTGATGTGATACTCACTTGACGCGATCTAGACAACGAATCACCAACGGTTTAGCAGCAGAAATTTGACCCAAATCTAATCCCCGAGATAACGAACACTATTGATATTATCTCAACCCGTTACCTAATGAATTAGCGAACCAAACTATAGGTAGAGGAACGCCACAACCAAGGAGTTACTTGATTGATAAGTTCACTTGAATAACTTGAGAAAGATTCTCAAATATTCAAAGAGGCTCTCTTGGAAAGAGAAAAGTGAAAACTCACAATTTTATTGATCTTCAAAACTGCCTATGAAGGTCTCTTGCCTTGGCTATATATAGCCATACAACTTGAAAACCTAAAGTGACTTGAAAACCCTAACTCGGCTAGGCTAGGCCTTTGGCCCGATTCCACAACTCAAATCCACTATCTAATGGTCAGCTTATAATCGATCCAATGAAGGCTTTAAGCTGGCCCAACATAACCCAATAAAAGCTAATTAACCAACTTAAGTTATAGTGAGCCTAGACTCTATAAATCGGATCCAACTCAACATGAGGTCTTGGACCGAATTTATTCCTAGCAAATAAAATAGAAATCTAGAAAATAAACTACTAACTATTACTAAAAGATTCAATCTCTTGCAGCCCAAAACATGGCCCATAAGCGGCCCATATTTCGTATCATTCCCCTCCTCTTAAAAAAAGATTTGTCCTCAAATCGTGTTTGGAAATGAATGGTACTACAAGAGTTGGCAGTATGAAACTTCAAATCTCCACATATTGGCTCTCTTAGAATGGATGATACTTGCATACGTCGTGATTATTGTAATTCGCTGCACATGTCTCTTGGTTAGCTTGAAAATGCTCACAATCCGCCATGGGAAACTCAAGGCTTTACTCCAACCACTCCAAAGCTCTCTAATCAGCATTGTGTCATGAATGGTCAAATTTGGACCTACACAATAAATCACACGATTAGAATTTGTAGGTATAAAATCACTTGACAGCTTACCATTCACATTCACAAGATAAGGATCTTCATAGTGATGCTCAATCAGGTTAGAAAAGTATCGGACATGATTGTGCAAAGTTATAAAATTCATTGCAAGTTGTTGTGGGTATGGCCTATCTTGCACAAATGGAACAAGATCGAGCTAGGTAGCTTTTGAACCCTCAAATTGAAGAATAAAACCAGGTTGTAAGGAATCAGAATTTGGACCAATGAGGAAAGGATTATCACCAACAAAATAAGAAGGAAATTTATAACAAGTTTCAAGTGTAGAAACTCCCTCTGAAACTTCATTATTCCTCCCAACAAGCAAATCAGGCTCATGGTTGACGTTGAACATCAGTGGATGACAAAGAGAGACAACACTTAAGGTGCAAACTCCATGAAAAGTTTGATATTCACCAATGGATTTAGGCATAGAACATGCCAAGATCAACTCAATTTTTCCTTGCTTAACCTACATAAAAGTAGAAACACTAAACAAAGTAGAGTCAAGATCGTTAGAAAAAACATATGATCTCACATCCTTTCTCACAATCAGCTTATTCTTAGAATTTTTAATCTCTTTTTCATGCTCAGTAGCTGACTTTTTCCCCTCATTATTCTCAACCTCTTTCTCCTTTTCAACTCCCTCGAATTTTACCTCTTCAGTCACAATTCTCTCCTCCAGCTCTTTCTTCATACTATAACGCTCATGCTCACTCTTCATGTATGCTAGATCAATACAAAGTTGCTTAGAGTTAAGCGACACAAGCCTGGTACGACGGCCATTAAATGTGAAGGAATACTTATTAGTATATCCATCATATTTGACTTCTCGATTAAACATCCACCATTGTCCCAACAGCACATGCGTCACTTGAATGGGAACCACATCACACAACACCTCATCCACGTATTGACCAATACGAAAAGGAACAAGTGTGTGCTTAGTAATCCAAATATCACCACTATCACTTTGCAACTTGTAAGGTCGAAGATGATCAATGGTTGGAAGATTCAATTTCTCAACCAAGACAGTACTTGCGAGATTAACTTCACAACCCTTATCAATGGCTAAGCTGCAAACTTTATCCTTGATATGGCAACGTGTATAAAACCAATCATTTTTTTGAGCTTTGATGATTTCCAATTGCTCAGTTATCTCACGCAATGCCACAGTATTTACTCCTTTAGGCACAAGATGGTGAAGCTCCAGTTGAGCATTCGTTTGTCTCATACTTTTATTACCTGCAAAACTCAACAAAAATTAGTAGAACAGTCCTCACTCGCTCCCTTACGTGTTTCACTCACTCTCGTGTTTTGCTCAAGTGTTTAAAAACACTCTAATGATCTCACCATTCACTTTCAAATCCCTTGATCGCCCCCTTGAAGAAATCAGAAATTTCCCTCAAGTAGTTCAACCAAACGTCAACCAAGTTTGTCCCCAAAAGTGGTGTATGAGAATCTGGAAATTTGAAGACTAAATGATGACTCAAAACAGCAATTATACAAGCAAGAATTTTTTTCTGATTTAGTCCGCAAAAGGGTGACTTAAATGTTGGGGAAGTTTGACTTCGACAAGGACTCTAAGACTAGATCAGGACGGACTCCTTTTGGACACTTTTAGCAATCTGCAAAAATGACTCAAGATACCAATTTGTGGTGTGGACAGAACGCAAGGTTCGATTGACACAAGAACAAGATGGCGGAAATTTAGAATCCTAGAAGGACTTTACCCACTTTTTGCATGCGGCCGAATTTTCTTTGGAAGTTGGGATCAATGTTTCTTGGGTGATTTTGGGTTATGGGTGTTTTGGTGTTGGCGGCTGGTTTCCCCAATTCAAGCAAGGGAAGTCTGAAGTGGACAGCTTTGGTGGTGGCTAGGGTTTGCCCTAGCAAATCCAAGGCGGTTTGGGTTTCCTTTGTCAAGAAGGTTGCCTATTTCAAGAAGGTTTCTTATTTCTTGTGATCCAACTCTGGTTCCTCTTTCTTTCTTTCTCTTTTTTTTTTTGTTCAACCAGAATGCTTTTCTTTCTTTTGAATTTCAAATCCCACCTTCAAAACACAAGATTTTTGTGTGGTGTTTGTACAAAGGTCAGCCGCAACTCAAGATCAAGAATGGAGGTTTGTTTAGTTTCAAGATTTCAAGTATCAATCCCCCTTATCAAGATATGTATCAAGAGTTCCAAGAAGCAAGGTAAGGTTATCAAGAATTCAAGAACTATTGTAATCAGCCTTTTTATGCAAAACAAAACAATATTCCCAGCCCTCTTGTTCAAAACACTTCGGTATTAAGAAACAACTAGCGACCAGAATTTTGTTTTCGCCTCTTGCATGTGTTTCTTTTCTTTTCTTTTTTTTTTCTTTTGGTGGTTGCTTTACACAACCAGAACGACTCAACAAAACAATGAAAAGACTAAGATCTAGTCAAAACAGTAGCAAGAGATGACAAGACAGATTGCATGCAAGAAACAAGATACAAGAACACAACGACGGCACAAAACCCTAGCGGCTGGATTTTTTTTTTTTGACTCTAAACCAACACAAAACTTCAAGAACAATATAACAAGACACCAAAATAAGAAAGAAACACAAGTTATAAATTTTTTTTGGGATGAACAGTGCCGCTACAGTAGCGATGAACAGTATCGCTACAGTGCGCGCGGTGAACAGTATCGCTACAGTACTTTTTTTTTTTTTTTTGAATTGACACACAAACTGATTTGAAACAAGAGTATGTGACTCGAAACACAAAAGAAAAGAAGGATATAACCTGGTGGTTGTCGACTAGCTCTGATTACCAACTGATGTGATACTCACTTGACGCGATCTAGACAACGAATCACCAACGGTTTAGCAGCGGAAATTTGACCCAAATCTAATCCCCGAGATAACGAACACTATTGATATTATCTCAACCCGTTACCTAATGAATTAGCGAACCAAACTATAGGTAGAGGAACGCCACAACCAAGGAGTTACTTGATTGATAAGTTCACTTGAATAACTTGAGAAAGATTCTCAAATATTCAAAGAGGCTCTCTTGGAAAGAGAAAAGTGAAAACTCACAATTTTATTGATCTTCAAAACTGCCTATGAAGGTCTCTTGCCTTGGCTATATATAGCCATACAACTTGAAAACCTAAAGTGACTTGAAAACCCTAACTCGGCTAGGCTAGGCCTTTGGCCCGATTCCACTACTCAAATCCACTATCTAATGGTCAGCTTATAATCGATCCAATGAAGGCTTTAAGCTGACCCAACATAACCCAATAAAAGCTGTGGCGGCCCCACTTCCCCCTAAGGCGAACCAGAGAGTTGGCGGGTCGCCTGCCCAGCTCTCGCCGGGACTCACGCAAGCAAACCGACCACTAATCCATGTATAACTTAAAATCAAAACACAATTTGTCATCCGGACGTGCCAAATCTTTAAACGACTGGAATATTAAATCACATTAACTTCAGAGATAACATTGCCAATGAACATCCAACCGTTCACTCTTAAATACATCTCCGACTAGTTCAACACAACCTAAAAATATACATTATAAACCATACAGCAAACTCATCAAGCTCAAATAAATTCATACAAGCCAAAACTTAGGGTTTGCACTTTTCCAGCTTCAAGTGACAACCCAAAACAAAGATACAAGTACGATTCGAAATAATATTTACATAACGATAAGATAGACTTCAAGTTTCTCGATTCCCAGAATCTGTTAAGGAAAACAAATATCGTGTGGTGAGCTAACGCTCAGTGGTGCCCAAAACATACAATCATATAAGGCAAGTAACGAGTATTAAAATTCAACAATTAGGAAAGCGTATAATAGCACACGGTAGGATACAGGGCTCTCAGGAGCCATTCTCCGCGCTTGATCAGAAATTACCGTAGTTGACCCTCCGTCAACTCTCACTACTAACGGTCCATGTAGAACTCCTTATTTTACTTAACTCCGGCCACCGATCATACCCCAGCTCCGGGCCCACACGACAAAATAAAAGAGAGCGGTAGTACTCGAGTATACCCCCTGGATAAACTAGTCGAGGGATTCACCCAACGACGTCACAAAATAAGAAATTACCAGGTCAGGATAAGAGGCCCTCCCACCCTTAAGGTGTGGTACATTCCCCTGCCTAGTGATTTAGTACTTGAGATAGGATAAGAGGCCCTCCCACCCTCAGGTGTGGTGCATTCCCCGACTCAGTGCTTAGCAAGTATTCCAAGGTTTTAGCATTTGACATAGGATAAGAGGCCCTCCCACCCTCAGGTGTGGTACATTCCCCTACTCAATGCTTAGCAAGTGCAAGCAGGATATTTCACGAAAATATTTCAAGCAAGTCACCACTCGAAAGAGCTAGTGCGATAAAGTACACACTGCCCACTTCGATGGATCAGAAACCATTTTCCAATTATCACATATCAAGTCAAGAAAGCACTTTAATCAAGTAGGCGTAGAACAAGCAGGGACACTCACCACGAGTGAAGTTCAGATGTCAAATTGGGAATCGAATTCCGCGTCCTCGCAATATCCTAGAATACCAAATTTTGAAACTATAAGTTTCTATTCAGTTTTTTAAGCTTATACACATCGAGGTTTATCTAATATATTACTAGTTTACTTTCCCATTGTAAATTCAAGAATCTACTTAGGTTGAAACTTGACAAAAGTAGAAGAAATGTTTCTTATAGTTTTCCTTGAGATACTTTTCCTACCGACAACTATCCAATGGCAAATCTTAAAGAAAGAAAAGGAATTAAAATAAGACTTAGGGTTTTCAAAAGCTAGAGAAATTATTTTCTATAACTATCAAGGCTAGTTTGAGCTAAAGGAAAATTTCGAGTTGGCAAGGTTTAGAAAATCCCTACACGAAATTTCTAACTTTAACCTTCAGTGCTAAGTTTTATCGTACCATACTAGAGTGAAGATATATTTAAATAGCTTGCTTAAAAAAACTTCTCAAGTTCACAGGACCAAAATGAATTCCTTACGATTCCGATTTACAAGCACATAATATTTCAGATTTGTCAATATGACCAACTCACATTTCAAATAGAAATCTCACTAGGGCTTCGTCAATCATTTGCCCTAGGTTTCAACAGATTCAATTCTGATCAAGAATAAAACGAATGACCAAGGCTTCGTCAATCATTAGCACTTGGTTTTGGCAAGCTCATATCACATCTTAACTAAAACAAAACGAAGGTAAGGCCTCCAAGAAATTCCAGCAATTAAAGTTCATCATCCTTTAATATTTATAAAATCATTCAAATGGCCAAGGGCTTCATCAATCATTAGCCCTTGACAACCATCAATCACTTCCAACCACAATTCAATCAGGAATTCAAATCACAAATAAGCTAAATATTCGATCCAAGTCAAAATTCAGTTTCATGAAGAAACAGGATATTCAAGCAGGACAGCCTACTTTGAGGAGTCACGGACAGCAGTACACATGGAGGAAAAATATAAAATTTCTACAGAACAAAGGCCCATGATTCTAGTTTCCAACGCCACTGACAGCACCTTAAACGGATTTTCCTACACCAAGATATAAGCATTTTACTGAGACTGTCAGTGAAATCCGAAAATCTGAAAACTCATTTTTCACTTGTGAAAAACTCCTTTTTCTCTTTTAACACCATAAGGTTTTTATTCAAACCATCCATACATTTCTTATAGAACTCTAAAACAACATATTCCAGGCATTTCCAACCATTATGTTTCAAAGAAAAATTTCAAAACCAAGCTGAGATTCCAACTCAACCTTCGGCTATCACAACAGAAATCCCAGCATTTATATACCAACATTTTTGGTTCCATCTTTCAATATATCAAATATTTCATTGCTAAACAACTTACACAACTTAAAATTTACATCTCCTATGTATTTCTAAACCATTATATTCCAAGGAAAAATAAAATAAATTTCCAGAAACCAATTAAAATTTCCAAAGACAAACTGAAAATTCTGGTTCATAACCCTCGGCCATCAATACCTTTCCAACACTTAGGGTTTTATAAATCCAACTTTTCTTGGCTAAAACATGGTTTTAGATTCTCAAATTCGTCATGTGAACCTTTGGCTAGCTAATTAACATTTCTGGTTCAAAATCGAATTCGAATAACAGCTTCAAACATCCCAAAAATCCAGAAATCTGTCTAGCTAGTCACGGATGAACATGCATGAAGAACTTTCTGTTTTCATTTTATTTTCTTTTCAAAACAGAATTTTCCTATGCCTTAACATCATCATCCGAGTCTAGATTCCACATGCAACACCCTAATCAACTTAATCTTTCACCTTTTAGTTAACTTGTCATGATCTCAACCTCAGGTTATCAAAATTGGACAGATTAGAAACTGCATTACCTTGTTAATCTCTCGGCCGAACCATTTAGCCATCCAATCAGATTTTTTTCTTTTTCTAATGTCTCATCCGATGGTTTAAAATCAACATGCAAAGCTTAATCCTCTAGTCCTAAGATAAATAATCATATTTCTGAGCTCAAATTACCACAAATGAGTGAGATTAAGGCTGCACTTCCAACTCAGTTTCAGCCAAGTAGGTATGCGCACCTCAGAAATTTCTTTCTGCTTTTCTAGATCATCAACCAACGCCCAAAATTCAACATGCATGTCACTAATTAGTTCCATCAACCTCTAATCAGTTTAATTAGGCTCAGAGATTACCTCAGAAACACTCAGCTCCCACACGAAAATCTGGAAATTCTCTTTCCTTCCTCTCGACTTCTCGCACAGGTTTGGTTCTGGTTTGATGAGTTGCGGCTGGGATGGTGAAATGCAGCTTGGTTGAGGTTGCAAATGGCCACGGCTGGGGAGAAGGGAAGGTACAGGATCGATTGCTTTCATGCGTGGTCCTCTGATTTCTGCCCTCAGCTCGCGGTCAGAACGAGAGTAAGAAAATTTTTGCGGCTTGCTTTCTCGCGCTCTTGCTCTCGGATGGCTGGTTTCTCACCTCTCTCTCTCTCTGTCTTCTTAGCCAGGTGAAGGTGGGGTGTGGTGGTGCGAAGTGGAGCAGAAATGTTGCTGTGTTCTGGTTTTGTAATGGAGATGGAGTCGCGGTTTGAGAGAAGTTGGAGTGTATGAAATGGTTGCGTGTAGAATTGGTAAAAATGTGATTGGCCGATTGGGGCGGTGATTGAAATGCTGTCAGAGGGATTGTTTGGTTATGCATGGAAATGTTGTGGTTGTAAGGGCATTTTAGTCTTTCCACTTTGCTTCCTAACCTCTACTTAAATTCTCCATTCTAACTTAACTCCAAAAATTATCCCCAAGTGTGATTTGAAAGCCTAATTATACACTAGTCATGCAAGACTTTAATTATCGAAATTTCACGCCTTGAGTATGTTTCGCATACTTGTATAATATTTATCTAAAATTCATTGATGTCGTCTTACCGTGAAAAATTTCCTTTTTAACCTATCGTCGTTAATACTTAAAATTAGTTATTGGAACCAAAGAATTAAAATAAAAACAATGGCACACTCAACATCAAGAAAAATTACCTTTACTTGGCAAAAAGTTCAAATAATCTACTATCTTGCACAATTGAATTATTTGTAATCTAAAACAAATTATTTTTGCACACTTATTTAAGACCAGATAATAACAACGTTTATTAAAGATCTAAAATGTACATGAAACACGTACATATATGTATATTTATAATTTCAAGGTTTTTACGTTCTAGGCGAACTTAGTATACTTGTATCGATTTTATCTAGAATTTACCAAATTCATCTTATTGCTAAGGTTCCTATTAACACTTAACATTATTAACGATTAAAACTAACTATCGGAATTCAAAGAAATTAATTGTTAAATCAATGAAATAATTTACCTTCGAAATATGAATTTAATGTAACTAAACTAGGAAATTTAATAGTTTAGCACAATTCTTTTATTTTGCACATAAAATTTATTTCTACGCACGTATTTAAAAACAATTAGATTTTATGCTAAAATCTATCAAAGAATTATAAATGCAAATGAAATATGCACTAATATTTATATATATATTTTCAGGGTTCTCACAAAAGCTAATTAACCAACTTAAGTTATAGTGAGCCTAGACTCTATAAATCGGATCCAACTCAACATGAGGTCTTGGACCGAATTTATTCCTAGCAAATAAACTAGAAATCTAGAAAATAGACTACTAACTATTACTAAAAGATTCAATCTCTTGCAGCCCATAAGCGGCCCATATTTCGTATCACAGGCAGTGACGAACCGGACGAAGTCGGTGGACCCGTATAAAGTGCCTTGATTTACGTGCTAACTATTTTGAGTGAGTAATTGGGTTTATTTATGTGATAAATTGTCAAGGTGACTTGTATATGTTAAATGGGTACTTAGGTGAGGGTGTACTTTATCTCACTCTACTTAAACCCATCCTTTGTTTTGATTTAATATATGAGAATACATACCTTGTGTTGAGTATCACCCTTTTGCTGTGTGCTGTTAGGGTGATTACATGACTTGAGTTGAACCCCTTGTGCTATGTGCTGTTGGGGTGAGTACTTTGTTGAAAAATATCATCTATTGAGAGATTGGATATCTCAGGGATTGGTTCCATCCCAGTTCCAAGGGTAGACGGACTATTCGAGCCAGCCGGGGCTTGGTCAAAGATAGTTCCATGCTAACCTTGGGATTTCGTTCTTTGTTAAAGCTAAGTGATTTATTTTGCTCGAGCTGTTGTGTGCTGTTGACTGGCCAGCGGGAGTTGATAAGGTGAACGGGAAAAATTAAGTGGAGTCTACGGACGATGAGTATTTTGGTTGACGGAATGTCAACATGCATTCAAGTTCGAGGAAATGAACTGGTTTTGAAGCCACCTGTATCCTACCATTGTGATGTTACATTTCTGTCTATTGATGTGAAATATCTTGGGTTACATGTTTATTTCGATGTGATTTTACGTTTTTACCCCCGATTATTCACTAAGCATATAGCTTACCCCATTCCATTTGTTTTCCTTAGCAGGGGCCGACGCGGGGAAAGTTCGGGAAGGTGTATAGACTTTTGGTTTCTAGAATACTTGATTTTGCCCTAGTACTTGTTATAAGTTGACTAGTAAGATGTATATATTTGTTGTGGTGGTTATAGTTATCAGCTTTTCTAGGGTTTACTTTCTGGTACTAGTGGTATGTATGACTTGATGTAATAGTGTATATAGAATTTTCTTTTCGCGTGAAATTTATTTTATCGTTTTTGGAATCGAATCCTGCCGCGAGTTGGGCAGGCGACCCGCCGACCCCTGGGGTACGCCCTAGGGGGAGGTGGGGCCGTCACAAGGATACCATAATTAGCATCCCAAGAATATTTTCAGAAAAGAATCGAGTACCTAAACCAAATTATCTGAAGAGAAAACACTGAGTTTGAGGAATGAATAAGTTGAGAACTCAACAATTAAATTTTGGCTTATAAAACTCCAGCTAAGCACGTTAATATCAGCCCGATCAAGGAATCAATATCATCTTTCTCAAATCAGGACTATTCTCAAGCAAGAAGAGAAACCAATAAGCTACATAAATGGTTTGCATCCCAGTGCTGCTGCAAAGTTCAAGAATTTGTAATCAGCTTAGCACTGTCATCTTCAACTGTGTTAAAAGAAAGGCTCCATACACATAAATGAACAAGATTTCCATGATCCAACCACATTATCTGTTGTACTTGATACGGAGGAGAAAGCACATGCTTCTTGGAAAACAAATTCCTTGCCGAACATAATGCACAAAACAACATTCTTGGAAACAAATACCTTGCCGAACATAATGTAGAAAATGACAAATGACATTCTTAAATACAAATATCTTGCCAAACATTAAGCAGAAAACAACTTTCTGCAAATACAATATGTGCACATATCTATGTGATTATACATTTTTTCACACATACAAATGGCCATGCTAATTTCCAATAACACAGCTGCTACCATGTTTCCTGCACTAGTAAGTCCGCCAAACCTCAAATTCAAAAATTTAACAATCAAAACCAGCAAGAACATGACTCATACTTTCCATAATCAGCTGCAAAACTTCTTCTTAAAAATCCAAAACCAAAAAATTTAGCACTAAACCCAAAACTAAACTAGAATCTACAAAACTAAATACAGAATCAGCACCAAACAGCTTCACTTACACACCAAACCATAAAAGTCCCAAAATTTTTTAATCTGTTCACCAAATTAACTAAGAACTAGGAATAAATTCATCAAAAGTTTAACGTACTAACTAAAACTAGATAAGCCCAGAAAGAACAAACAAAAAAACAAGTATCTTTATATACCAAAAATCCAATCTTGAAGCAATGAACAGCTAGATAATTGAGGTAAACATGGACAGAAACCAGAAAACCCAAGACATGACATGTAATTTTTAAACAGATGACAATTAGACTTGAACGAGGAGAGTGGAGCGGGCGCTGACATGAGGCTGGAAAAAAGGGAGATCAGAAGAATTGGTGTCGTCGTTATTGATTGAAGAGGGTTAAAAACGAGGACCAAGCACTCTGCTGCCACCTTAGCTTCCACCTCCAAGTCTTAAGCTTATCACTGTCCGATCAGCCTGCACATCTCAATCAAAAGCAATCTTCGCCGTACAAATTTTTTGAATGGTAAAGATTCCAAATTTTAGAAGTACACGCTAGAGGGAGTTTGCAATTGTAAGGTTTAGATTTTCAGCCGCTTATTTGTGTTGTAAGTAGACAACAAAAGACATACTTTGCAAACACAGACAACTACCATTTCTAGGGTTAAATGTCTGTGTTGCTAGACAAAGCAAGACATATCAAATGTGGCTTTTTCATAAACAAAGAAATTACATTACAGGAATCATATGACACAATGATCTCTCAAGATTTGCCTGGCAAGATCAATTGCTCCACTTTTCTTGTAGATCAGGTGCAAATTGTAAGCTGCTTCCCGACAAAGATCACAGTAACTTGGTTTTTGGGAAGCCAGACCATCTGGTTTCTCATTTGGAAGGTTCGGCATGGGGCAATCACTTTCATGCATTGTAAGAACCTTTTCATAGTTTTGTAGGAAAAGTTACATCTACAAATGCCTCGAACAATCCTTTAGCTTTATAGATTTGAGAAAGCTTCAACTTTATCTTCCCATTAAGCCACCATGGTTTTGCTGCATTTAGGTTCAAGTTAAATAGTGATTCTGATTCTTTAGGAGGACAGAGAAGAGAAATGGCTTCGTCATCTTTATTTTCTTCAAGAAGAAGTAATGACAAAGCCAACCAAGCATCAACACTATTCTTAAGTTTGTCTAAAGCTCTGGAGAAGTAATCAATTGATTGCAATCGCTTCCCCAGACAACTGCAACATTCAGCAATTTTCAGATACAGGCAACCATTGTTCTTAACATCATCTCCTACCAACATTGTAACAGCCCCACCTTCCCCTAAGGCGAACCAAAGGGGTTAGCGGGCTGCCTGCCCAACTCTCGCCAGGACTAACGATACAGACTAGAACTATCTATTGCGATCCGGAACTTACAAACGAGCGTAAACAAGTCAAAATGGCAACATAACCCAAAATAAGAAAATGAAATCCGGAGTCGGCCATGATAGTAACCGACCCGTCAGAACCCAACCGAAAGAGCACGCAAACATTCACATCTGAACTTTAGCGATTACAATCCAAAATTTCAATCCAAAATGACATACAAAAGTTTTCAAAAGTTAATACATATACACGGTTTGCCAAATCAAAAGAGAAAACGCCCCAAAAGTACACTTAGGGTTTTAATACATGAGCTATACAAAAGATATGTTCAACTAGCTCAATTTGGCAGCCATTTGTCAAATCCAGACCAAAAGGGTTTATTTTCCTGTAAGGAAAACAAAAGGAACAGAAAGGGGTGAGCTTGCGCTCAATGAGGTACCAAACATATAGCAGAAAAATCATGGCATTTCACATTTAACAAATCAGATACACATGCCAGATGTAAAGCAAAGGAACCAATGATTCAAATCAGAAGGATACGGGTGACTCTCAGGAGCCAAATTTCCAGCGCAGTACTTGATCCAAACCGGTTGACTCTCCGTCAACGTATATAGAACCAAAACGTCCGTAGACCCCTCTTTACACCGAATTCTGTCCACCAAACACCCCTTTACCGGGCCCGCTCACCGTAACCGAACAGAAATGGTAATACTCGAGTATACCGGAATCAAGGGTCTCAATACCCAAAAATCCCCGAACAGACTACCGTGGTTCGTTATCTAATCGTCCAGGCCCTTGCCGGCCCGACTCGAATAACTTAGCCACAGGATTGAGCTCATAGGTCATAGAAATCCGAACAGATGCAGACACAGATAACGGATTCAGATACAGATACAAAATAGCAGATTCAGATAGCAGATTCAGACGGCAGATTCAGATAGGCATTAAAAAGTGGCATATGAACAGATAGAAGAACGAGTGTGATAAAGTACACCCTCGCCTCCATTTTATCAAAACAGTATTTGGCTTCAATAGTCATAAATCAAGTATTCAGATATTCAGATATTTCACATAATGGGTAGCAGGTAGTGGAACACTCACCGGCTCAACTTCAAAAGTTTTCACTTCAGATTGGCCGTAATCGCCAAGAAATCCTAAAATAATCAAAATAAACCAATTGAAGGTTTTACTTCCAGAATCGAGTAAACGGAATGCACAAGTGAGGCTCGACTACACGTCGTACGCCTTGTCAAATAAATACTAATGCAAGGGTGCAAAAACATGATTTTCTTAGAAACGAAAAGGTAACATGAAGACTTAGGCGCAAACAACCCAAAAGCCTTTCATTTCCACAAAAAGGCAAATCCAACTTAAAGGAACCAAACGGCCTATAAAATCGGGCAGCACCTCCCCTAAATTCATCCTTTCCATCCTACAATCAAACTGTGACGCCCCACATCTCCCTAAGGCGGACCAAAGGGTATCCGCGGACGCCTGCCCAGCTCACGCCAGGACTCAAGCAATTCCATTCAATTTCAAACCGAACTAATCACTTCGATGAGAACAACATGAATACAATAATGCGGAAGCGTTCAAGCTTAATAAGTCACTTAATGTATAACCAACACATCGGGTAATCATGAAACGACTTAAATTCAAAGTACACATCAGGGCCCAAACTTTTCAAGTTTACAATTTCCAAAAGTACAACCCAAACCAGGGCCTAGTCAAAATATATAACAGGAGTCTTAACAAAATTTCAACGGATGGTTTCTCCATATTTCTCCAAGAGTCGGTCCTGTTAAGGAAAACAAAACTAAAGGGTGAGCGAAACGCTCGTGAGGCCAAGAACACACATGCAAGCACGTAATCAAATAACAATCCCAACTTTAATAAATAAAGCCATGTCTTTTCAATAATCAATCTCTCAAACAGGAAAAGTAATCAGAAACAATTCAAGGATATAGTAGCTCTCAGGAGCTAAGTTCCACTCGATCTGTCGATGTCATTCGTATACTTTCCCGTATTGACCCTCCTGTCAACCGGGTCGGTATTTCCATTTCCGTAGATCACCACTTTCTTTCCTCCGTCCACCGTACACCCCAAGGGCCCACAAGTCTATTTTTAGGGCGATACTCGACGAGTATGCCAAGCAAGACCTCTTATTAGGTCGAGCTTATAATCTCATGGCTCGCCCAAGTTCCCGACCAAGCCCATTGCCGGCTCGAGTCTAAGGACGGCCTATGAGTTTGGGCGTCCCCCATTCATTTGGTAGTCGAGGAGATTCACTCCAACGACACAAGCATTCATGACATGACATTGCATTCATTCATTCATTCAATACATTTCATTCATTCATTCAATACATTTCATTCATTCATTCATTCATTCAATACATTTCATTCATTCATTCATTCATTTGAAATTAGAACGAGTGCGATAAAGTACGCACCCGCCCTTATTTTTAAAACTCCCAACAAGTATCACAAATAAGCAAGTATCAAATTCATACACTTGACACTCACCGAGCAATTCAATAAGAATTATTTTCCGGAAGTTCAAGTGTCCGCGGTGAGATCCTCTTGAAGGTCTCCTTGCGCGCCTGACAATTTAATGGCGAATAATCATACAATTAACCCACTTATCAGGAAGATTGTACACTAGTACAATCTAAGAATTATTTTGCAAAAAGGAACCTCAATTACACGTAAATCGAGGTTCAACTTGCCTTTTATTAGGTACAATATTATTTGAGTTTTTATCATGAAAATCGTAAGCAAAACGTTTTAAGAATATCGAAAGAATAAAGAGTTCTCGAAAAACTCTATTTCTTTGAAATTGGAAAATTTTCCAGTTTTATGATGAATCTTTGAAAAATCGTAACTCGCTCGATATAAGTCAAGAATTGGAAAACTTTATACCGTTGGAAACCTCTTAGAGAGTACTATAAGTTTCTAGAAGACACTTTTCCATGAATCGAAGTGGAAAGTGGTCAAAAATAAGCTTGAAGATGCAGGGTTGGTTCACAAGGCAGAATGAAGTTGGTTTTTGGCCAACTTTGAAAATTCGGCACGATTCGCACATTGCAAACCGGCCTCTGAATTTTGCGGCTCAATTAGTGTTGCAAGTGAAGTTTATAACAAAACAAGCGGATCAAGAATCGGAGTTTCGAGCACCGAGATACGGTAGCCCGAAGTTGAGCAAATTCAAGACTGGATGAGAATTTTCCAGATTTAAACCTCTAACTTTAGTAATTCGATTGGGTATCGAAACGAACTTGAATCGGCACCAAAATTGGCAGTATTTCGATACTATATGGAAAGTATCTCTCTATCGATTTTCGTGGAAAAATACCTTCGGCAAGGTAGTTAATGAGCCAACCGAAGTTCAAGAAAAATCCTAAGGCAATCTGCCTTGGACTTTCATTTTCCAAATTTCCAATCGTTTAACCAAGAAAGTTTTCCAACCATGGTTCATTTGTGAAATAAGGGTCTAAGATACACCCATAATATCTTTGGTAAGTGTTTAATATCAAAAACATCAACTAACAAGTTCACTCCAAGATTTGGTTCCAAACCAGTCCAAACATCATGGTTTTCCAAAACAGAGCAGTCCACTTGTTTCAGTCACAAATCAGTCAATATAGCTCGAAATCGAGCATGGCTTACGCCGTTGGAAAATACATTCATAGGAATAAAATATCACAGAAGAAATCATTTCCAAATTCGGCACCCATCTGGTTCAAATTCGGGCATCAAGTTGCAGCCTGAACACTTCATTCCAGATGAACAGAGTGACAGGACAGCGAACTTAAAACATTTGGTTCGGCCTGCTCACAAAGACTCAGAACGTGCATTATATACCAAATTAAAGCTAGGAATGTCTAGTTTCAAACGCCACCAACGGCACATGATTTCGACATCCGAGGACAGAGTTATAGCCAAAATACTACTGCTGGTCAGAGCATACGCGAATCAGTTTTCCAGATTTGCTGGTTTCTAAAAAAAATTCATTTGCCCATTCAAACCTCATTATTTTTCAATGAAATTTTTCACACATCTAATACATCCTACAAACATCCAATTCAAGCAATTAAACCATTAAAAATTGGCCTGGAAATGGCCGAACATGGCAGGGGCAAAATCGGAAAGTTTAGCTTCTTACACCCAATGAAGTTTCCACTAATTACCCATCACTAATGCATCATTAAAATCACTAAACCAACAATATAATCACCATTAATCATCACATCAGCAACAACAACCCAAGTGTGGGAATTCCAAGAGCCCACAATCACATTTTTACACCATAATCAAGTAACTAAGTACATGCATGAGCTTAATCTTGCTATATAACTTCCAAAAGACAAGAATTCATGGGTTGATCATTACCTCTTCCTTGGGTGTGCAAGATCAGAAAATTTCGGCCCTCTTGAAGCTCCAAGAAACCGTGAAGATGCAGCCTTTTGTTAGCTAAATCCAACCTCCAAGAGGTTTGCTAAGTGGTCTCCAAGTTTGGTGTGATTTGGAGGTGATTTGGGGTGGTTTTGTGTGAGGTTAGTGTGCAGAATTTTTGTTGCAAATGAGTTAGAGAGAAGGGAGAGCTTGGCCGGCTGTGAGGAGAGAGAAGAGAGAGTGTGTTTGATCTAAGTTAGCTTCTCCAAGAAGATTAAATGTGTGGTGAAAAAAATTGCTTTAAAGTCAACTCTTGTAAGGCTCGTTTGGCACGTTTTTAGGCTCGATTTTCTCGCGCGTTTGGTTCACTAGTGCACTAAACCTCCAATGCATATATATTCATGTAAATATTATTCACTCTTAATTGTCTCGAAATAAGGGTCTAAAGTCCCTCAAATGAAGTCGCGCGTGTGAAAACGCGTACCGTCAATTTTACCGCTATAACGCGAAACTTTCGAAAATTCTTATAACGATTGCACTACTAACTATCACTTGAATATTTATTCATAAAATTACCTATTTTAGGACCATAGTACAAGTCTCCAATATTCCAAGCTTATTGTGCTACTACGCGGATAAAATCTCCAAGTACTATTCACTATTTTTACGAAACGCGCTCTAGGAAATTAATTTTTGAAACGAATCATTTTAAAAATATAACGAAGTTATATTACCATGTATTTAGGTCTAATAAGACTAGAAAATATTCCTTGGAAATAAAATCCAATTAAATAATTTATTAAGCCATAAATTAGGCATAAAATACTAGTTTTTACGAGTCTTCACATCCTCTCCCCCTTAAGAAAATTTCGTCCTCGAAATTTACCTTGGTTGATGAACAAGTTTGGATACTTCTCTCTGATTGTCTCTTCAACTTCCCATGTTGCTTCCTCTACTCCATGGTTCTTCCATAGAACTTTCACTAGTGGTATCTGCTTGTTCCTCAATTCCTTCACCTTTCGATCCAGAAGTTTTACCGGTCTCTCCTCATAGGTTAGGGTTTCATCGATCTCAATATTCTCCGGTTGTAAAACATGAGAGGGGTCTGGATGATATTTCTTAAGCATGGACACATGAAACACGTTATGAATACGAGATAAGCTCGGTGGTAATTCCAGCTTATAGGCTACATTCCCAACTCGCTGAATAATCTTATATGGCCCTACAAACCTTGGTTGTAGTTTCTTCCCTTTTCCGGACATCAGGCTTGCTTTTAAAGGCGTAATCTTGAGAAATACCATATCTCCAACAGTGAACTCCAAATCCTTCCTCCGATTGTCGGCATAACTTTTTTGTCTACTCTGAGCGGTTTGAATTCTTTGCCGTACCAATTTCACCTTTTCATTAGCCTCCTCAATCCAAGATACAGTAGTCGTGTCTAAGATTTTCCGTTCACCTACTTCATCCCAACAATCGAAATTCCTTAACCATCAATCCAGCCATTTGTACCTGACGGCTCAAAGCATCGGCCACTACATTGGCCTTCCCAGGATGGTACTTAATAATGCAGTCATAATCTTCCAGAAATTCCATCCATCTACGTTGCCTCAAATTCAGCTCCTTCTGAGAAAATAAGTACTTAAGACTTTTGTGATCTGTAAAAACCTCAAATGTCACTCCGTATAAATAGTGTCTCCATTTCATCAAAGCAAAGACCACAGCCGCTAATTCCAAATCATGGGTCGGATAATTTCCCTCATGCGGCTTCAATTTTCTAGAGGCATAAGCTATCACTTTATCATTTTGCATCAAAACACATCCCAAACCTTCCTTAGATGCATCTGTGTAAACCACAAAACTATCATGTCCATTTGGTAGAGCTAGAACAGGCGCTCTAGTCAACCATCTTTTCAACTCCTGAAAACTTCCTTCACACTTAGAACTCCAAATAAATTTTCCATTTTTCTTGGTCAACTCAGTCATAGGTCCAGCAATTTTCGAAAAATCCTGGATGAATCTCCGGTAATACCCTGCCAATCCTATAAAACTCCGAACTTCCGTTGGATTTTTCGGTCGTTTCCATTTCGAAACAGCTTCCACTTTAGCTGGATCCACTTTAATCCCATCCTTAGAAATTATATGCCCTAGGAAAGTCACTTCCTTTAGCCAGAATTCACACTTGCTAAACTTAGCATATAGCTGATGTTCCCTCAAGATTTGTAAAACCGTTCTCAAATGTTTCTCATGATCTTTCACATTCTTAGAATACACCAAAATGTCATCAATGAAGATCACCACAAATTGATCCAAGTAAGGCTTAAAAACCCTATGCATTAAATCCATGAAAGCGGCAGGTGCATTGGTTAACCCAAAAGGCATCACTGCAAACTCGAAGTGCCCATACCTCGAGTTAAAAGCAGTCTTAGGTATATCCTTCTCCAAAATCCTCAATTGATAGTAACCTTGCCTTAGATCCAACTTTGAAAACACTACCGCCCCTTGCAGTTGGTCAAACAGTTCATCAATGTGGGGCAGTGGGTATTTATTCTTAATCGTAACATCATTTAAGCCTCGATAATCTATACATAACCTCAAACTCCCATCCTTCTTCTTTACAAACAAAACTGGGGCTCCCCACGGGGAATCACTCTCCCGTATAAAACCTCGTTCCAACAAATCCTGTAATTGTAATTTTCAACTCCTTCAATTCAGCTGGGGCCATCCTGTATGGTGTCCTTGATATAGGTGCTGTTCCCGGAGCTAAATCAATTTTAAAAGCTATTTCCCGTTCCGGGGGTAGAGACTCCAATTCTTCAGGAAAAACATCAGAAAATTCTTTTACTACCAGTGTGTCCTCCAGATTCACCTTATCGCTAGGGGTATTAATAAGGAAAGCCAAATACCCTTGAGCTCCTTTACTTAACAACTTTCTAGCCCGAATTCCCGAAATAAGTGCAGACGAGGCTAACTTACCCCTTACATCCAGTAGAGCATGGCTTATATAATAATCACTTATCAGGTTCAAGTATTACATATCACACCAATCCAACCTATCAAATAGTCATGGTCCAATAGGGAATTAATCGCGTAATCAGATAAAACAGGCAAAAGGCTTGAAGTCGGACGTAAAGTCCCAGACATTTGGAAGAAATTCAGGATATAGCGAAGCTTCAAATCAAAAGTTCATCCCTGGTGGTGCTGGACAACACAACAAGCAATGCCCCACCAGAGAGTTTCAGTTCAACCGCTACAGAAGAGTAGTAGCCGGTCTACAACCACACCAGTACGAATAAGTTCAAGAGTAGGGTCAAAGCAGAGCCAAATACTTCAGGTTCATGGTGCATGAGTACGAACAAAAGTATAAGTTCAAGTTCAAGTGCAAGTTCAAGTTCAAATTCAAGGGTCATGAGTACGAGTAAGAACACACTGGCCTAACCTCTGTCCAGCAATTCACATTCTTAAACAGTCACAAAATTCAAGTCCACATTCCATATATTCAGTCAAATTAGGTCCATTGAGGATACGCAAGAGCACACTAGCCTAAACAGGTTCAAGTCTCAAGTAAGCTCAGTCTAATCGGTTTCAGGCAGTTCGAGTTCTCTTACCAACCCACTGCAATACTTTCGGAGTTCAAACTTCCTAAGATTGAAATACTGGCACAGAACCAATCATAACATATATTGCGCACAAGAAAAGCTCACCAAGTTTCTAGCTAGGTTAATCCATTATACACTAGTAGATCGGAGCTTCGGGTTTATGTTCGATTCATATTCGGTACTAGGGACCTATTAAATTATATGAAACTGTCTATCAATTTGTCTCACAAGTACAGGGTTGTCTAAGCCCTCGGTCACGGTCCCCTTTTCTCGTTCCTGCTTCCCTACTTAAGAAAAGTCTATAAGCACAGGAAAAGGCATAGCTAAGCATAAAGAGCACATTGCGTATACAAGTTGCAAACACATTTAAAATCAGGTCATGATTCGTTACATGTATCAAAAGTTATAACACGGTTAGAAGTTACAAAACAAGACCAATATGTCCAATATTGCACATAGGCAATTAAGTGCTACAAAAATATAGAAGTACATACAAGCAGGATACAAAAGGCCTCACAGCGTGCACTACCCCTTTCTAAGTCCATAGTTAACCCAAAGGGTCCAGACATCACTAATTTCAATCAGATCACACGCCTTTACGAAATTAGATCCAATAAAGCCATAACGCAAGCTAAAACCAAGATTATCCATTCGAAGTTCAAAATCTTTAATAACCAGCCACCAGTCGGAACACCATCATCTCCAAAATAACCAGTCTTAGGGTTTTGTAATTAAAGTTTCAAGCTCCAAGTTCAAACCCAAGAATAAGTACAACTTACTACCTTACGTGTCGAATGGAAACCAAATCAATTCACACTAACTTGTACTCTTGAATGCAGTTGCTCTCTATATCTCAAAGTTGCCTCAGTCCGTACATTTAAAATTGGCTCACTCTTCTTGAAAGTCAAGAATTTTAAAACATAAGAAGAGTATTTCAAGTAATCAAAAATCTTATCAAGTTCAGGATTCACATTATTAAACATAAGCTTGCCATTCTTTCGAAAACTCAGGATATATAGATATATTTTTCTTCGTGTAAAGCATGGACAAATTCAAGTGTGAGATTACACCAATATACAATCAAGGGGGAAAACTTAGTTTAGAAAATGTTAATCTTGTATTAACCCATCATATACAAAGTTCAACAACTCATTAGTTATTCACAAATTTTCAAATGTGAAATTCAAGTAAAACTCACCCTTTTACCAAAATCGGAAAATTACACATATTTAAAGCACATATATCTTACTTCCACTCATCGCTTACAAATAAAACTAGTACATCCTAGTTTTTCTTTAAATTTTCAAAGCAGAATATCTTTAGAAGATATGTGGGCGAAAAATACATTTTATTCCTTTGTACTTTTATCTTGGTTCAAAATCATCACACATGGAGTTTGACTATCAAATCTCGGTCTCTTACCCTCCATAGCCAGTACTAATAATTATCTCAATTCTTTCCACACTTACAAATATAATGATAATTCAAATTCATCCAATCTTTCACTACAAATCTCTCATCCCATATCTTCCTTCAATATAACATCACCTAATTCCTCAGTTTCTTCTGCAAGTCCCAAATAAGAACTCCCAAATAATAAATTTCTTTAACCCCTAAGATACAATAGATCCTTGTCACATAATATCCAAATTAATCCCACAGTCAGGCATCCTAAACTTTAAGCCTAGGATACGCTACAGAGATCTGAAGCCTAAGCTCTGATACCAACTGTGACGCCCCACATCTCCCTAAGGCGGACCAAAGGGTATCCGCGGACGCCTGCCCAGCTCTCGCCAGGACTCAAGCAATTCCATTCAATTTAAAACCGAATTAAGCACTTCGATGAGAGCAACATGAATACAATAATGCGGAAGCGTTCAAGCTTAATAAGTCACTTAATGTATAACCAGTACATCGGGAAATCATGAAACGACTTCAATTCAAAGTACACATCAGGGCCCAAACATTTCAAGTTTTCAATTTCCAAAAGTACAACCCAAACCCGGGCCTAGTCAAAATATATAACAGGAGTCTTAACAAAATTACAACGGATGGTTTCTCCATATTTCTCCAAGAGTCGGTCCTGTTAAGGAAAACAAAACTATAGGGTGAGCTAAACGCTCGTGAGGCCAAGAACACACATGCAAGCACGTAATCAAATAACAATCCCAACTTTAATAAATAAAGCCATGTCTTTTCAATAATCAATTATTCAAACAGGAAAAGTAATCAGAAACAATTCAAGGATATAGTAGCTCTCAGGAGCTAAATTCCACTTGATCTGCCGTTGTCATTCGTATACCTTCCCGCATTGACCCTCCTGTCAACCAGGTCGGTATTTCCATTTCCGTAGATCACCACTTACTTTCCTCCGTCCACCGTACACCCCAAGGGCCCACAAGTCTATTTTTAGGGCGATACTCGACGAGTATGCCAAGCAAGACCTCTTATTAGGTCGAGCTTATAATCTCATGGCTCGCCCAAGTTCCCGACCAAGCCCATTGCCGGCTCGAGTCTAAGGACGGCCTATGAGTTTGGGCGTCCCCCATTCATTTGGTAGTCGAGGAGATTCACTCCAACGACACAAGCATTCATGACATGACATTGCATTCATTCATTCATTCAATACATTTCATTCATTCATTCATTCATTTGAAATTAGAACGAGTGCGATAAAGTACGCACCCGCCCTTATTTTTAAAACTCCCAACAAGTATCACAAATAAGCAAGTATCAAATTCATACACTTGACACTCACCGAGCAATTCAATAAGAATTATTTTCTGAGAGTTCAAGTGTCCACGGTGAGATCCTCTTGAAGGTCTCCTTGTGCGCCTGGCATTTAATAGTGGATAATTACTCAAGTATCTCAATTATCAAGCAAGATTGTACATTAGTACGATCTAAGGAATATTTCACAAAAATGAACCTCAATTACTCGTAAATCGAGGTTCAACTTGCGTTTTATGAAGTATAATATTAGTTGAGTTTTTATCATGAAAATCGTGGGCAAAACGTTTAGATAATATCAAAAGAGTAAAGAGTTCTTGAAAAACTCTATTTCTTTGAAATTGGAAAATTTTCAGCTTTATTATGAATCTTTGAAAAATCGTAACTCACTCGGTACAAGTCGAAAATTGGAAAACTTTATACCGTTGGAAACCTCTTAGAAAGTACTATAAGTTCCTAGAAGATGCTTTTCCATGAATCGAAGTGGAAAGTGTTCAAAAATTGGCTTGAAGGTGCAGACTTGGTTTCAAGGCAGCATTAAGTTGGATTTCGGCCAACTTTGAAAATTCGGCACGATTCACACGTTGCAAACCGGCCTCTGAAATTTGCAGCTCAATTAATGTTGCAAGTGAGGTGTATAACAAAACAAACGGATCAAGAATCGGAGTTTCGAGTACCGAGATACGGTAGCTCAAAGTTGAGCAAATTCAAGACTGGATGAGAATTTTCCAGATTTGAACCTCTAACTTTAGTAATTTAATTGGGTATCGAAACGAACTTGAATTGGTACCAAAATTGGCAGTATTTCAATACTATATGGAAAGTATCTCTCTATCGATTTTCGGGGAAAAATACCTTCGGCAAGGTAGTTAATGAGCCAACCGAAGTTCAAGAAAAATCCTAAGGCAATCTGCCTTGGACTTTCATTTTCCAAATTTCCAATCGTTTAACCAAGAAAGTTATCCAACCATGGTTCATTTGTGAAATAAGGGTCTAAGATACACCCATAATATCTTTGGTAAGTGTTTAATATCAAAAACATCAACTAACAAGTTCACTCCAAGATTTGGTTCCAAACCAGTCCAAACATCATGGTTTTCCAAAACAGAGCAGTCCACTTGTTTCAGTCACAAATCAGTCAATATAGCTCGAAATCGAGCATGGCTTACGCCGTTGGAAAATACATTCATAGATTTAAAATATCATAGAAGAAATCGTTTCCAAATTCGGCACCCATCTGGTTCAAATTCGGGCATCAAGTTGCTGCCTGCACACTTCATTCCAGACGAACAGAGCAACAGGACAGCGAACTTAAAACATTTGGTTCGGCTTTCTCACAAGGAATCAGAACGTGAATTTTATACCAAATTAAAGCTAGGAATGTCTAGTTTCAAACGCCACCGACGGCACATGATTTCGACATCCGAGGACAGAGTTATGGCCAAAATGCCAATGCTGGACAGTGCAATACGGGACAGATTTCCAGATTTGCTGGTTTCGAACAAAAATTCATTTGCCTATTCAAACCTCATTATTTTTGGATGAAATTTTTCACACATCTAATACATCCTACAAACATCCAATTCAAGCCATTAAACCATTAAAAATTGGCCTGGAAATGGCCGAACATGGCAGGGGCAAAATCGGGAAAATTTAGCTTCTTACACCCAATGAAGTTCCTACTAATTACCCACCACTAATGCATCATAATAATCACTAAACCAACAATATAATCACCATCAATCATCACATCAGCAACAACAACCCAAGTGTGGGAATTCCAAGAGCCCACAATCACATTTTTCACCATAATCAAGTAACTAAGTGCATGCATGAGCTTAATCTTGCCATATAACTTCCAAAAGACAAGAATTCATGGGTTGATCATTACCTCTTCCTTGGGTGTGCAAGACCAGAAAATTTCGGCCCTCTTGAAGCTCCAAGAAACCGTGAAGATGCAGCCTTTTGTTAGCTAAATCCAACCTCCAAGAGGTTTGCTAAGTGGTCTCCAAGTTTGGTGTGATTTGGAGGTGATTTGGGGTGGTTTTGTGTGAGGTTAGTGTGCAGAATTTTTGTTGCAAATGAGTTAGAGAGAAGGGAGAGCTTGGCCGGCTGTGAGGAGAGAGAAGAGAGAGTGTGTTTGATCTAAGTTAGCTTCTCCAAGAAGATTAAATGTGTGGTGAAAAAAATTGCTCTAAAGTCAACTCTTGTAAGGCTCGTTTGGCACGTTTTTAGGCTCGATTTTCTCGCGCGTTTGGTTCACTAGTGCACTAAACCTCCAATGCATATATATTCATGTAAATATTATTCACTCTTAATTGTCTCGAAACAAGGGTCTAAAGTCCTTCAATTGAAGTCGCGCGTGTGAAAACGCGTACCGTCAATTTTACCGCTATAACGCGAAACTTTCGAAAAATTCTTAGAACGATTGCACTACTAACTATCACTTGAATATTTATACCTAAGATTACCTATTTTAGGACCATAGTACAAGTCTCCAATATTCCAAGCTTATTGGGCTACTACGCGGATAAAATCTCCAAGTACTATTCACTATTTTTACGAAACGCGCTCTCGGAAATTAATTTTTGAAACGAATCATTTTAAAAATATAACGAAGTTATATTATCATGCGTTTAGGTCTCATAAGACTAGAAAATATTCCTTGGAAATAAAATCCAATTAAATAATTTATTAAGCCATAAATTAGGCATAAAATAATAGTTTTTACGAGTCCTCACAGAATTGCTCCTTGTGAGCCGTATCCTTTTAATGAATGTGTTACTATCGCTTTCCATTGTAAATGTTTCTTGAATTATTGATACTCCATGTTTAATGTATTGGATTGATTATCTGATTATGTGTTCGGAACCTCACTGGGCTTTTAGCTCATCCCTTTAGTTTTGTTTTCCTTACAGGGAAAGGCGAGCGAGGACGTGAGCTTGAGATAGACTAGCCAATCTAGTTTTGTTTCTTTTGTTTCTTTTGTAGTGGTTCTCGCCTAGTGCTTGGCACGGGCTGGACGTATGAAGGATTGAGAACCCTTGTATATTTGATGTTTATATTCTCTTTTGGGTTGGCAATGTATATAAGTTCCGCTTTAAGTTTGGATCAATGCCCTATTTATTTTTGTGATTTATTTCAATTTTTAATTGAGGACTGTAGCGAACGACTGAGTCCCGGCGAGAGCTGGGCAGGCGGCCCGCCGAACCCTCTGGTACGCCTTAGGGGGAGGTGGGGTCGTTACACATTAGATCCAACCACTATTCCATGGATGGAAGAGGCTCAAGAAAAGGTCAAGTTGATACGGCAACGACTCCAAACTGCTCAAAGCCGACAAAAGAGCTACGCAGACAATCGAAGAAAAGACTTGGAGTTCGAGGTTGGAGACCATGTGTTTCTTAAAGTCACACCATTACGGAGCATTACAGCAGGCAAAGGAAAGAAGCTCCAACCGAGGTTCGTTGGACCTTACAAGATTCTCCAAAGAATAGGAACGGTAGCGTATCGATTAGAGCTGCCGTCCAGTCTCTCTAGAATTCACGACGTCTTCCACGTCTCTAAAGAAGTACTATCCCGACCCATCCCATGTCTTACAACCAGAGGAGATCGACGTAGACGAATCGATTGCTTACGAAGAGAAACCTGTCCAAGTGCTTGACCGGAAAGTCAAAGAGCTCAGAAACAAGCAGATTCTATTAGTGAAGATACTATGGAGAAACCATGGGATAGAGGAAGCTACCTGGGAAGTGGAAGAAGAAATGCGAAAGAAATACCCTAACCTTTTCGTGAGTTGAGGTGAGAAATTTCGAGGGCGAAATTGTGACAGCCCCACCTTCCCCTAAGGCGAACCAAAGGGGTTAGCGGACTGCCTGCCCAACTCTCGCCAGGACTAATGGTGCAGTTTAGAGCGATCTATCGCGTTCCGGAACTTATAAACGCGCGTAAACAAGTCAAAATGTCAAAATAAAAAAAAATGAAATCCGGAGTCGGCCGTGAATAGTAACCGACCCGTCAGAACCCAACCAAATATCAAGCAAACATTCACTTCTTGAAACTTAGCATTTACAAGCCAAAGTGGCATACAAAAGTATTCAAATGTGGATACATGTCTGGTTTGCCAAATCAAAAGAGAAACAGACCCAAAAGTATATTTAGGGTTTCAATAAATGAGCTATACAAAAGATATGTCCAACTAGCTCATTTCGGCAACCAACCATCAAAAGTCATTCAAAAGCAGTCAATATTCCTGTAAGGAAAACAAAAGGAACGGGGTGAGCTAGTTGCCCAGTGAGATAGTACCACTCAAACAACCAAGTTCATATAAGCATCAAGGTTTTCAGTCCAATTCATCAAAAGTAAATAAAGACACATATCAATAATGATGATAAAAGGATACAGGTGACTCTAAAGAGAGCCCTTTTCCTCGTTTGTATTCTTGATCGGATCTCATTGACTCTCCGTCAATGTTTCAAAATAACCAACCGTAGACTTCACTTTACTTCCATTCCTTCCACCTAACATCCCCCTACCGGGCCCGAACTCCAAACACTTACACTGTGGTATTACTCGAGTATACCGGAATCGAGAGTCTCTCATACTACAAGATTCCATATAACACTTTCCCAAGGCACATCAATTGGCACGACCAAGCCCTCGTCGGCTCGATTCAATCAACTACCAATGGGGTTGAGCTCAAAGATAACAATTGTAGTCGTTGGATACTCGTCCAAACGACACCAAGCCATGTACTTTCATTTCATGTAACATTTCGTATAACATTCCAATAACATGATAAACAATAAGTGAGAGTGATAAAGTACGCTCTCACTACAATCAATTCACATTCACGTATCAAGTTCAAGTATCAAAGCCATATAGTAACACACAAGTGAGTAGTACACTCACCAAGCTTGCAAATGAGGTTTCATGCACTTCCGTCAAAAGAACGTCGTGCACCAACGTCACGCCCTAAAACATGCAAACAAGTACAATGAGACTCGATAACGAGTCATAAACCAATGCCAAATACGACCCCAATAGGGTTCCATAAGCATATACAAGCATTAGGGAAAACCAGAAAATCCAGAAATGAAACTAGCTTTGACCCTGAAAAAAACAGTTTTCGACCTCATTTTACGGTAATGGCACCAAAGGCACTACGATTATCAGATGAAGGTACAAGACCCACCATTTCGAAGCTAAGAGATAGGGCTACAATATTACAGAAGGTCACTCAACCCAGTTTCGAGTGTAACCAGGTCAAAATTGCAATCTACTACACCAGAACCGCAAAAACAGATTCACAGAACGCGTTCTAGTACAAACATCATAACTCAGCCTACCTAAGTCCAAATCCAGAAATTCCAAAACCAACTGAAAGATAAGAAACGGGGTTACATTTCATCAGAAGACCTCAACAACCAATTCCGAAGCAATTCCAACCAAAACAATCAATTACAGCCGCAATTCTTACATTCGGGTAAAACCAGGACAGCAAGGGTAATTTCGACTTTTCGCAAGCTACGCTACTCCGATTGGCCTGAAATTTTGTAGGTACCTCTAAAATATCATTCTCTACAACTTTCATGTTTTAAGCCAAGGCTAATTCGGCCTCTATCTATGAGCTACAAACTCGGGCAGAATGAAGAACATCAAACCCTAATTTTTTCAATTTTCTTCCAAAACAGCAATTGATTGCAATTAACCACTTTTTCCACCTCATAGAGTCCTTAAACATCATTTACAATCATCATATATAACCACACAATCATGTTCATATTAAAACAGAAAAATCCCAAAAATTATAAAACTTCATCAAGTCAACCACAAATCAAGAAATAATCCATAAAATTGCATCTCATACTACCACTAATCATGATTTAAGCATCAATAAAGGGAGGAGAGTGGTTCTTCATAACACATTTTAGAAACAAGAGAGAGAGAGCAATAAGTCCTCTTAGCTTTCCAAATAACTCCACACAACACCTCACTATCACTCCCTTAAGTGTTTTTATGGAGCAAAATCAAGATTGGATGGTTGAGTAAGTTGATTGAAGCAAGATTGAAGCCAAAAACTTGAAGAGTTTTCTTTCTCTTTTTGTTCAAGGAGCTCGGCCAAGATGAAGAGAAAAATGGTGAAATTTTGGTATTTTTTTGATTTATTTGGTCAATGATAAGAAAAGGAATAGTAGTCTTACTTAAGGACAAATCCCATGGTGACACTTGTCACCTTCATTAATGCTTGCCTAACTTTTGTCTCTCTTGTGACAGCCCCACCTTCCCCTAAGGCGAACCAAAGGGGTTAGCGGACTGCCTGCCCAGCTCTCGCCAGGACTACCGGTGCAGTTTAGAGCGGTCTATCGCGTTCCGGAACTTACAAACGCGCGTACACAAGTCAAAATGGCAAAATAACCCAAAATAAAAAAAGAAATCCGGAGTCGGCCATGAATAGTAACCGACCCGTCAGAACCCAACCAAATATCAAGCAAATATTCACATCTTGAACTTTAGCAATTACAATCCAAAGTGACATACAAAAGTTTTCAAAAGTTAATATCTACACGGTTTGCCAAATCAAAAGAGAAAACGCCCCAAAAGTACATTTAGGGTTTCAATCAATGAGCTATACAAGAGATATGTCCAACTAGCTCAATTCGGCAACCAACTATCAATTGCAGTCCAAAAGTATTTATTTTCCTGTAAGGAAAACAAAAGGAGTAGGGTGAGCTAATTGCCCAGTGAGATAATACTACTCAAGCAACCAAGTTCATAGATGCATCAAGATTTTCAGTCCAATTCATCAAAAGTAAATAAAGACACACATCAATAATGATGATCAAAGGATACGGGCGGCTCTCAAGAGCCCTTTTCCTCGTTTGCATTCTTGATCAGATCTCATTGACTCTCCGTCAATGTTTAAAAGTAACCAACCGTAGACTTCACTTCACTCCCATTCCTTCCACCTAACATCCCCCTACCGGGCCCGAACTCCAAACACTTGCACTGTGGTATTACTCGAGTATACCGGAATCGAGAGTCTCTCATACTACAAGATTCCTTATAACTTTTCCCCAAGGATCATTAATTGGCACGACCAAGCCCTCGCCGGCTCGATTCAATCAACTACCAATGGGGTTGAGCTCAATGATAACAATTGTAGTCGTTGGATACTCGTCCAATCGACACCAAGTCAAGTACTTTCATTTCATGTAACATTCCAATAACATGATAAACAATAAATGAGAGTGATAAAGTACGCTCTCACTTCAATCAATTAACATTCAACTCATCAAGTTCAAGTATCAAAGCCATATAGTAACACACAAGTGAGTAGTACACTCACCAAGCTTGCAAATGGTGTTTCATGCACTTCCGTCAAAAGAACGTCGTGAACCACCGTCACGCCCTAAAACATGCAAACAGGTACAATGAGACTCGATAACGAGTCATAAACCAATGCCAAATATGACCCCTATAGGGTTCCATAAGCATATACAAGTATTAGGGAAAACCAGAAAATCCGAAAATGGGACTAGCTTTAGCCCTGAAAAAAACAGTTTTTCACCTCATTTTGCGGTAATGGCACCAAAGGCACTACGATTATCGGATGAAGGTGAAAGATCCACCGTTTCGAAGCTAAGAGATAGGGATACAATATTTCAGAAGGGCACTCAACCCATTTTCGAGTGTAACCAGGTCAAAAATACAAGAAACTACACCAGAACAGGAAAACAGATTCACAGAACGCATTCTAGTGCAAACATCATAACTCAGCCTACGTAAGTCCAAATCCAGAAATTCCAAAACCAGCTGAAAGCTAAGAAACAGGGATACATTTAATCAGAAGGCCTCAACAACCAATTCAGAAGCATTCCTAACCAAAATAACCAATTACAGAAGCAATTCCCAAATTCGGGTAAAACCAGGACAGCAAGGGTAATTTCGACTTTTCTCAAGTTACGCTACTCCGATTGGCCTGAAATTTTGTAGAAACCTCTAAAATATCATTACCTACAACTTTTATGTTTTAAGCCAAGGCCAATTCGGCCTCTAACTATGAGCTACAAAACCGGGCAGAATGAAGAACATCAAACCCTAATTTTTTCAATTTTCTTCGAAAACAGCAATTGATTGCAATTAACCACTTTTTCCACCTCCTAGGTCCCTTACATGCCATTTCCAATCATCATACATAGCCACACAATCATATTCATATTAAAATAGAAAAATCCCCAATAATTTCAAAACTTCATCAATTCAACCAAAATCAAAATATAATCCATAAAGTTGCATCTTATTCCACCACTAAGCATAAATTAAGCATCATTAAAGGGAGGAGAGGGGTTCTTCATAACTCACCTTAGAAACAAGAGAGAGAGAGCAACAAGTCCTCTTAGCTTTCCAAACAACTCCACCAAACCCCACACTATCACTCCCTTAAGTGTTTTTGTGGAGCAAAATCAAGGTTCAATGGTTGAGTGAGTTGATTGAAGCAAGATTGAAGCCAAAAACTTGAAGAGTTTTCTTTCTTTTGTTGCTCAAGGAGCTCGGCCAAGATGAAGAAAAAAATGGTGAAATTTTGGTATTTTTTGATTTATTTGGTCAATGGTAAGAAAAGGAATAGTAGTCTTACTTAAGGACAAATCCCATGGTGACACTTGTCACCTTCATTAATGCAAGTCTATCACTTTTGTCTCTCTTATACCAATCTACTTAGCATCCTCTAGTTATCTCTTAACACCCGATAAATTAAATCCAGTATCTAAAACTTAACCTAGTTGGCCGAATTTTTCCGAACTTTTCGCACTAGTGGGTCCCACGTCCGATATACGCTATTAATTTCTCAAAACCTATTCGATACTAGAAAAATCATCTAAAAACTATATCTGCTCCTTAACAATATCTAGAAATTTTCCTAATCACGAAAATGCAGAAAACAAGCCATGAAAGATAATAAAACCTAGAAAATGTGAAAAATTACGGGTTCTCACATCTCTCATACCATTCCACTTAGCATCCTCTACTTATCTCTTAACACCCGATAAATTAATTCCAGTATCCAAAACTTAACCTAGTTGGCCGAATTTTTCCGAACTTTTCGCACTAGTGGGTCCCACGTCCGGTATATGCTCTTAATTTCTCAAAACCTATTCGATACTAGAAAAATCATCTAAAAACTATATCTGCTCCTTAAAAATATCTAGAAATTTTTCCTACTCACGAAAATGCAGAAAACAAGCCATGAAGGATAATAAAACCTAGAAAATGGGAAAAAAATTACGGGTTCTCACACTCTCTGTGACGCCCCGAAAAAAATGAGTTTGAGAACCCGGAAATTTTCTAATTTCCTAGGGTTTATTTTTTTTAACGCCCGCTTTTCCTACATTTTCTTGATTAGAAAAATTCCCCAGATAAAGTTTATGAGCAAATATAGTTTTTAAATGATTTTTCTAGTATCGGTTAGTTTTTGAGAGATTAAAAGCGTATTTTGGACGTGGGACCCGCTAGTGCGGCAAATGTAATATATTTTTGATAACTTGTTGGAGTTTTGTGCTAAGTGATATTTTTTTTACAAGGTGTTAAGAGATATTTATGGATTGGTGTGAGAGGGAACAAAGAGATAGAGATTCATTATTTAAGTGACAAGTGTCGCTTGGCCATTGGGTGGAATTTTTGACTTTTATGCCATGTCTTACCATTTGACTTAATAAACTAAAACTTTACCAAAAATTTGCTCCATTTCCAAGCTTCATGGCCGAACCTCTCTCAAGAAAGGAAGAAAAGAAAGCTCTCAACTTGTTTCTTCAATTTCTTGCTCAAATCTAGCAAATCAACCGTTTAAACTTCCAATTTCTCCATAAAACCTCTTCACTTAGTGTTTGTGAGTTGTTTGGTGGAGTTGTTTGAGAAGCTAAGGTGACAAGTAGCTCTCCCTCTTGTTTTGCTAAGGTGAGTGGTGGATGAACACCTCTCCTTCCTCTAATGATGTTCAATTCATGATTAGTGGTGTTATAAGATGCAATTTCTTGGATTATTTCTTGAGTTTGGTTGAATTGGTGAAGTTTTTATTTTTTTGAGGAATTTTCTGGTTTAATATGATCATGGTGTTGTGGTCATGTATGATGATTGGAAATGATGTTTAATGACTCTAGGAGGTGGAAAAAGTGATTAAGTACAATCAATTTCTGTTTTGGAAGAAATTTCAGAAAATTAGGTTTTGTAGTTCTTCATTCTGCCCGAATTTATTGCACCATGTTAGAGGCCGAATTGGCCTTTGCTTAAAACATGAAAGTTGTAGGTATTGATGAGTTTGAAGTACCTGTAAAATTCCAGGTCATTTGGACTAGTGTAGAGTGAGATATGTCGATTTTACTGTTGCTGTTCTGGGTTGATCAGAATGCGAAAACTGCACTTGTAATTGGCCATTTTGACTGGAATTTCTTTGGATTTGGATGTTGGTGTCTTCTGATGAAATGTATCTGGATTTCTTAGCTACCATATTCCTTTGGAATCAATGCATTTGGACTTGTATGGACCGAGTTGGACTCATTACAGCATTGTGTGATTTGTGAACCTGTTTTAGTGGTTCTGGTTTGGTATTTTTGGCATATTTGACCTAGTTGTGCTAGGAACTGGACTGAGTGACCTTCTACATTGTTGTAGCCCTGGTCCTTAGCTTCGAAACGGTGGGTCTTACACCCCCATCCGACAATTGTAGTGCCTTTGGTACCATTACCGCAAAATGACGTCAAAACTGTTTTTCTGGTTTTGAGCTTAACCTTCATTTCCGGACTTTTTCCTAGCTTGACTTGTACTAGTACTACTTGGAGCTTGCTGAATGGATATTAGATGAACTTATTTGTGTGACTTTGGGACTGGCTGAAGAAATAATGAAGCCATGATGGCTGGGAAAGTAAGCAAATTTAGGGGAAGTGCTGTCCGAAGTTTTAAAGGACTTGTTTGCATTGAGTTTGTGATCTAAGACTTGGATTTGAGCAAGGCAATGTTATGTGATGGATGATTTCTGAGCCGTGGAGGTGAGTGACCTCAAACTACTACTAAAGTTATTTATGAACCGTTTCTTACATTATTTACTTTTGAACTGTTTCCAAAGTTACTTTTGAAATGTTTTCTTGCATATCATGCGTGCTGGCATGTGAGTGTGCCTTGTTTGCTATATTTCTTGACTTCATGACTTGTATTTTGGTTGATAACGTGTTAAGCGCTTATAATGATTTCCAAAACGAGTTTTCGAGGCGAGTGTGTACTTTATCGCACTCGACCTCGATAAATGTGAAATTTTCGATTGAAATGTTACTTGCGCATGAATGTAAGCCTTTTGGGCTGAACTGGCCATTGCCCCTTGTTACCGGTCGTCTTGAGCCAGAAGCGGACTCGGTCAGGCGATTAGGAATTTGGGTGAACGTTTGGTATACTCGAGTATTACCTATGTAGGTTGGTGGAGCCTGGCCAAAAGCCAGGGACGGGGTGAATGAAATGAAATGAATGACCAAATGAGCGAGGAAATGTCAGGAGAATGAATGTATCCTTTCATGAATGTTACTATCGCTTTCCATTGTAAATGTTTCTTGAATTATTGATTATTGATGGTTAATGTGTTGGCTTTGTTATGTAATTTCATGTTCGGAACCTTATTGAGATTTTAGCTCATTGAGCTTTGTGGAATTACCATGTGGTGTCATTTTCTGCTTTTGTTTTACTCTCACTGTGCAAATGTTGACCTGTAACAAAATTACATTTTTACCCCCGGTTACTTATTGAATTTCTAAAACATTACAATGATTTCACTGGCTCACGAGAGCAAAAATACGTACATCTGATTTCTGAACCATGACATCAATGAAATGAATTTTTGTGAAAACTATTTGATTACTGATTTTACTGGTTACTCACTGGGCTTTTAGCTCACCCCAAAAAAATGTTTTATTTCCCCCCCCACAGGGCTCAAGGTGAAGAAAAGCTTGGATTGCTTATTCACGTGACTGGATGGCTTATATCGTGTACAGTTTAAGTTTGGATCTATTTTATGTACGAGTTGGTCTTGTATAAATATTTGAAATTCATATGGATGTAAGTATACGTTCCACGATTGAAAACAGTTTCCGCTGCATTTGTAATATGTAATCATTGGAGAATTTGATGTAATTTTGAGATTTATATTGTAATTTGGTTGAGGACTGTAGTGAGCGACTGAGTCCCGGCGAGAGCTGGGCGGGCGGCCCGCCGATACCCTGGGGTTCGCCCTTGGGAGAAGTGGGGTCGTCACACTCTCTCCCCCTTAAAAGAATTTCGCCCTTGAAATTTCTCACCTTAACTCACGAAAAGGTTAGGGTATTTCTTTCGTATTTCTTCTTCCACTTCCCAGGTAGCTTCCTCTATCCCATGGTTTCTCCATAGTGTCTTCACTAACGGAATCTGCTTGTTTCTTAGCTCTTTGATTTTCCGGTCAAGCACTTGGACAGGTTTCTCGTCGTAAGCAAGCGATTCGTCTATGTCGATCTCCTCTGGTTGTAAGACATGGGATGGGTCGGGATAGTACTTCTTTAGCATCGAGACGTGGAAAACGTCGTGAATTCGAGAGAGACTGGACGGCAGCTCTAATCGATACGCTACCGTTCCTACTCTTTGGAGAATCTTGTAAGGTCCGACGAACCTCGGTTGCAATTTCTTTCCTCTACCCGCTGTGACACTCCGTAACGGTGTAACCTTGAGGAAAACACGGTCTCCAACTTCGAACTCCAAGTCTTTTCTTCGCTTGTCTGCGTAGCTCTTTTGTCGGCTTTGAGCTGTTTGGAGTCGTTGCCGTATCAACTTAATCTTTTCTCGACCTTCCTCCATCCAAGGAATAGTTGCTAGATCCAGTGCCTTCCTCTCGTCCACTTCATCCCAATAGATTGGTGATCGGCACTTTCGTCCATACAGTGCTTCATATGGAGCCATTTGAATCGACGAATGGTAGCTATTGTTGTATGCAACTCTACTAAGGTCATGTGTTGACCCCAGTTGCCTTCAAAATCGAGAATGTAAGTACGTAGCATGTCCTCGAGAGTTTGAATGGTTCGTTCCGATTGTCCATCTGTCTGAGGGTGATAGGTTGTGCTCAAGTTGAGTTTAGTCCCTAGAGTCTCCTGGAACTTTTGCCAAAACCGAGATACGAAACATGGATCTCGATCGGAGACGATACTCACCGGAACACCGTGCAGCTTTACAATCTCATCCATGTACAGTTGGGCCAACTTGTCCATGGAATACTTCATGTTTACCGGCAAGAAATGGGCCGACTTGGTTAATCGATCGACGATTACCCAAACGGCATCGTGTCCTCGTTGCGTTCGTGGCAAACCTGAAACGAAGTCCATAGTGATGTTTTCCCACTTCCATTCAGGTATCTCAAGGGGGTGTAACAAACCCGATGGTTTTTTATGCTCTACTTTAACTTGTTGGCAAACGAGACATTTTTGCACGTACAGAGCAATTTCCTTCTTCATATTGTCCCACCAATAGGTTCCTTTCAGGTCTTGATACATCTTGCTATTACCCGGATGGATTGTATACTTGGATCGATGAGCTTCCTCTAGAATCTCCGTTTTCAATGATTCATCATTCGGCACCACTATTCGGTTTCGGTATTTTAAAATACCCTCAGGACCAAAATTGAAATCAGTGGTTTCTCCTTTTCCCACTTTCTCTCCCCATTTCTGTACCAGTGCATCTTCTTTTTGAGCTTCTTTAATCCTTTCCAAGAAGGTGGAAGTCACTTTAATATTGCCAAAAATCACCTTATGGCTCCCAAGACAGGGTTTCCACTCGCAAACCGACTCGAGCAAATTCCACTCTTTAATCATTAATCCTGCTACTTGCGCCTTGCGACTCAAAGCATCGGCCACTACGTTCGCCTTTCCTGGATGGTAGTTGATAGTACAGTCGTAATCTTCCAGATATTCCATCCACCGTCGTTGCCTCATGTTCAACTCCTTCTGTGAGAAGAGGTACCTCAAGCTTTTGTGATCGGAGTAAACCTCGAAGGTTACCCCATATAGGTAGTGTCTCCACTTTTTAAGAGCGAAAACAACGGCAGCTAGCTCCAGATCATGCGTCGGGTAATTCTGCTCGTGAGGTTTCAACTTCCTAGAGGCAAAAGATATCACATTTCGGTTTTGCATTAAGACACAACCCAGGCCTTCTCGTGACGCGTCAGTATACACAGCAAACCCGTCACCTCCATTAGGTAAAACTAGAACTGGAGCCATGGTCAATCTTTTCTTTAACTCTTGAAAACTTGTCTTACTTCGGGCGTTCCATAAGAACCGACCATGTTTCTTCGTCAAATCGGTTAGAGGACCGGCTAGTTTGGAAAAGTCCTTGATAAAACGCCGGTAATATCCAGCCAGTCCGAGAAAGCTGCAAACCTCGGTGGGATTTTCTGGCCTCTTCCAATTAGTTACAGCCTCTACTTTCGCCGGGTCAACTGAAATACCCTCTTGAGAAATTACGTGCCCTAGAAAAGCAATTTTCTCCAGCCAAAATTCGCACTTGCTGAACTTGGCGTACAGTTGATGATCTCTTAGGGTTTGTAAGACAATCCTCAAGTGCTGCTCATGCTCTTCACGGGTCTTGGAATAGACCAGGATGTCATCGATGAAGACCACTACAAATCGATCCAGGTAGGGCTTAAAAACCCTATGCATTAAATCCATGAAGGCGGCAGGAGCATTAGTTAGTCCAAAGGGCATAACTGCGAACTCGTAATGCCCATATCTCGAGTTGAAGGCAGTTTTCGGAATATCCTCCTTCCTGATTAATAACTGGTAATACCCTTGTCGGAGGTCCAATTTTGAAAAGACCACTGCTCCTTGCAGCTGGTCGAACAACTCATCTATGTGGGGCAGTGGATACTTATTTTTCACCGTAATATTATTCAGGCCCCGATAATCGATACACATCCGCAACCCACCATCCTTTTTCTTCACAAAAAGTACAGGAGCTCCCCAAGGAGACCCACTCTCTTGAATGAATCCCCGCTCCAGAAGGTCCTGTAATTGTAACTTTAGCTCCTTGAGCTCAGCAGGAGCCATTCGGTATGGTGTTTTTGAGATAGGTGAGGATCCCGGTAGCAGGTCTATTTTGAATTCAATCTCTCTTTCCGGATGGTAAGGCTACTAACTCATCAGGAAACATGTCCGGAAATTCCTTCACTATGGCACATCCTCTACCTTCACTTTATCCGTGGGGTTGTTGATCAAAAAGGCCAAAAATCCTTGCGCCCCTCTACTTAGCAATTTCCTAGCCCGAATGCCCGAAATCAAAGCAGATGAGGCTAACCGACCCCTTATGTCCAACCTTAAAGGTCGCCTCACCAGGAATGCGGAATTCTACCACTTTTGTTTTACAATCCAGTTGGGCATTATACTTGGCTAGCCAATCCATACCCAATATCACATCATACCCTTTAATGACCAAACTTATCAAGTCCCCTAACAATCTCTTCTCTCCTACCCACACTTCACAATCCCTATAAACCATACTAGTAACCAAACGTTGATTCCCCGTAGGTGTACTAACTTCTAGGTCGTATGGTAAACTTCTACGACCTCTGAGGAATCTGGGACCTGTTGAGGTTCTAATGAATATACGCGAGCTGGCACCTTAGGTTTCGTCCCATTTCCCTTATCCGGTCCTGTATTGGTCTTTGGCGCGATTTGAGCTCCCTTTTCGTCTTGCTTTAAGAGTGGACAGGTAGCAAGCTTGTGGTCTGCGCTTCCGCATCACAGACATTTGCCTCCCTTCTTCCAGCAGTTATCTTATACATATTTTGTGGCTACCCCACTTCCCCCTAAGGCGAACCAGAGGGTTGGCGGGCCGCCTGCCTAGCTCTCGCCAGGACTCACGCAAGCAATCTAGCCCAAATCCTTCCGAAGATTAACCTAAGCTATTACAATAGCGATTCTTCCAAAATAAATCGATTGCTAACACCACATTAACTTCAAAGATAACAGCATCCGAAGTTAGCCAATCGACGGCTCTTAAACACTTCACGCGTTACTTACAAGGATTAAAGCCATACCATCCCAAATACATATAATTTCACACAGACCGAATATATACATACCAGCCAAATGGCAGAATTAGGGTTTACACATTTTCCAGCTTCAAGTGGCAACCCAAAACAAAACTATATCGTTTAATTCAAATACATTACAAGCCACAAAACGAAGTAATGAAGTCCAAATACATTCTTAAGAAGATGTAAGTAGCTCAGATTTCTCAAACCTCAAGACCTGTCAAGGAAAACAAATAAACGTGGGGTGAGCTAAAGCTCAGTGGTGCCCCAAAACATGCAATCAAATAAACAAATAGCAAGTATTGATTTCGATTAACGTAAACAAATAGGAAAGCGAATAACAGCACAAGGTAGGATACCGGGGCTCTCAGGAGCCATTTGCCTCGCTTGATCAAAAGTTATCGTAGTTGACCATCCGTCAACTGTCACTACTTACGGTCCATGTAGATTCTCTTATTTTTCTTACTCCGGCCACCATACATACCCCAGCTCCGGGCCCGCACGACAAAATAAAGGAAGCAGTATACTCGAGATATACCCTTAGGAAATTGGGAGCAGTATACTTGCGTATACCCTCAGGAAATTGGTCGAGGGATTCACCCAGCGACATCACAACACGTAGTTACCAGGTCAGGATAAGAGGCCCTCCCACCATTAAGGTGTGGTACATTCCCCTGCCTAGTGATTTAGTACTTGAGGTAGGATAAGAGGCCCTCCCACCCTCAGGTGTGGTACATTCCCCTACTCAGTACTCAGCACGTGAGATAGGATAAGAGGCCCTCCCACCCTAAGGTGTGGTACATTCCCCTACTCAGTACTTAGCAAGTGCGAGCAAGATTTTACAAAAACATTTCACACAAGTCACCACTCGAAAGGCTAGTGTGATAAAGTACGCACTGCTCACTTCGATGGATCAGAAACCATTTTCCAATTATCACATATCGAGTCAAGAAAACACATCAAACCAAATAAGCATAGAACAAGCAGGGACACTCACCAAGAGTGAAGTTACAGATCAAGCTGGGAATCAAAATTCGCGTCCTCGCTAAACCCTAAAATACCAAATTTTAAAACTGTAAGTTGGCTATACCAGTTCTAGGGTCACGTAGGGAAATTATTCGCATGTATGACTGATTTATTTTCTTGAAACAAGTCGACAAACCATGTAGTATTAAAACTAGTAAAATACTTTGTAAAGTTTCCTTAATATTACTTTTCTTGTAAAAGTGTTACTATAACTAATTTACGTGAAATAATGTTTCTTGCCGAACAAGCTTTCTACGCTTTTAGCTAAAGTTAGTAAAGACTCGCATTTTGTAACTTTTCCTATTGACAGCTAGCCAAGGCAATTCTTAAAGAAAGAAAAGAATTAAAACAAGACTTAGGGTTTTAAAAGCTAGAAAAATTATTTTCCATAACCATTAAGGCTAGTTTAAGCTAAAGGAATCTTGTCGGGTTGGCAAAATTTAGGGCAAAATACTAAATACTGAATTTTATCGTTTAATTCTAGCATAAAAATATTTTTGATTAGCTTGATCAAAATTGCTCGAGCTCACCGGGTCAAGACGACTTTCACAATTTCGATTCCCTTTCGAAATCACGTTATGGCTCAAATTTGTCGACATGGTAAAATCACTTTTCAAATAGCAAATCACTAGGGCTTCTTCAATCATTAGCCCTAGATTTCAACAGATTCATTTCTGCTAGAAAAGTAAAACAAGTGACCAAGGCTTCGTCAATCATTAGCTCTTGGTTTTGGCAAGCTCACATCACATCTCAACTTAATCAAAATAAACATAAGGCCTCCAAGCAATTCCAGCAGTTTAATTTCATCAACTTTGACACTTATATAAAATCATTCAAATGGCCAAGAGCTTCATCAATCATTAGCTCTTGACATCAAATACTCAATTTAAATCACAACTCCATTCAAGACAAGAAGAGAACTATATCCAGCTTGAGTCTCAAATGACTCTAAGAGTTCAAATTTTCCTTTTCTTGTTTCGATAGTCAAGAAAAATCCCAGTAAATAATTTTATCAAAACCGTAATGCACGTAAAGTTTACTCAAATAGCCAAGGGTTCCATCGAGCATTAACCCTTAGCGTCCAACAATCATTTCTTATAGTAATATAGCCAACATTTCAACCAAACTTTTATTGTTCAAAAACAAGGATAACTTGAACATTTTCCAGCAATTGTCATTCCAAACTATCACGAATTCCATCTCAACATTTTTGATTAAATCCTCCAAAATATCAAATGTTTCATAGCTAAACAACTTACACTGCTTAAAATACACATCTCTCATGCATTTCTAAACCATTACATTCCAAGGGAAAATTTCAGAAATCAAATGAAGAATTTCTGCTCAACCTCTCGGTCATTAATATTTCCAGCACTTCAATGTTCATAAATCCAACATTTCCTCGGCTAAAAATGCTATTAAGCTCTCAAATTCAGCATGAAATTACTTGGCTAGACAACTAACATTTCCAGTTCGAAGATCAAGCGTGAACAATAATTATAACGTCACAGTTTCCAGATTCACTTTCATAGCCAATGATCATTTTTTTTTCAGCACTTGCGTGGTTATAGTCTAGCTTTTCTTTCGGGTAAACCAGTGTTTTAAGTGCTCAAATTCCTCATGCAGATGCTTGACCAATTGATTAACATTTCTAGCTCAGAATTAAGTTCAAACACGGTTATAATTATCCCAAAATTCCAGAAATTTCCCAGCTATCCTCGAATGATCATGAATGCAAATTGATTTCATTTCATTTTTATTTTCTTGGTTAGCCGAGCTACTTAGCCCCATGCAAGCCTCAATCATCATGTTGTTAGCTAGATAATCATAGGTATCAACTTAGATCATCACAATGTAGAAGATTAGGAACTACATTCCCAATTTATGCTCACGGAAGTTCCATTTCATCAAAACAGAATTTCTTATGCTCCTTAACTCATCATCCAAATGCACAGAATTAACATGCAAAGCCATAGTCAGGTAAATCAACTAGTGATTAGTCGTATAATCCCCAATACAGGTCCAGATTATCAAATTTAAGCAGATTACAACTGCATTTCAGTCCAAGCTCGCGGCAGAAATTATTCTACCAAACAGATTTCCTTTTTCTTTCTCATTTCATCATCCGAGCATATAAACATGGCATGCATGTCCTAATCATCATGTTTTCACTTAACTAATCTAAGTTTCGAATTTTTTTACCTCGGCTAGGAACTCAGCTTACGCACAAGAAATCTGAAAAAAAATTCTGTTCTCCCTCTCGGCTCTCGGCTCGCTCGTGACTGGAGGTTGGTTTGGATTTCAGTGGTTGCGACTGGTGGAGGTTGAAGCTGGATTGCAGCTGGTTGATGGTGTTGCGGTTGGACTGATGAAATGGCTGCAGCTGGTGGAGGTGAAGGTACAGAAAGAACTCACGCGGTGGTCTCCTGGTTTCTTCCCTCAGCTCGCGGACAGAACAGAAAACTACAGCTCGGGCTTTCTTTTCCTTACTCTCGGTTGCAGCAGCAGCTCTCTCTCCTCTTGGTCGATACTCACGAGGTAAGGGAATGAGGTGGTCTGTTGTTGTGGTCTGAGGTGAAATGGTGGAATGGAGTTGCGGTTTTGAGGGAGGTTGAGTGCATGGAAGGGCTGAGTGTAGAAATGGTAGAAGTTGCATTGGCCGGATGGGGTGGTGAGTGATGATGTTGTCCGAAAATGTGTTTGGATTGCATGGAAATTTTGAGATTGTATGGAGGGCATTTTAGTCTTTTCACATCTCTTCCTAATATCCACTTGAGTTCCTTAATTCTAACTTAACTCCAAAATTTATCCCGAATATAAATTAAGCTCCTAATAATACACTAATTTTGCAAGGCTTCAATTATCATAATTCTTACGTCCTAAGTATACTTAGGATACTTGTATCGTTTTTGTCTAAAATTTATCGATTGCATCTTAATACTAAGGTTTCTATTTACACTTAACCTTATTCGGGAATAAAATTAGCTATCGAAATTTAAGGGATTTATTTTTAAGGAATAAACTTAATATAACTCAAGAATTATTAATTTAGTGTAGCAAAGCTAAGTAATTTAATAGTTTAGCACAATTATATTATTTTGCATGTGAAAATTATTTTTACGTACTTATTTAAAACAAATGAAATAATGCTAGAATTTATGAAAAAAAATAAGAACTACGAATGAAATATGCACTGATATTTAAAAGCAAGTGAAAGTAATGCTAGAAGGGATTAAGGAATACAAATACTAGATAAAAATGAAATTGAAGTATGCATTGGTATTTATCTGCAAAATTCAAGGTTCTCACATATTTCCCCTTATATATATATGTATTTTCTGTGACGGCCCCACCTCCCCCTAAGGCGAACCAGAGGGTTCGGCGGGCCGCCTGCCCAGCTCTCGCCGGGACTCAGTCGCTCACTACAGTCCTCAACCCAATTACAATATAAATCTCAAAATTTCATCAAATTCTCCAATGATTACATATTACAAATGCAGCGGAAACTGATTCCAATCGTAGAACGTATACTTACATCCATATCAATTTCAAATATTTATACAAGACCAACTCGTACATAAAATAGATCCAAACTTAAACTGTACACGATATAAGCCATCCAGTCACGTGAATAAGCACTCCAAGCTTTTCTTCACCTTGAGCCCTGTGGGGGGGGAAAATAAAAAATTTTTGGGGTGAGCTAGAAGCTCAGCGAGTAACCATTAAAATCAGTAATCAAATCGGTTTCACAATATTTCTTTTCAATGATGTCATAAATCAAATGATAAGTCCAGAAACGATTACAGCATTTACAAAACATTAAATATGGAGTATCAATAATTCAAGAAACATGTACAATGGAAAGCGATAGTAACATTCATGAAAGGATACATTCATTCTCCTGACATTTCCTCGCTCATTTGATCATTTATTTCATTTCATTCACCCCGTCCCTGGCTTTTGGCCAGGCTCCACCAACCTACATAGGTAATACTCGAGTATACCAAACGTTCACCCAAGTTCCTAATCGCCTGACCGAGTCCGCTTCTGGCTCAAGACGACCGGTAACAAGGGGCAATGGCCAGTTCAGCCCAAAAGGCCTACATTCATGCGCAAGTAACATTTCAATCGAAAATTTCACATTTATCGAGGTCGAGTGCGATAAAGTACACACTCGCCTCGAAAACTCGTTTTGGAAATCATTATAAGCGCTTAACACGTTATCAACCAAAATACAAGTCATGAAGTCAAGAAATATAGCAAACAAGGCACACTCACATGCCAGCACGCATGATATGCAAGAAAACATTTCAAAAGTAACTTTGGAAACAGTTCAAAAGTAAATAATGTAAGAAACGGATCATAAATAACTTTAGAAGTAGTTTGAGGTCACTCACCTCCACGGCTCTGAAACCATCCATCATATAGCATTGCCTTGCTCAAATCCAAGTCTTAGATCACAAACTCAATGCAAACAAGTCCTTTCAAAGTTCGGACAGCACTTCCCCTAAATCTTCTTACTTTCCCAGCCATCAAGGCTTCATGATTTCCTCATTCCAACCCAAAGGTACACACACAACAACAAGTTCATCCAATAACCATTCAGCAAGCTCCAAGTGGTACTAGTACAAATCAAGCTAAGGAAAAGTTTAGAAAGGAAAGTTAAGCTCAAAACCAGAAAAATAGTTTTGACGTCATTTTACGGTAATGGTACCAACGGCGCTACGATTATCGGATTAGGGTGTAAGATACACCGTCTCGAAGCTAATCGACAGGGCTACAACAATGTAGAAGGCCACTCAGTCCAAATCCTAGCACAACTAGGTCAAAAATGCAGAAAACCAACCCAGAACCGTATTTGCAGGTTCCCAAATCACACAAAACTGTAATTCGTCTATCTCAGTCTATACAGGTCCAAATGCCGAAATTCCAAAGGCATATGGTAGCTAGGACATCAAACTACATTTCATCAGAAAACACCAACAACAAAATCCAAACCAATCCCAGCCAAAACAGTCAATTACAAGTGCAGTTCGCACATTCTGATCACCCAGAACAGCAACAGTAAAACGGCATAACTCACTCTACACTACTCCAAATGCCCTGAAATTTTTCAGGCACTTCAAAATCATCAATACCTACAACTTTCATGTTTTGAGAAAAGGCCAATTCGGCCTCCATCTAGGACCTAAAATTTCGGACAGAATGAAGAACCAAGAACCCTAATTTTCCAGAAATTCTTCCAAATCCAAAATTGATTGCAATTATCACTAATTCACATCTACTAGAGTCATTTCCCCTCATTAACAACCATCATAGATGACCACACCATCAAGATCATATGAAACTAGAAAATTCCTCAAAAAAATAAAAACTTAACCAAATCACTTCAAACCAAGAAATAAACCACAATTTCTAACACAATAGCCACCATTAGGCATAAATTCAACATCATTAGATATAGGAGGGTGTTCATATACCACTTACCAAGTAATCAAGACAGAGGAAGATGTTGGACACCTTAAGTCTTCAAACAAACTTCACTAAACTACTTACTAGCACCCAAGGGAGGAATTTTATGGAGTAGAATCTAAGTTATGTGGTTGGTTTTGGAAGATTGAGTGAAATGGAAACTAGAAAGTTGAAGAATTTCTTTCTTCTTTGCTCAAGGAAGAATCGGCCATGAAGGAGAAGAAAATGGTGATTTTTGAGCAATTTTCCAAGATATTTACTCAATTTGGTCAAAAGTCAAAAAATGAAATAGTAATTCATAAATCTTCTCCAATGAAATGGTGACACTTGTCACCTCCATTAATGCATTCCTATCCTTTCTTTTCTCTCTCACATCAATCATTTCACACACTCTACTTATCTCTTAACACCCGATAAATTTTACACAGTATCCGGAATTTAATCTTATTGACCGAATTTTTCCGAACTTTTCGCACTAGTGGGTCCCACGTCCTTTATAAACTCTTAATTTCTCAAAAACTCTCCAATACTAGAAAAATCATTTGAAAACGATATTTGCTCATAAACTTTATCTGGGAAATTTTTCTAATCAAGAAAATGTAGAAAAGCGGGCGTTAAACAAATAAACCCTAGAAAAGTAGAAAATTTCCGGGTTCTCAAACTCATTTTTTTTTCGGGGCGTCACATTTTCCCCCCCATATTCCCCTTATACACACATCCCCTATCCCATATTCCCTCTTATATCCATATCCCCTATTTTTATATTTTCCTTCATATATAATCCTATGCATGAGACATGACATTAGATTTGCATTTCATATAAAGAAAATTAGGGATAGGTTAGTACATTTGCTTTATTAGATTAGGAAAACAACCCCTTGGATATGGGATATGGACGAGTTTGGCTTTCTAGCCTTAACACGCTCGTATTCCCTCTATTAAAGGGAAAATTGAGTCACGAACATTAGTTCCCCGTATCCGTTATGATGCATCCCTTTAGGTCATGTATATTTGTATTTATATAATTATTTTGTTCCTTTTCTTTTCTTAGAGTCTCATAAGTTTTGCATTACTCGTAACCTCTTCAAAGAGTCCCTATTAGGCATCACAATTAATGTGATTGGCACCAATAAAGCTTCGAAGAGATATTTTGACCCCCCAATTGTAGCGACCCCACTTCCCCCTAAGGCGAACCAGAGGGTTGGCGGGCCGTCTGCCTAGCTCTCGCCAGGACTCACGCAAGCACACTAACCCAAATCCTTCCGGAGATTAACCTAAGCTATTACAATAGAGATTCTTCCAAAATAAATCGATTACTAACACCACATTAACTTCAAAGATAACAGCATCCAAAGTTAGCCAATCGACGGCTCTTAAACACTTCATGCGTTACTTACAAGGATTAAAGCCATACCACACAAATACACACATTCAAGCCAAATAACAGGATTAGGGTTTACACTTTTCCAGCTTCAAGTGGCAATCCAAAATGAAAGATACAATGCTTAACTTGGAATTCATTACAAACCGAAATTTAAATTCAAGTTGTTCAATTACATTCATAAGAAATATAAGCAGCTCAAATTCTTTCAAACTTCACGACCAGTAAGGAAAACAAATGAACATGGGATGAGCTAAAGCTCAGTGGTGCCCCAAACATGCAATCACATAAGGCAAGTAACGAGTATTTAAATTTCACACTTAAGGAAAGCAGATAACAGCACAAAGTAGGATACAGGGGCTCTCAGGAGCCATTTGCCCAGCTTGATCAAAAGTTATCGTAGTTGACCCTCCGTCAACTCTCACTACTTACGGTCCATGTAGATTCTCTTATTTTCCTTACTCCGTCCACCAGACACACCCCAGCTCCGGGCCCGCACGACAAAATAAAGGAAGCAGTATACTCGAGATATACCCTTAGGAAATTGGGAGCAGTATACTTGCGTATACCCTCAGGAAATTGGGAGCAGTATACTTGCGTATACCCTCAGGAAATTGGTCGAGGGATTCACCCAGCGACGTCACAACACGTAGTTACCAGGTCAGGATAAGAGGCCCTCCCACCATTAAGGTGTGGTACATTCACCTGCCTAGTGATTTAGTACTTGAGGTAGGATAAGAGGCCCTCCCACCCTCAGGTGTGGTACATTCCCCTACTCAGTACTTAGCACGTGAGATAGGATAAGAGGCCCTCCCACCCTAAGGTGTGGTACATTCCCCTACTCAGTACTTAGCAAGTGCGAGCAAGATATTTACAAAAACATTTCACACAAGTCACCACTCGAAAGGCTAGTGTGATAAAGTACGCACTGCTCACTTCGATGGATCAGAAACCATTTTCCAAATTATCACGTATCGAGTCAAGAAAACACATCAAACCAAATAAGCATAGAACAAGCAGGGACACTCACCAAGAGTGAAGTTACAGATCAAGCTGGGAATCAAAATCCGCGTCCTCGCTAAACCCTAAAATGCCAAATTTTAAAACTATAAGTTGGCTATACCAGCTCTAGGGTCACGTAGGGAAATTATTCGCATGTATGACTGATTTATTTTCTTGAAACAAGTCGACAAACCATGTAGTATTAAAACTAGTAAAATACTTTGTAAAGTTTCCTTAGTATTACTTTTCTCGTAAAAGTGTTACTAGAACTAATTTACGTGAAATAATGTTTCTTGTCGAACAAGCTTTCTACGCTTTTAGCTAACGTTAGTAAAAACTCGCATTTTGTAGCTTTTCCTATAAACAGCTAGCCAAGGACAAATCTTAAAGAAAGAAAAAGGAGTAAAACAAGACTTAGGGATTTAGAAGTTAGAAAAATTATTTTCTAGAACTATTAACGCTAGTTTAAGCTAAAGGAAAATTGTCGGGTTAGCAAAATTTAGGCAAAGTACTAAATACTAAATTTTATCGTTTAATTCTAGCGTTAAAATATCTTTGATTAGCTTGATCAAAATTGCTCGAGCTCACAGGGTCAAAACGACTTTCACAATTTCGATTCCCTTTCGAAATCACGTTATGGCTCAAATTTGTCGACATGGTAAAATCACTTTTCAAATAGCAATTCACTAGGGCTTCTTCAATCATTAGCCCTAGATTTCAACAGATTCATTTCTGCTAGAAAAGTAAAACATGTGACCAAGGCTTCGTCAATCATTAGCTCTTGGTTTTGGCAAGTTCACGTCACATCTCCACTTAATCAAAATAAACATAAAGCCTCCAAGCAATTCCAGCAGTTTAATTTCATCAATTTTGACACTTAAATAAAATTATTCAAATGGCCAAAACGATCTTCACAATTCCAGCTCATTTGCACAGTGGATTCCAAGTCACCAATATAAACAAAATCACAAACCAAATATCAATTTCTCTAGGGCTTCATCAATCATTAGCCCTAGGTCTCAACAGATTCTAGTACAATCGAAATTCAACAAAGGAAGTCCAAGGTATCAAAGTAATTCCAAATCACGACCCATGGACCTTCCATATACATTTCAGCCAACTACTTGGACAGTTTATTAAAATTAGATTCTTGCAGGAACTACTCGAATGGCCAAGAGCTTCATCAATCATTAGCTCTTGACAGCAAATACTCAATTTTAATCACAACTCAATCCAAAACAAGAAGGATAACCACAGCCAACTTGACTCCCGAATGATTCTAAGAATTCAGATTTTCTTTTCTTGTTTCGGAAGTCAAGAAAATTCCAGCAAGTTTCAATCCAAGATGTCCATTAAACCTTCAACTTTTACTTGCTAGATTCACTAAACATATAGCTTATAATCTGACCAACCCAAACTAAAACAAATATTACACAAAACCAGAGAATAATTCTCACTCAAAAACCTCAATTAGTTCGGCCAGCTTTCAAATCAAATTTCCAGCAATAGAGTAGTTTATTTATAGAGCTTTTGTTCCTAATTTCCTTCAATTTTTACTTCAACTCAACATGCAAAGGGTGATTAGCAAGTTACAAGCAAATCTTAAACATCCAATATGAAAGTCTTAATTAAAATTCGATGAAAAACTAATTAAATGCTCAACTTCCTTCTCTCGACCAAGCTGGAATATTTTGCAGCAGAAAATTTCTCTCGGTTTCAATCCACAATTCAACTTTTCCTCAGGTTTTCTTCAGCTAAACCTCCCAAGCATCTAAGACCCACATATCACATGCAAAAACTACCATTAGTTTCCATTTTTCTTCAACAATAACAGGCGGCAACTCACATGCAAGCTCTCGGCCACATTTTCTCTTTTTTTTTTTTTTTCCTCACGGTTCATCAGCTACATGCATGATCCAAAAATCAGTTATCTATCAGTTTTGATCCATAAACAAGTTCGGACAACATCAAAACACTACCAATCCAGAAATTCAATCAATCCTGCTCTCGGTTGGCTTACATGCAACCTGATTTTGTATCTTTTCAATTTTCTGTCTTAATCAAGGTTAATTACCTTCATGCAAAGCTTAATCATCCAGGTTTTAGTTGATTAAATGTGCATCTAGGCTCGGATTATCACAGATTAGCTAATTAGAGTTACAAATTTCCAGCTCAATACTTTCGGCAGTTTCAATTCTTCCAAACCAGATTTCTTAAGTCTCAATTCCTCATCTAACCTCACCAACCCACATGCATGCGTATAGACAGCTTCATCAACCCATAAACAATTCATCTAAGTCCAGAATTTACCTTAGCTTGAAGCCTAAAACACACGACTAGCAGCTGCAACAAACCTCCACTCTTGGCTGTCCAGAAATTTAGCCCGCTAGTACTTCCTCTCCCTTGCTCAAGCTCGGCACTAGGATGAAGAGATTTGGTTCTCAGCCTTCACCAACCCACGGATGGAAAGAGGAATGAACCGCAGGTCTCTCTCTTCCCTCTCTAGTTTACGGACAGGAAGAAAAGAAACAAAAGGCTCGGCTCTCTCTCTCGGTCGTTAACTCCAAGGAGGCTGCTCCCTCACGGCTCACGGCAGCAAATGAAAATGGAAGTGGGATATTGTGGTGAATTGGAAATGGTAGAATGGAGTTGCGGTTTTGAGGGAGTAGAGGAAATGGCTTGCGGGATGGGGAAGGTTGAGTGCATGGGGGAGTTTGAGTGTGAAATTGGAGAAGAGAGTGCATTGGCCGATTAAAGAGGTGGGCTATGATGTTGTCCGGAAATGGTTTTGGGTTGCATGGTAGTTTTGTGAGGTAGTGGAGGGTAGTTTAGTCATTTCACATCTCTTCCTAATATCCACTTGAGTTCCTTAATTCTAACTTAACTCCAAAATTTTATCCCGAATATAAATTAAGCTCCTAATAATACACTAATCTTGCATGGCTTCAATTATCGTAATTTCATGTCTTAAGTATGTTTAGTAACTTGTGTCATGTTTATCTATAATTTGTTGATTTCCTCCTAATACTAAGGTTTCTATTAACCTTGAACATTATTAACGATTAAAGTTTAGCTAACGGAATTTGGAGAAATTAATTATTAACTAAACGAAATAATTTACCTTCGAAATATTAATTTAATATAATAAAGCCAGGGAATTTAATAGCTTAGCACAATTCTTTTATTTTGCACATAAAAATTATTTTTACGCACTTATTTAAAACAATTAGATTAAATGCTAAAATTTATTAAAGAATTAGAAGTGCAAATAAAATATGCAATGATATTTGTATATATATTTTCAGGGTTCTCACACCAATACCCTCTTAGGTCTAGGGTTTGCATTCATATAGTACATCCAAATATGATAAATTCTTAGGTTAAAAAATAAGAAAATCTTTGACTAAATCACGCAACTAGCCTTGGCTAGGTCGAAAGGGTGCCTCGGATTTTTATCCTTGCCTTCCCTTTCTTCAAATGTGATTCCCGAACCTTTTTCTTTGATTTTCGTAGACTAGGAGTCGTTTAAAAAGGATTTTCTACTTTTTCTTTAAAAAATTCATTTTTAGGTGACTTGGTACACCTTAACTCAATACCAAGTGGCGACTCCGATTTTACTTCAAAAACCCTTTTCAAACTATAATTTGGGTCCAAATCATCGCATTACAAGTCTCATTTAGGCTCATTTTCTTTATTTATTTTTTTAAATCAAAAATCATTTTCCAATCACAAATTGAATTAAAATTCATTTTTAAACCGTTATTTTTCTTATTAAAAAATGGGGCGCGTCAAGCTCTGCGCAGTTTTGGGAAATTGGCTATAGCTTCGTATAGGAAAGTCAGAATTGAGTTCCGTTTGTTGCGTTTGAAACTAGACTCATATAACTTCCTACGGTGTAAAATTTAGAGTTTGATTCAATCTCTATAAATTCTATGAAATTGGCAAATTTGACTGAAAATTCTGCCCTGCACAAGTAAACATAGGAAAGTTGTAATAGCTTATGACTCAATTTGGACCGACTTATGAGCTGAATCTCTTTAAGGCGTCTTCTAAATATAATTAGTATTTGAAGTATAGGTTTTAACAGGCCAAGTTGTATGAATTTTTGATATTTATAACTGAAGTTATGAATTTTCTAAATGAAGGGTATTAGTTAGGGTTTTTGTGCATATTAGGGTTTTTGGTGTGTCTTTGGTGCATTTTGGTGGTGTGATCACTTGGTGAGGTGTGTGTACTAAATTTGGTGATTAAGAATGAGTTTTAGATAAGGAAAAGTGTGTGATTAGAAGTAATAATAATAAGTTGGTGAATTATAAGTGAAAAACCCTAGTACGTACTAAATAACGAAAAACGGCCCGAACCAATGTGTGCCGTTCGTTACCGATTGAGTGCACCACTTGAACACTACTTTATTACCTTCATCCCCTTGTTATTAATTGAGAAAAATTAGCCCTAAATATATTCTCATTGCAGCCAAAAATTTGGACAAAAAAAAACAAGAGAGAATAGAAAATTTTGACTTCCAATCAAAGTGTGTCACTTGCCAAAGCTTTGACCAAATTAATTCCAACCATCTTATCTTTTCTAGAGCTCTGTTTCTTCTTCATTTCGGCATATTTCTGTCCGAAACTTGAGAGAGGGAAGGGGAGAGAAAACTTCATCTTGCACCTTAATTTCAAGCCTCAGTCTTGAGTTTCAACCGATAATCTTGTAAATTCCTCCACAAAAGTTGATCTCTAAGGAAGCTTAAGGGTATTGGTAGAGTGATTTGGGAAGAGGAAGGTCTTGGCAGTTTCTTTGCATAGGGATTAAGGTGACTTTGGTAAGAAACTTCCCTCTACTTCATATATGTGTAAACTAGAAGCTTAAGGTTGTAGTTTTGATAGTTTTATGGGGAAAATTTCATGGGTTGAATGCTATGTTGGAATGTTTAGCTAGGGTTTATATTTTCAGTCTTGATTATGGTTATCTACCTCTTAATTGATGTTATTGAGCTAGTAATTGGTGGGTTTGATGATAGAGTACTTGTTAGATATGATTTCTTGAGTAAAGGTGCAAATTCCAGAAATTGGAAACCAAGTTGTTCTGTTCTGACTAGCTTCATTCGTCCATGTTAGAGGCCGAATTAGGCTTAGCTCAAAACATTAAAGTTGTAGGAAATGGTGTTTTATAGCTGCTTGTAAAATTTCAACTCAATCAGATCACTGTAGCATGTGAAATGATGGAAATACCCCTGACTGCCAAATTTTCTTTTCATCAGGCAGTTTTGATATTTCACATTTTGGCTTCATTTTTCACTTTGATCCATATCAAATCAGCATTTGTCCAAAACACAAAAGTTTTAGCCCTATGTTTCATCTTTGCAAAACATCTAAAAATACCTCAATCGGAATTGTGTAGCTTGAGTTATTGCCATTTAAATCCAGTGCTGATAACCAGACTGACAGTGAAATTCTGGTTCTGTAATCTGCAAATTCGACCTGAATCAACTGTGAACTGGGTTGAGTTGTCTTCATAAAAGTTTTAGCCCTTTGTTTTAGCTTCGAAACAGTATAAAGTGTACCTCAATCCAATAAGCATAGATTCGGTTGTGACCGATACGCTAAGAGACATCAAACCTGTTATTTTGTTCTTTGTCTTAAACATTATTTCCGGTCAATTTGCTAGCATTATTTTGTAATTGAATGACATTGAGCCTAATTGAAAGGCTATTGTGGTAAGATTATTTGTGTGAGATTTTGGGGCTGAATTGAGAAAAATAATGAAGGCATAAATGGCTAGAAAATAAATAAACTCAAAGGGCGTGCTGCCCAAATTTTCACTTAAGGGCTAGGTGGATATACTCGCGACTTGAGTAAGGATTTGAGAACGAATCTAACTCGAATTGTCTAGGTTGTTTGAGTCCTCTTTTGTAGAGGTATATAAGTTAGAATTCGGCCGAAACTTGTACCCTTGGAAAATGAAAGTAACGACTAATAGAAGTACGTTTTTCATGACACTTGAACTCAAATGGCGATTTCAAAGTTTAATCGCTTCAAAGTTTCAAAGTTTTAAGAGCGAGCATGAATACTACCTAAATGAGTTTTAGTTACTTGATTTTCTTTAAGTGAAACTCTTAAGTTTCGAGCCTTAGTTGATTTTCAACTCTTAAATGATATTTTATCGCAGATTTAAACTCCACACAAGGAGTAATACCTGAACGTGAATCGAAGAAGTACTAAATCTTTAGTGAGTGCTTCCAAATACCTGATTGAACTTGACACTTGTTTTCAATACTTGACTAATGTGATCAAATGATATTTGATTGGTATGGTCGGGCAAGGGTATATTTTATCGCACTTGCCCTAATGTGATATGTACGTATTTATTGGTGCAATTGACTTGATATACTTGTGCTTGATTTGTAAGTGCTGGAGTGGCAGCATGTACCACACTCAATCCGAGTGGGAGGTGCCTCTCATTCCTATTTCCGTACTTTTATCTTGATTCAGTTGATTGGAGATGTTATCTCATCGAATTCTTGGGAACCCAAACCCCACTGGCTAGTTAATCGAGTCGAGCCGGCAAGGGCTTGGTCGATTAGATAACGAACCATGGGTATCTAGTGTTATCGAGTGGAGTGTTATCTCCTCGACTAATCGGTATATTCAAGTATTACCACCAGTGTTTATTGAGAATTTTGGGCCCAGTCGGGGATTTAGATGGTGGACGGAGATTGTAGCGAAGTGGTGTTCTACTGGACTGGTTAATTTGCTTGAAAGTTGACGGAGTGTCAATAATTATTTGATCAAGCTCTAGTGAAGCAATGGGAACTTGGCTCCTGAGAGCCATCCGTATCCTTATACTTTGAAATGATTATTGCTTATTGGATTATTGTTTCTTTTGAAAAACAAAAACACTTTACACTCGTTCATTTTGAGATTTGCTACTTGAAGTGTTATTGTTCACTTTTATGAACTTGTTATGGTTGCTATTTTTCTACGTTGATACTTGTACTTAAATAATGGTCAACCTGCTAATTGGAACCTCACCAGGCTTTTAGCTCATTCTGCACCATTTGTTTTCCTTACAGGAGTACGAGCGAGGTGTGAGACTTGTACAAACTAGTGTGGTCTAGTTTTTTTGAAATTTGCAATTGTTCTCGCGCTAGCACCCGACTAGGGGTTGATTGTACTTCGATTGTAAACATTTTAATGTATTTGGGCATGTATGAGACTTGTAGTTGGATTTGAGTATCAATGTATATGCTAAATTTGAAATCGTTGTTTTATTTCCTTTCTATGGTCGTAAGTTCTTTCTCGAATTAAGCGTTTTGAGTCCTGGCGAGAGCTGGCAGGCGTTCACTAAACCTTAGGGTACGCCCTAGGGGGAGTGGGCGGTGACATAAGTTCTGATACAACCATGACGATCCTACCTTCACCTAGAGCGTACCCTACAGTTTGTGGGTCGCTTGCTTGACTCTCACCAGGACTCACTCATGAACTCCAAAAGTAATAACAATAATCTCAAAATAGTAACAATTTTTGAAACTTCAATATATATATACACATTAACCTCAAAAGATTCAAAGGATTCAAAAAAAGATTCAAAAGATTCCATATATATATATACAACAAAATATTTAACAATTAATACAGAAGCTCCTGTCATCTCCAACTCAAACTCCCAAGTTCTCGCCCCCTGTAAGGAAACAAACTAGTGGGGTGAGTTTTCGCCCAGTGAGATTCCAAGAAAACATACAAACAAAGTAGCAAGATGATAATCACATAAATCAAAATCTCAAAATGAACAAAGTAAACAATAACAAGATAAGTCATTAACATTCCAAATAAACAAATAGCATTTTCATGCATAAGGATACCATTTGCTCATGTGAACTAGTTCAGTGGCAGTTCGTTAGGGACCCTTTGACGCTCCATCAATCTTGAAAATACAGTAACAATATCTTGTACATCACCGCTTAACTCCAGTCTCTGTCCACCCGATTATCACCTACTAGGCCCAAACATCAAATATAAAACAGTAGGAGAGGTAATACTCAAGTATACCGAATCCAGTGTAATAAATAGTAAACACCACCCATGGCTCATCAATCTACTCGATCAAGTCTTTGTTGGCTCGATTCAACCAACCAATAGGTTTGGAATTCCAAGCACTCAGTATAGTCGTTGGGATAACATATCCAAATGACTTTCAAGTTACGCATGTGACAGCCCCACCTTCCCCTAAGGCGAACCAAAGAGGTTAGCGGACTGCCTGCCCAGCTCTCGCCAGGACTAACGGTGCAGAATAGAGCGATCTTTCACGTTCCGGAACTTATAACGCGCGCAAATAAGGCAAAAGGGCAAAATAACCCAAAATAAAAGAAACAAAATCCGGAGTCGGCCATGAATAGTAACCGACTCGTCCGAACCCAACCAAACATCGAATTACATAAACCACATAACATTTAGCCTTTACAAACCAAAAATGACATTTAAAAGTGATACAAAAGTCACTACATATATGGTTTGCCAAAACAAAAGTGAAAACGGCCCTAATGATACATTTAGGGTCCCATTTTATATACAATACAAAAGAGTCATTCATCTAGTTCATTCGGCAACCATTTATCAAAATTCATTCCAAAAGAGTCATATTCCTGTAAGGAAAACAAAAGGAACGGGGTGAGCTAATTGCCCAGTGAGAATACAACTCAAGCAACCAAGTTCATGGATACATCACGCTTAACAGTCCAATTTACCAAAATAAATAAAGCCACACATTAATAATGAGGATAAAAGGATACGGGTGGCTCTCAAGAGCCCTTTTCCTCGTTTGAATTCTTGATCAGGTCTCATTGACTCTCCGTCAATGTCTGAAAGGTAACCAACCGTAGACTCCTCTTAACTTCCATTCCCTTCCTCCTAACATTCCTCAACCGGGCCCGAAATCCAAACACTTGCATTGTGGTATTACTCGAGTAAACCGGAATCAAGAGTCTCTCATACTACAAGATTCCCTATGATGTTGCCCCAAGGCACATTAATTGCCACGACCAAGCCCTCGCCGGCTCGATTCAATCAATAACCAATGGGGTTGAGCTCATGGATAATATTTGAAGTCATGTATTTCATTTCATATAACATTTCATATAACTTTCCAATAACATGCGGAACAATATGTGAAAGTGATAAAGTACACTCTCACCTGGATCAATCAACATTCAACATCTCAAGTACAAAGATCAAAGCCATGTAATAGCACATAAGTGAGTAGTACACTCACCAAGCTAGCACAATGCGGTTTCAAACACTTTAGTCAAAAGAACGTTGTGCACCACCGTCACGCCCTAAAATCACGCAACAAATGCAATGAGACTCGATAACGAGTCATATAGCAATGCTAAACACAACCCCAATAGGGTTTCATATGCATAACTGAGCATAATAGCAAACCAGAAATTAGAAAATGGCCTTAGTCTTGGCCCCAAATAGAAAACTGTTTTGCCCTTATTATGCGGTAATGGTGTAAAATTCTCTACGGTTATCGGATGGGGGTGTAAGACCCACCGTTTCGAAGCTATGAAACAGGGCTACAACAATGTAGAAGGTCACTCAATCCAGTTCCTAGCTTAACTAGGTCGAAAATGCCAAATACTATACCAGAATTACCAAAACAGGTTTGCAAATCACACAAAACTGTAATTACTATAACTTAGTCTATACAAGTCCAAATTCCGAAATTCCAAAGGCATATGTTAGCTAAGACATCCAGCTACATTTCATCAGAAGACACCAACAACTAAATCCAAACCAATTCCAGTAAAAATGGCCAATAACCAGTACAGTTTTCGCATTCTGTCCAAAGCAGAACAGCTACAGTAATTTCGTCATAACTCATTCTACATTAATCCAAATGACCTGAAATTTTACAGGCACCTCAAACACATCAATACCTACAACTTTCATGTTTTGAGCAAAGTCAAATTCGGCCTCTAACCCTATGATCCAAAACCGGACAGAATTGGGGATTTAAGAACCCTAACTTTCCATTTTCCATCCAAATCCAAAATTAGTTGCATTTAGCAACAATTCACACCTACAAGAGTCATTATAGTCCATTGCCAATCATCACAAACAACCACACCATCATAATCCAATTAAACCAGAAAAATCATCATAAAATGGAAAACTTCACCAAATCACTTCAAACCAAGATTAAAACCAGAAATTTCAGCACTCTTATCACTAATAAGCACAACATAAGCATCATTAGGTGTAGTAGGGTGTTTCAAGCTTCACTTACCAAGAACCAAGAGAGAGGAAGATGTTGGGCACCTTAATCCTTCAAACAAAGTTCACCAAACAACTTACTAGCTCTAGAAGGAAGAATTTTATGGAGTGAAATGGATGGAAGCAAATGTTTTTGGTTGATTTGCACCAAGTAGAAGCTTGAAAATTGAAGAAATCTCCTTCCTTTCTTGCTCAAGGTGGCCGGCCAACAAGGAGAGAAAAATGGTGAATTTTGTGCAATTTTTGGATATTTAACCTTTGGTCAAAAAAAGTCAAAATTATGAATAGTAATTCTTAAAAGGCAACCAATGAGAAGATGACACTTGTCACCTCATTAAATGCATTCTTATCTTTCTTTTCTCTCTCACATCAATCACTTCACACACCCTACTTATCTCTTAACACCCGATAAATTTTACACAGTATCCGGAATTTAACCTAATTGGCCGAATTTTTCCGAACTTTTCGCACTAGTGGGTCCCACGCCCACTATTTACTCTTAATTTCCTAAAATTTCTCCAATGCTAGAAAAATCATCTTAAAACTATAATTGCTCATAAAATCCACTAAGAAAATATTTCCAAGCCAGAAAATGCAGAAAACATGCAATTAAGGGGAAATAAACCCTAGGAAAAATATATTAGGGTTTTACGGGTTCTCACAACGCACATGAACTGTGACGACCCCACCTCCCCCTAAGGCGTATCAGAGGGTTCGACGGGTCGCCTGCCCAACTCTCGTCAGGACTCACTCACTCGAATCGCGTGCATACATCCATGTACCATAAATAACATCCACAATTAAAGCTTATAATTTATAGTGATACCAAATCAAAGTACAAAGCCTCAATATACCCAAACGGATCAAAGTATATACAATCCCATAACAAAACATTCTATTCGAGGAATAGCGTGAGTACAAGTCAAAAGTCAAAATAACTAGACTACGCTAGTCTTTACACGTCTCACGCGTCACTCGTACCCCTGTAAGGAAAACAAAACTAATAGGGTGAGCCAAAGCTCAGCGAGGTTCCAGATATCAAATTGTCCAGCAAACAAGATAATAACAATGTAATAGTGAAATAGCGACCAAACAAGTTCAAGTAAAGAGATAATACTTCAAGTAGTCAAGAAATGTGTGGATCATGTTCACAAGTAAGGATACAGTTGCTCATGTCTCGGCTCCATCCCAGCTTGATCGAATAGTAGTTGACACTCCGTCAACTTTCAGGTAATAACTAGTCCAGAAAGAAAACTCCACTTCTCGCCAGTCTCCGTCCACCAATCAACCTCCTTTTCCGGGCCCGCACGCCACACGAAACACGGGTGGTAATACTCGAGTATACCGAATTGCCGAGGAGATAACACTCCACTCGACCTTACTAGTGACCCAGGGTTTGTTATCTAATCGACCAGGCCCTTGCCGGCTCGACTCGATTAACTAGCCACAGGGTTTCTGGAATTCCAGGCATAATATAATTCATGTGCATGTAGAGCAAGTCAAGTAAAGTCGATAAACAAGAACAAATTTGGATAGGGCAAGTGCGATAAAGTACACCCTTGCTCTATCAAATCACATATATATCACGTATTCACGTTGATCAAAGATAAATGGCAAATATCGAGTTCAATCAGATATTTGGAAGCACTCACCAAAATAGTGCCTCTAGTGCTCGTGTCTGGGTGGTACTCCGGGTTTGGAGTCCAAATCTGCGATAAAACTTAACTTGAGAACTTTGAAAATCAACTAAGGTTCGAAACTTAAGCGTTTCGTTCAATAAGAATCAAGAAATTGAAATTCACTTGAGAAATAGTCGTGAAATAGTTGCTCGCTTTTCAAACTGAAAAATTTGATAACATGTTTGCTTGGAGATGACTTTTGAGTCAAAAGTGCAAGTAAAACGGTTTCATAGTGATTCATATCATTTTCCTAAGAGTACAAGTTCGGCCAAGTCCTAACGTATAACCCTCGATAAATAAAGTAGCAAAGGTCCTCGCTAGTTCAAGTGATAATCACTTTTAACCTTTACTCAAGTGGCAAGTATAGTTTTCTAATCCTCAAGCGTAAATTTGGCCAGCATGCCCTTTGTGTTTACCTAATTTTCCAGCCATTTAGGCTTCATTCTTTTACTCAATCCAACCCAAAGTTATACATATCATAGATTCAAGTAAATAGCCGTTCCATAGGCTCATAACAACATAAGAACAAAAATCAAAGTGATAACAAGTGCGGAAATGTAACCTAGCAAAAGACAGATTTGACGTGTGGTTGCGGAAAGAACACATCCGAGGCTACGCTTATCGGATTGAGGCGGAAATTATACCGTTTTGAAGCTAAGACACAGGGCTACAATTTTCATGAAGATCACTTAGTCCAGTTTCCAATGCAACCTAGTCAAATCCCCAATTTACAGAACCAAAATCCAACTAGTCGGCTAATAAACCGCACAACATTTAAATGCCTATATCTCAGGTTACCAAGGTCCGATTAAGGTGTTCTTGGAGGCGTTTAAAATCTAAGACAGAATAATAAAACTTTCATGTTTTGGAAACAGGCTAAATTCGAACGGATTATAGTGAATAAACACAACCAAATAGACTAAACTGTCCACGCGGAACTCTGGAATGTAACCTAGAACAGCGAGGGTATTTTCATATTTTCACAGTCTACATAGCTCCGATTGGGCTGAAATTTTTTAGGAATCTATAAAATACTATTCTCTACAACTTTCATGTTTTAGGCCAAGCCTAATTCGGCCTCTAACTATGAGTACTAAAACCGGGCAGAATGTAAACATAAAATTCCAGAAATCTGGAGTTTTTGGGATTTCATGACAATCTATTGATTTTCTTGCTTCCAACACTACCAAAGCCCCTTATATAATCTTATATCAACATATACCCACTATACAACAAGTCTAGGCAGAAATTTATTAAACCCTAACTTGCATATATCATCCAAAATCATCACAACAACTTGCACACCTTGTAATCAAGCCAAAACATGAACTAGATAACATCTTAAACCAAAATTTAAAAGAACAAGAACCATGATCAGATTTTATACCTCAAAGAGAAAGCTTGGAAGAGTGACACTCCACCTCCTTTGGAAATTTTTAGTTCCCCTAGCTTCCCAACTCCACAACTCACTCTTTAATCGGTTTAGTTTTCTTTCTTCTCACTTGGATGACTAGATTTCAAGAGGAAATGATGAACTCTCCCTTGGGTTTTTCTCCCTCTCTCTCTCGGCCAAGAAGTAGAAAAATGAAGAAGAAAGGCTGCCCAAGGTGATAAGGAGGTAAGACAAATTGTCTTGGTCAAGAAATCCTTAATGGTGTGACACTTGTCACTACCAATACCAAGCAAAATTTTCTTTTTCTTTCTTGCATTTTCAGCCCCAAAATTCGGTCAAGGCTAGCTGGAAATTAAGGAGATATTTTGCTCAAATATTAATGAGCTCATGTGGTAAGAAAGTGGTGGTCAAGTGGTGCGTTCAATCGGTAGTGCACGGTACCCGTCGGTTCGCACCGTTTTTCTTAAAAACACATGTACTAGGGTTTTTTCTTCCTATTCACTAACCTTATATCATTGCCCCTAATCACATATTATTTCTCACTTAAAAGTCACTTTTAATTACCAAATTTGATCCTTGCTCCGTACCGAAAATTCATCCGGCGGAAAATCGTGAAAACCCTAATTTTGCTCCAATCTTGAAACCAAAAGTGAAACCCTACTTTCTAGGTTTATTTACACTCATTGTGGAATGATTTGGGTAGTAGGGCTTTAATAAATAATAATTTACAAATAAAAGGCATTTTTGAGAAAAAATATAAGAAATTTGCGAGTCCTCACACTCTCTCCTCCTAAAAAGAATTTCGACCTCGAAATTCATACCTTTCGTCGTGAACAGGTCAGGATATTTTTCTTGCATGTCCTTTTCTAGCTCCCAAGTTGCTTCTTGCACTTCATGATGCTTCCATAGAACCTTTACTAAAGGAATCTGCTTGTTTCTCAGGTCCTTCACCTTCCGATCCAATATTTGAATAGGTCATTCTTCATAGGTTAAGGACTCGTCAAGTTCAACATCTTCGGGTGCCAAAATGTGAGTCGGATCCGGATGGTATTTCTTAAGCAGAGAAACGTGGAAAACGTCATGGATCCTAGACAAACCAGCTGGTAGCTCAAGTCGATAGGCCACCTTTCCTATTCGTTGAAGTACATTGAAAGGTCCTATATATCGTGGTTGCAACTTTTTCCCTTTTCCTGCTCTAATCTTTCCTTTCAACGGGGTAATTCGAAGAAACACCTTGTCCCCTATCTCAAACTCCAAATCCTTTCCCCGATGATCGGCATAACTCTTCTGTCGGCTTTGGGCTGTTTGAAGTCTCTGGCGGATCACCTTTACCCTTTCATAGGCTTCCTCAACCCATGGTATTGTAGCCGGATCTATAATCTTTCTCTCTCCTACTTCATCCCAATGGATTGGGGATCGACATCGTCGTCCATACAAGGCTTCATATGGAGCCATTTGAATAGAGGAGTGATAACTATTGTTATAAGCGAATTCAACCAAGGTTAAATATTGACTCCAACCTCCTCCAAAATCCACAATACAGGCTCTCAGCATATCCTCATGCGTTTGGAAGGTTCTCTCAGATTGTCCATCAGTTTACGGGTGATACGCTGTATGTGAGAACCCGTATTTTTCCCATTTTCTAGGTTGTATTATTTTCCGTGGCTTGTTTTCTGCATTTTCGTGATTAGGAAAAATTTCTAGATACTTTTAAGGAGCAGATATAATTTTTAGATGATTTTTCTAGTATCGAATAGGTTTTGAGAAATTAAGAGCGTATACCGGACGTGGGACCCACTAGTGCGAAAAGTTCGAAAAAATTCGGCCAACTAGGTTAAGTTTTGGATACTGGATTTAATTTACCGGGTGTTAAGAGATAATTAGAGGAAGCTATTTGGATTGATGTGAGAGGGAACAAAGTGATAGACTTGCATTAAATAAGTGACAAGTGTCACTTGGCTATTGGTTGGACCATTTGACTACTATTGCATGTCTTACCAATTGACTTAAATATCTTAAAAATTCACCAAAAATCCCTCATTCTTCTCTTCCTCTTGGCCGAATCTCTTAAGCAAGGAAAGAAAGAAAATCTCTTCAATTTCTTGATTCCATCTTGCTCCAAATCACTAAACCAACCATTTAAACTTGTCTTTGTTCCATAAAACATCTTCAAGTAGTGTTTGTGAGTTGTTGTGTGAAGTTATTTGGAAAGTTAAGGTGACCAATTGATCTCTCTCTCTCTTGTTTTTAAGGTGAGTTGTGAAGAACCACCCTCCTTCCTTAATTGATGCTTAAATCACGATTAGTGGTAGTATGAGATGCAATATTATGGATTATTTCTTGATTTGTGGTTGAAGTGATGAAGTTTTATTATTTTTGGGGATTTTTCTGTTTTAATATAAGCATGATTGTGTGGCTATATATGATGATTGGAAATGATGTTTAAGGACTCTATGAGGTGGAAAAAGTGGTTAATTGCAAACAATTTCTGGTTTGGAAGAAATTTCAGAAAATTAGGTTTTGTGAAGGAACATTCTGCCCGAATTTTTAGCTCCTAGTTAGAGGCCGAATTTGTAACGGCCCCACCTCCCCCTAAGGCGTACCAGAGGGTTCGGCGGGTCGCCTGCCCAGCTCTCGCCGGGACTCAGTCGCTCACTAAATTCCTCAATTAAATTGCAATATAAATCTCAAATATTACATCAAAATCTCCAATAATTACATGTCATAAGCGAAGCGGAAACAATTCCCAACTATACATAAAATGATTCCAAATCCAAACTGTACAAGATATAAGCCATCCAGTCACGTGAATAAGTACTACAAGTCCTTCATTCGCCTTGAGCCCTGTGGAGGGGAATAAAATAGTTTTGGGGTGAGCTAGAAGCTCAGCGAGTAACTAGTAAAATCAGAAATCAAATATATTTCACAATGTTGTATTTCGATCATTTCGATGATGTCATGATTCAGAGATCAAATGTATGTTTATTGCTCTCGTGAGCTAGTGAAATCATTGCACTTGAACACCCAACGCTCAAATAGATCATTTAACATTAACATTGAGAGGGAGCCCCTTTTTGAGCTCCAGATAAACATGAACATGAACCATAAACAAGGTGGAGACGTTGGTGTCCAGCACAAGACTTTCCCAGAACTCATTGAAGCCAAATCATGTCATGAATCCACATGCAAGCACGCATGATATGCAATCGAGTAAATAATGCAGGAAACGGTTCATAAATAACTTTAGAAATAGTTTGAGGTCACTCACCTCCATGGCTCAGAAATCATCCATCATATAACATTGCCTTGCTCAAATCCAAGCCTTAGATCACAAACCCAACGCAAACAAGTTCCTTCAAAGTTCGGACAGCACTTCCCCTGAATTTGCTAACTTTTCCAGCCATCATGGCTTCATTATTTCCTCATTCCAACCCCAAAGGTACACACACAACAACAAGTTCATCCAATAGCCATTCAGCAAGCTCCAAGTAGTACTAGTACAAGTCAAGCTAGGGAAAAGTCCGGAAATGAAAGTTAAGCTCAAAACCAGAAAAATAGTTTTTGACGTCATTTTGCGGTTTTGGCACCAAAGGCACCACGATTGTCGGATGAAGGTGAAAGACCCACCGTTTCGAAGCTAAGAGATAGGGATACAATATTTCAGAAGTTCACTCAACCCATTTTCGAGTGTAACTAGGTAAAAAATGCAAGATACTACACCGGAATCACAAAAACAGATTCACAGAATGCATTCTAGCGGAAACATCATAAATCAGGTTATCCAAGTCCAAATCCAGAAATTCCAAAACCAACTGAAAGCTAAGAAACAGGGATAAATTTCATCAGAAGACCTCAACAACCAATTCGGAAGCAATTCCAGCCAAAACAACCAATTACAGGCGCAATTCTTACATTCGGGTAAAACCAGAACAGCAATAGTAATTTCGACTTTTCTCATTCTACACTACTTCGATTGACCTGAAATTTTGTAGGTACCTCTAAAATGTCATTTCCCTACAACTTTCATGTTTTAAGCCAAGGCCAATTCGGCCTCTAACTAGGAGCTAAAAATTCGGGCAGAATGTTCCTTCACAAAACCTAATTTTCTGAAATTTCTTCCAAAACAGAAATTGATTGCAATTGTCCACTTTTTCCACCTTCTAGAATCATTATATACCATTTCCAATCATCATAGAAAGCCACACAACCATGCTTATATTAAAACAGAAAAATCCCCAAAAATAATAAAACTTCATCACTTCAACCACAAATCAAGAAATAATCCATAAACTTGCATCTCATACTACCACTAATCATGATTTAAGCATCAATTAAGGGAGGAGAGTGGTTCTTCACAACTCACCTTAGCAATACAAGAGATAGAGCAACTAGTCACCCTAGCTTTCCAAACAACTCCACAAAACACCTCAAGACCACTTAGCAAAGAGATTTTATGGAATGATTTGGAGTTTTATTGGTTGGATTTGAAGATTGTGCCAGAAATAGAAGTAGACAAGAAAGGCTTCTCTTGTATTTTTGCTCCAAGAGGTTCGGCCAAGACAAGCTTAAAATGGAGAGAAATTGGTCAATTTTTGAGGTTTAGTAAAGGTGATGCAAATTAGTCAAAGTCCAACTTTGAATAAGAAGGTGACACATGTCACCTTTAGGTGTAAAACTTAACTTTTTGTCTCTCCAATACAAATATCTTAACACCTTGTAAAATAATATCACTTAATACAAAATTCCAACAAGTTGTCAAAAATATAATGCATTTACCGCACTTGCGGGTCCCACGTTCAAAATACGCTTTTATTTCTCAAAAACTAACCGATACTAGAAAAATCATTTTAAAACTATTTTTGCTCATAAACTTTATCTGGGGAATTTTTCTAATAAAGAAAATGTAGAAAAGGCGGGCGATTAAATAAAATAAACCCTAGAAAATTAGAAAATTTTCGGGTTCTCACACTCATACTTTTCGGGGCGTCACAGAATTTGTGAGAACCCGTAAATCCCCTAATAATTTTCCTAGGGTTTTTCCCCTTTAATGGCATGTTTTCTGCATTTTCTGGCTTAGGAAATTTTCTTGGTGGATTTTATGAGTAATTATAGTTTTTGGATGATTTTTCTAGCATTGGATAGTTGTTGAAAAATTAAGGATATATAACGGACGTGGGACCCACTAGTACGAAAAGTTCGGAAAAATTCGGCCAATAAGGTTAAGTTTCGGATACTAGTTGAAATTTATCGGGTGTTAAGAGATGAGTAGAGAATGTGAAGTGATTGATGTGAGAGGGGGAAAGAAGGATAGGATTGCATTTAAAGTGGTGACATGTGTCACTATGAGGTTGGTGGTGACTTATGACTTACTATTCTTTTTTTTGACCTTTTGACCAATTGGTTAAATATCTTAAAATTACCACAAAATTCACCATTTCTTACTCCTTGGTGGCCGGATCTCTCTTCAGCAAAGAAGGAAGAAACTCTTCACCATTTTAGCTTCCATTTAGCTCAATCTTCCAAAAACAATTACATAAACTAGTTTCTACTCCATAAAATCTTTCCATTAGGTGCTAGTAAGTTGTTTGGTGAAGTTTTTAAGGAAGCTAAGGTGTTCTACAACTCCTCTTCTCTTGTTTACTAGGTAAGTGGTGATTGAACTTCCTCCTATACTTAATGATGTTTAATTTGTGCCTAATGGTGGCTAAAGTGCTGAAATTTGTGATTTATTTCTTGCTTTTGGATGATATGGTGAAGTTTTTATTTTATTGATGAATTTTCTGGTTTAATGTGATCATGAGGTTGTGGTTATTTATGATGGTTTTTAATGAGGGGTAATGACTTTAGTGGATGTAAATGATAGGAAATTGCAACCAATTTTGGGTTTGGAAGGAATTTGAGGAAGTTAGGGTTTCATAACCCCCTTTCTGTCCGGTTTTGGATCATATGGTTAGAGGCCGAATTGGCCTTTTCTTAAAACATGAAAGTTGTAGGTATTGATGTGTTTGAGGTGCCTGTAAAATTTCAGGTCATTTGGAGTAGTGTAGAATGAGATATGTCGATTTTACTGTTGCTGTTCTGGGTTGATCAGAATGTACGAACTGCGCTTGTAATCGTCTGTTTTGACTGGAATTTCTTTGGATTTTGATGTTGGTGTCTTCTGATGAAATCTATCTGGATCTCTTAGCTACCGTATGCCTTTGGAATCAATGCATTTGGACCTGTATAGACTGAGTTGGACTAATTACAGCATAGTGTGATTTGTAAACCTGCAATTACGGTTCTGGTTTGGTATTCTGCAATTTTGACCTAGTTGTGCTAGGATTTGGACTGAGTGGCCTTCTGCATTGTTGTAGCCCTGTCTTTTAGCTTCGAGATGTTGGGTCTTATACCCTCATCCGATAAGCGTAGCGCATTTTGTACCATTACCGCATAAGGAGGACGAAAACTGTTTTTTTGTTAAGGTCAAGTTAGTGCATTGCTGAAATTTCTGGTTATCTATGCTACTTGTTTATGCATATGAAACCCTATTGGGGTTGTGATTGGCATTGCTTTATGACTCGTTATCGAGTCTCATTGTATTTGTTTACGTGTTTTAGGACGTGACGAGGGTTCACGACGATCTTTTAACGACGGTGTATGAAACATCACTTACTTGAGTGGTGAGTGTACTACTCACTTGAATGTTAGAATGTGGCTTTGCTATATGTGATTTTGATGCCTTGAAGGCTTATTTGGCTATTGGAATTGATTGAGGTGAGGGTGTACTTGACCGCCCTCACCCCTTGTGATACCGTTAATGACTGTTTACCGCTTCACTGATATACTGCACTTGCTATATGAGATATTGAATTCACTTCATGAAAAACTGATTTGGTGTCGTTTGGACGAGTATCCAACGGCCTTACTGTACTACTGAGCTCAACCCCGTCGGTAGTCAATTGAATCGAGCCGGCGGGGGCTTGGTCGTGAAAATTGACATGCCACGGGGACTGTACTGGGGAATCTTGTAGTAATGAGACTCTTGATTCCGGTAAACTCGAGTATTACCAAAAGCTACTGATTGGAGTGCGGGCCCGGTTGGGGTATGTTTGGTGGAAGGGATGGGAGTGAAGTGGGTTCTACGGTTGGTACTCATAAACGTTGACGGAGAGTCAATGAGATTGGATCAAGAATGTAAGCGTGGAAATGGGCTTCTGAGAGCCGTCCGTATCCTTTTGCCGACTTGTTTTATTCTTTAATTGTGTACTTGAAATGAAAGGTTATGCTATATGCTCTTTGTTGCTTATGTGGTAGTAACTCACTGGGCTTAAGCTCATTCCGTTCCATTTGTTTTCCTTACAGGAAATGACCACTTTTGGATAAGGTTGTGTTAGTTGGTTGTCAAGTTGAGCTCATGTAAATGTCTTTTGAATAGCTCTTTGAATGAAACCCTAATGTGTATTGGGTTCAATTTCTTTTGATTGGCAAACCGAACATGTATATCCATGATGAATCGTTTTGATATGCCGCTTTGGCTTTTGGCTTGTAAATGTTACATTTCAATGTATATATGTTTGGTTGACATTTGGTTGGATTTCGGATTAACTCGTATTTCAAACGGCAAAAGAAAAATTTGGCTACTCTCGGCCTAGTATCCGGATTCGGACATGGCCGGTACTGTTCATCATCGGCTTCGATTTTTTTTCATTTTTTTTATTTTGTGATTTTGATTGTTTACGCGCGTGGGTATATTCCGGAACGTATAGATCGACGTGAACTGATCCGTAGTCCTGGCGAGAGCTGGGCAGGCAGTCCGCTAACCCCTTTGGTTCGCCTTAGGGGAAAGTGGGGCTGTTACAGAATTGCCTTGGCTTAAAACATGAAAGTTGTAAGGGACATGACATTGTAGAGGTGCCTACAAATTTCAGTCAATCGGAGTAGTGTTAGAATGAGAAAGTCGAAATACTATTGCTGTCTGGTTACCCGAATGTAAGAACTTGCGCCATGTATTTTGGTTGTTTTGGCTTGAATTGCTATCGAATTGGTGTTGAGTCTTCTGCATGAAAATTAGAGCCCTGTTTCTTAGCTTTCAGCTGGTTTTGTAATTTCTGGATTTGGACTTTGGAGAGCGCTGAGTAAAATGATGTTTCCGCCGTAGAATGCGTTTTGGTAATCTGTTTTACAGTTTTTTGATTGTAGTATCTTGCATTTGTTTGACTGTTTGCCACTCAAAACTGGGGTTGAGGACCTTCTGTTCGATGTTTGTTAGTAGCCCTGATCGTTTAGCTTTCGAGTCGGCTGGGTCGTTACACCTTCATCGATAGTGTAGTGAAATTGGTTTGCCATTACCGCAAAACGGGACAAAAACTTTTTTTTCAGGGCCAAAGCTAATTGCATTTCCGAATGTTTCTGGTTTTCCTCTATTGTTTGCAATGTGTATGCTTAGGGAACCCTATTTTGGTAGTATGTAGAATTGGTTTATGACTTATAATCGAGTCTTATTGTGTTTATTTGAATAGTTTAGGGCTTGACTTTCATATCCGGTCATTTCCTAGCTAAATTTTGTACTTGAATGCCATTAAGCCTAGTGAACGGCTTTTGGGAATGAGATTATTTTTGTACGAGATGTTGGGACTGATTTGAGGACATAATGAAGCCATGATGGCTGGAAAATAGGTAAAAACAAGGGATATGCTGTCAAAATTTTTCTTGAAGGCTAGTTGGATTTACTTGTGATTTGAACGAAGGGCTTTTGGGTTGTTTGAGCCTAGGTCTTCATGTTACCTTTTCATTACCAAAAATCATGTTTTGCATCCTTGCTTTAGTAATTATTTGGCGAGGCATACGACTGGTAGTCGAGTCTCACATGTGCATTATGTATACTCGATTTTGAAAGTGGAACCTTCAATTGTTTTCCTTGGATTATTTTAGGGTTTCTTGGTGATTAAAGCTCTCTTTTGGGAGGTATCTGTACTGACCCGGGTGAGTATACTACTCACTTGTGTGTTACTATATGGCTTTGATACTTGAACTTGATGAGTTAAATGTTTATTGTACCATTGATATTGATCGAAGTGAGGGTGTACTTTATCACTCTCACCTATTTCTCATGTTATTGGAATGTTACAAGAAATGTTACATGAAATGAAAGTACTTGACTTGGTGTCGATTGGACGAGTATCCAACGACTACAAATGTTATCATTGAGCTCAACCCCATTGGTAGTTGATTGAATCGAGCCGGCGAGGGCTTGGTCGTGCCAATTAATGAACCTTGGGTAAAGTTATATGGAATCTTGTAGTATGCGAGACTCTCGATTCCGGTATACTCGAGTAATACCAAAGTGCAAGTGTTTGGATTTCGGGCCCGATAGGGGGATGTTAGGTGGAAGGAGTGGAAGTAAAGTGGAGTCTACGGTTGGTTGCCTTTGAACATTGACGGAGAGTCAATGACGTCCGATCAAGAAATGCAAACGAGGAAAGGGCTCTTGAGAGCCATCCGTATCCTTTTATCACCATATTTGACGTGTGCATTTGCTTATTTTTACTATATTGAATGAAAGCTTGATGCTTATATGCACTTGGTTGCGTAAGTGGTAGTATCTCACTGGGCAATTAGCTCACACCGTTCCTTTTGTTTTCCTTACAGGAATATGACTCTTTTTGGAATGAATCTTGATAGATGGTTGCCGAATGAACTAGATGTATATCTCTTTTGTATTGTATATGAAGTGAAACCCTAAATGTATCTTTAGGGCCATTTTCACTTTCAATTTGGCAAACCGTGTATATATTAACTTTTGAAAACTTTTGTATGTTACTTTGGATTGTAATTGCTAAAGTTCAAGAGGTGAATGTTTGTTTGATATTTGGTTGCGTTCCGACGGGTCGGTTACTATTCATGGCCGACTCCGAATTTCATTTTTTTTTATTTTGGGTTATTTTGCCCTTTTGCCTTGTTTACGCGCGTTATAAGTTCCGGAACGCAACAGATCGCTCTAAACTGCACCGTTAGTCCTGGCGAGAGCTGGGCAGGTGGCCCGCCGAACCCTCTGGTTCGCCTTAGGGGGAGGTGGGGCTGTCACACTGTACTATAACTCAACTTAGTTCCTAGAGCCTCTTGCAATTTCTGCCAGAAGCGAGATACAAATCTAGGGTCTCTATCAGATACAATGCTCACTAGTACCCCGTGTAGTCTCACTACCTCATCCATATAAAGTTTAGCAAGTTTCTCCAAAGGATATTTCATGTTCACTGGCAGAAAATGTGCAGTCTTAGTCAATCGGTCCACTATTACCCAAATTGCATCATGCCCCTTTTGTGTTCGTGGCAACCCTGATACAAAATCCATCGTTATGTGCTCCCATTTCCATTCAGGGATCTCTAAAGGCTGTAATAAACCTGACGACTTTTGATGCTCAGCTTTCACTTGTTGGCACGTAAGACACTTTTGTACAAACTGAGCAATCTCCAAGCCTTCATATTCTCCCACCAATAATACAGACTTTTAAGATCTTGGTACATCTTATTATTCCCTGGGTGCACCGTATACCTAGAGCGGTGTGATTCCTCCAAAATCTCCCTCTTTAATTCCTCATCCTTAGGTACAACGACACGATTTCGGAATTTTAAGATTCCATCAGGACCTATGTTAAAGTTAGGCAACTCCCCTTTCTTCACTTTTTCCACCCATTTTTGCACCATTGTGTCCTTTGCTTGCCCCTCTTTAATCCGATCCAACAGTGTCGACTTCACCTCAATATTTCCAAAAATCACCTTCTCGGGTTCCAGACGAGGTTTCCACTCACAGACGTCTTCTAACAGGCTCTACTCTCCCACTATGGAACTTGCTAGTTGAGCCTTTCGGCTTAAAGCATCTGCTACAACGTTGGCTTTTCCAGGATGGTAATTAATTGTACAGTCATAATCCTCTAAGAACTCTACCCACCGACGTTGTCTTAGATTTAGCTCCTTCTGAGAAAACAGATACTTAAGGCTCTTATGATCCGTATAAACCTCGAAAGTTACACCATAGAGATAATGTCGCCATTTCTTCAAAGCGAACACTACAGCTGCAAGCTCAAAGTCATGGGTCGGATAATTCTGCTCATGAGGTTTTAACTTCCGAGATGGATAGGCAATCACATTCCTATTTTGCATCAACACGCACCCTAGCCCTTCTTTTGAAGCATCGGTATAAACCGTATAACTATCACTCCCACTGGGCAGAGCTAAAATTGGAGCCATAGTCAATTGTTTCTTAAGCTCTTGGAAACTACCTTCACACTTGACATCCCAAATATACTTTCCTTGTTTCTTGGTCAAGTTAGTCAAGGGTCCCGCAATTCTCGAGAAATTCTTTATAAATCGACGGTAGTACCCTGCTAGACCTAGAAAACTTCACACCTCTGTGGGATTTTCTGGCCGCTTCCGTTTGGCCACAGCTTCCACTTTCGCCGGGTCTACAGCAAGGCCATCTTTTGAAATTATGTGACCTAGAAACGCCACCTTTTCTAACCAAAATTCACACTTACTGAACTTAGCGAACAGTTGGTGCTCTCTTAGGGCTTACAGCACTATCCGCAAATGTTGTTCATGTTCCTCCCTTGACTTCGAATACACTAAGATATCATCAATAAACACCACTACAAACCTATCCAAGTAAGGTTTCAACACTCGATGCATCAGATCCATGAATGCCGCTGGGGCATTGGTTAAACCAAAAGGCATTACCGCGAACTCAAAATGCCCATGTTAAACGCCGTTTTTGGCACATCCTCCTTTCTAATTCTCAATTGATAGTACCCTTGTCGAAGATCCAATTTAGAAAACACCACAGCCCCTTGTAACTGATCAAACAACTCATCAATATGAGGTAATGGGTATTTATTCTTAACAGTTACTGCATTCAACCCTCGATAGTCAATGCACAACCTTAAACTCCCGTCCTTCTTCTTAACAAATAGCACTGGAGCTCCCCACGGGGACTCGCTCTCATGAATAAACCCTCGTTCTAGTAAATCTTGCAATTGCACCTTTAACTCCTTAAGCTCAGCAGGAGCCATTCGATAAGGAGTTTTAGAGATGAGAGTAGTTCCGGGTACTAGATCAATCTTAAATTCAATTTCTCTTTCAGGTGGCAGAGACTCCAACTCCTCCGGAAATACGTCCGGGTATTCACTGATTACTGGCGTGTCTTCCAACTTAATCTTTCTCCCGGAGTGTTAATCAGGAAAGCTAAGTAACCACGTGCCCCACGACTAAGCAATTTCCTAGCCCTTATTCCCGAAATAAGGGCAGAAGAGGCTATCATACCCCCCATGTCTAACTTTAGAGTTGCCTCCCCCGGTATACAAAATTCGACCACTTTCATCCTACAATCTACCCGAGCATGATAGTGAGCTAGCCAATCCATACCTAGAATGACATCGTATCCCTTGATGGCTAGACTAATGAGGTCAATTACCAATTTTCGTTCACCAACCCAAATATCACAATTCCTATACACCTCATTCGCAAGCAAAATTTGATTACTCGTAGGTGTTCTTACCTCTAAGTCATAAGGTAACCTTTCAACTTTCAAATCAATTCCAAGCATAAATGCAGGATTAACAAAAGAATGAGTAGCACCGGGGTCTATCAAAATTCTGGCTAATCGGTGAAAAACAGGGATTGTACCTTCAACCACCTTCGTTGGTTCAGGCACGGTTGTTTGATCCAGCAAATATACTCTGGCCGGTACCCTCGACCTAGCCCCTCCAACATTGGTCGGCTTTGGGTTTGACCTGGCAGTCGACTGGGTGTCACTGATCAACGGGCAGTTGACTATCTGGTGATCCACACCTCCGCACCTCAAGCACTTTCGAGCCTTTCTCCAGCACTCATTCTCGGTGTGGTTCGATTTCCCGCAGTACCCACACGTTACCCGGGGAGTGGAGGTTTGGCCTCCCTGGGGAATACCTCTACCTTGGCCTCTACCGCTTTGGCCTCCCCTCTGGGCACTTCCTCTCGGAGCACTTCCCCTAGATGTGCTCGAGAACCGTCCACCTCCAGCCCCAATACTGGATTTAGCAGGTGGCATGCCCCGATCACCTCGTACTGATCCTTGGGCTCCACTAGGTGCCCCTCTCCGCTTAGCATGGAAATTTCTCACTTGCCCCCTAGCAGTCTCTATCCTTAGGGTCTTCTCCAGAACCTCCGTGAATGTATTAATTTGGGCCGCCGCTAAGGCTTCTTGTAATTCTACATTCAGTCCTTGCACAAACTTCCGTACTTCAAATCTCCGTACTTTTCTTTGCTCCGTAGCTATTAGTTCGGGAGCAAATTTGGACAACTTTGTAAACTGAGTCTCATACTCAGTTACACTCAACATTCCCTGGCGGAGTTTAATGAAATCGTCCTCTCGCTTCTCCTGGACGATGGGTGAAAGGTATTTTTCATTAAATTCCCGTACGAAGTTTAACCAGGTCCATGCAGTCGCCTCTCTCTCCCACTTGGCCCTCACTACGTTCCACCAAGCCCTAGCTGGCCCCTCGAACTGGAAAACAGCGAATTGGACTTGCCTCTCCTCTGTATAGTTTAGGGCGGCAAAAATATTAATCATGGCCTCCAGCCATTTCCCGGCTCCGTCCGGGTCTGGTCCTCCCAAGAACTTGGGTGGGGAGAACTTTTGGAATCTCTCCAAGGCCCTATCCTGCCCCATCTCGGGGTCCCTAGGTTGATTTACAGGGGCTTGACCCTGTTATTCCACTAAACGAGCCAGAATATTAGTCATCTGCTGGATGGCAGTTGCCACTTGGTCTCCACCTACAGCTTGGGGTCCAGGTTGTGGCTCAACCGTTGCCTCTCTATCTTCCCTCAGTTCTTGCACAGGTTCTTGTGCGTGTCTATCCCCACGGCCTCGACTAGGACCGCGTCCTCGGTTAGTTCCCCTGGTTTAACTTCTTCTACCCTCCATGTTTTGGATTTAATCAACTATAAATATATAAACAAAATAAGGTATGGTTCGTGTAACATGTTGCAGAAGGATAAATAGAGGCATTAGAGCACATAATAAACAAGTACTTTATACACATAGCAAACAAGTCATATATACATGTCAGCCACGGCAAGTCAGAGGCCATAACAGCCAAGGAACATAGAACAAAAGAAACCCTATTTACTTCCACCATGACACGTCAAAGTCAAAAACAAAAGGAGACGTGTCGTCCTACTATGTTCCTAACTATCCCACAAAACTCTCCTCAGTCCTAAATCTTAACAGGTCGTCTGGCTAGACGCCGACCCCACAGACTCCGAGAATGCACTCGGCTGCTCCTCCGGGTCCTTCTCAGGATCCTCCTCAAGATCCTCCGCAGGAGCACCAGGAGCACCAGGAGCTACAGGCGCTTGGCCTTCTCCGGCCAAGTCCTGAAGCACATCATCCACTAGTGCCTCGCACTCAGTCAGGATGTGGCCGGTCCGGTCTCGTATGCCCGTAACTACTCGCACAAGGCATCCGGTCGTCGCCTGAGCCTGCTCGCGGAAGGCATCCGTCCGCTGCTGCTCCTCCAATATCGAGGCCTCCAGCTCTCGGATCCTAACTCCCTGGCCTCGGAGGGTAGCCTGAAGGCGCTCTATCTCTGAGTGGCACCTACGATTGGCGCTACCCAATCGTCACCGCTCGTCGTCCACGGCAAGCACTACCCGATCGGGGTAGGAGTAGGTCTTCCAGCAGTCGCAGCGTCGGATCTTGCGCGCTTGGGACCACCGCTGCACTGGCCCACCGGGGCTCTCCTGATACGTGATCACACGGCTAACAGGCCCTCTAGGTACAGCTCGTCAGTAGGCGCGTCAGTCGGTAAGTCAGTCGGCACAGGCTGGGACGGCCCAGCACTCCCAGATGGATCAGTACCCGCCATCACCTAAGTTTGCAAATAACATTGCAAAGTAAGTACGCAACACGTAGAAAACAAGGCTAAAGGCTAAGCTCAAGGATAAAACCCTAGCCTATCATATCAAGCACTCAATCTATCCAGATCAATTCACAACCTAGGCTCTAATACCACCTGTGACGACCCCACCTCCCCCTAAGGCGTACCAGAGGGTTCGACGGGTCGCCTGCCCAGCTCTCGCCATGACTCACTCACTCGAATCACGTGCATACATCCATGTACCATAAATAACATCCACAATTAAAGCTTATAATTTACAGTGATACCAAATCAAAGTACAAAGCCTCAATATACCCAAATGGTTCAAAGTATATACAATCCCATAACAAAACATTCTATTCGAGGAATAGCGTGAGTACAAGTCAAAAGTCAAAATAACTAGACTACGCTAGTCTTTACACGTCTCACGCGTCACTCGTACCCCTGTAAGGAAAACAAAACTAATAGGGTGAGCCAAAGCTCAGCGAGGTTCCAGATATCAAATTGTCCAGCAAACAAGATAATAACAATGTAATAGTGAAATAGCGAGCAAACAAGTTCAAGTAAAGAGATAATACTTCAAGTAGTCAAGAAATGTGTTGATCATGTTCACAAGTAAGGATACAGTTGCTCATGTCTCGGCTCCATCCCAGCTTGATCGAATAGTAGTTGACACTCCGTCAACTTTCAGGTAATAACTAGTCCAGAAAGAAAACTCCACTTCTCGCCAGTCTCCGTCCACCAATCAACCCCCTTCTCCGGGCCCGCATGCCACACGAAACACGGGTGGTAATACTCGAGTATACTGAATTGCCGAGGAGATAACACTCCACTCGACCTTACTAGTGACCCAGGGTTTGTTATCTAATCGACCAGGCCCTTGCCGGCTCGACTCGATTAACTAGCCACAGGGTTTCTGGAATTCCAGGCATAATATAATTCATGTGCATGTAGAGCAAGTCAAGTAAAGTCGATAAACAAGAACAAATTTGGATAGGGCAAGTGCGATAAAGTACACCCTTGCTCTATCAAATCATATATATATCACGTATTCACGTTGATCAAAGATAAATGGCAAATATCGAGTTCAATCAGATATTTGGAAGCACTCACCAAAATAGTGCCTCTAGTGCTCGTGTCTGGGTGGTACTCCGGGTTTGGAGTCCAAATCTGCGATAAAACTTAACTTGAGAACTTTGAAAATCAACTAAGGTTCGAAACTTAAGCGTTTCGTTCAATAAGAATCAAGAAATTGAAATTCACTTGAGAAATAGTCGTGAAATAGTTGCTCGCTTTTCAAACTGAAAAATTTGATAACATGTTTGCTTGGAGATGACTTTTGAGTCAAAAGTGCAAGTAAAACGGTTTCATAGTGATTCATATCGTTTTCCTAAGAGTACAAGTTCGGCCAAGTCCTAACGTATAACCCTCGATAAACAAAGTAGCAAAGGTCCTCGCTAGTTCAAGTGATAATCACTTTTAACCTTTACTCAAGTTGCAAGTATAGTTTTCTAGTCCTCAAGCGTAAATTTGGCCAGCATGCCCTTTGTGTTTACCTAATTTTCCAGCCATTTATGGCTTCATTATTTTTCCTCAGCCAATCCCAAAGTCATACATATCATAGATTCAAGTAAATAGCCGTTCCATAGGCTCATAACAACATAAGAACAAAAATCAAAGTGATAACAAGTGCGGAAATGTAACCTAGCAAAAGACAGATTTGACGTGTGGTTGCGGAAATAACACATCCGAGGCTACGCTTATCGGATTGAGGCAGAACTTATACCGTTTCGAAGCTAAGACACAGGGCTACAATTTTCATGAAGATCACTTAGTCCAGTTTCCAATGCAACCTAGTCAAATTCCTAATTTACAGAACCAAAATCCAACTAGTCGGCTAATTAACCGCACTGCACTGGAATGGTCATATCTCAGGTTACCAAGGTCCGATTAAGGTGTTCTTGGAGGCGTTTAAAAACTAAGACAGAATAATAAAACTTTCATGTTTTGGAAAATAGCTAAATCCCAACGGATTATAGTGAATAAACACAACCAAATAGACTAAACTGTCCACGCGGAACTCTGGAATGTAACCTAGAACAGCGAGGGTATTTTCATCTTTTCACAAGATACGTTGCTCCGATTGGGCTGAAATTTTGTAGGAACCTATAAAATGTAAACATGAAATTCCAGAAATCTGGAATTTTTGGGATTTCATGACAATCTATTCATTTTCTTGCTTCCAACACTACCAAAGCCCCTTATATAATCTTATATACAACATATACCCACTATACAACAAGTCTAGGCAGAAATTTATTAAACCCTAACTTGCATATATCATCCAAAATCATCACAACAACTTGCATATCTTGTAATCAAGCCAAAACATGAACTAGATAACATCTTAAACCAAAATTTAAAAGAACAAGAACCATGATCAGATCTTATACCTCAAAGACAAAGCTTGGAAGAGTGATACTCCACCTCCTTTGGAAATTTTTAGTTCCCCTAGCTTCCCAACTCCACAACTCACTCTTTAATCGGTTTAGTTTTCTTTCTTCTCACTTGGATGACTAGATTTCAAGAGGAAATGATGAACTCTCCCTTGGGTTTTTCTCCCTCTCTCTCTCGGCCAAGAAGTAGAAAAATGAAGAAGAAAGGCTGCCCAAGGTGATAAGGAGGTAAGACAAATTGTCTTGGTCAAGAAATCCTTAATGGTGTGACACTTGTCACTACCAATACCAAGCAAAATTTTCTTTTTCTTTCTTGCATTTTCAGCCCCAAAATTCGGTCAAGGCTAGCTGGAAATTAAGGAGATATTTTGCTCAAATATTAATGAGCTCATGTGGTAAGAAAGTGGTGGTCAAGTGGTGCGTTCAATCGGTAGTGCACGGTACCCGTCGGTTCGCACCGTTTTTCTTAAAAACACATGTACTAGGGTTTTTTCTTCCTATTCACTAACCTTATATCATTGCCCCTAATCACATATTATTTCTCACTTAAAAGTCACTTTTAATTACCAAATTTGATCCTTGCTCCGTACCGAAAATTCATCCGGCGGAAAATAGCGAAAACCCTGATTTTGCTCCAATCTTGAAACCAAATGTGAAACCCTACTTTCTAGGTTTATTTACACTCATTGTGGAATGATTTGGGTAGTAGGGCTTTAATGAATAATAATTTCCAAATAAAAGGCATTTTTGAGAAAAAAATATAAGAAATTTGCGAGTCCTCGCATGGACGCCATTTCACTTGTAAACAGTGTCACAATAATTTAGTCAAATTAGGGCAAGTGCGATAAAGTACGCACTCTACAGCCAAAATCAATTCAAGAGAATTTAGCACTCCACTAGTATTCAATCAATCAACTATCTCATCAAGATACCATTTGATACGAACCTGCCCGAAGGTATGAACTCGTATCCCACGTAGCCCTGGACCTAGATGAAGAAATGAAGTTGGAGTGCAAAATAACACTTGACCCGTCTAAACCTTAAGATTATGAACCTTGAATTGAATCTCAACCCACAATCGAACGATTTAGTGAACCAATGTCATTGGTAGAATAACGCCACAACCAAAGTGTGTACTTGATTGATAAGTTCAAATTAAATAACTTAAGAAAACTCTCAAGTATTCAAGAAAATCTCTCTTGGACAAGAGAAGTGAATAAAACTCACAATGTTGATGTAAAATCTGATTAGCTAAAAATGACTAAGACTTGGGCTATTTATAGCCTTACATGGACTCCAAAACCTAATGTAATTTGGACTAAATTAACCCTTAACTAATGACTAGAATTTCGGCTATCAATTGGACAAGTTCTAGCCGAATTACCTATCTTAATCAATTATTCAAATTACCCATACTTACTTAAGTAAAATTTGGCTCAATTAAAGAACACCTTGGCCGAAATTAACTACAAGAAAATGACTCCATTTAACAAGGAAAAAATGACAATAAAACCCTTGTTTAACAATTACTAATTTTAACAACTTTGAACTTCATGGATTCGAGCTTGCTTCGCTTGACTCAAGGACTCGAATTCGAGTATAGAGAGTTGTATCTTCTTTCTCAAGCCCTTAAATAACATTTGCATGATCAACTTGACTTTGAACCGTACACACTAAGGCTTTAAGCTTCTTAGCTCCAGCTCTAGTCATTGGACCACTTGAATCAACTTAAACTCCACTTGAATTGCCTTGATCAGCCATACCTCTTGTATCATTCCCCTTCTCTTGAAGGCGATTTGTCCTCAAATCATCATCTGCAAGATATGGACTCAAATCAACCACATTAAAAGGTAGCATGGACACCACACTCACCTGGTAGATCTAGCTTGTAAGCATTATCATTAATGAGCTCCACCACTTGGAATGGCCCATCACTTATAGGCAAGAGTTTACTGCGCATTTGCACGGGAAACCTCTCCTTGCGTATATGTATCCATACCCAATCACCTGGTTCAAAGACCATCTTGCGATGACCCTTGTTAGCATGTTGAACATATTGAAGTGTCATTTTCTCAATATTAACTCTTACCTTTTGATGCAAATCTCACACTTGTTCAGCTCATTTCAACCTATCCATATTAACTCTCTCAGACATAGGTAAAGGAGATAAATCGAGGGGTATGAGAGGGTTAAAACCATAAACAACTTCAAACAATTTTGAGTGATGCTATGGACAGTGCGATTGTAAGCGAACTCAACATGTGGTAAACAATCCTCCTATGTTTTAAAATTCTTTTTAATGATAGCATGTAGCAAAGTAGAAAGTGTCCTATTAACTACTTCAGTTTGATCATTGGTTTGAGGGTGACTGTGTAACGGCCCCACCTCCCCCTAAGGCGAACCAGAGGGTTCGGCGGGCCGCCTGCCCAGCTCTCGCCGGGACTCAGTCGCTCACTACAGTCCTCAACCCAATTACAATATAAATCTCAAAATTTCATCAAATTCTCCAATGATTACATATTACAAATGCAGCGGAAAACTGATTCCAATCGTAGAACGTATACTTACATCCATATCAATTTCAAATATTTATACAAGACCAACTCGTACATAAAATAGATCCAAACTTAAACTGTACACGATATAAGCCATCCAGTCACGTGAATAAGCACTCCAAGCTTTTCTTCGCCTTGAGCCCTGTGGGGGGGAAAAATAAAACATTTTTGGGCTGAGCTAGAAGCTCAGCGAGTAACCATTAAAATCAGTAATCAAATCGGTTTCGCAATATTTCTTTTCAATGATGTCATAAATCAAATGATAAGTCCAGAAACGATTACAGCATTTACAAAACATTAAATATGGAGTATCAATAATTCAAGAAACATGTACAATGGAAAGCGATAGTAACATTCATGAAAGGATACATTCATTCTCCTGACATTTACTCGCTCATTTGATCATTTATTTCATTTCATTCACCCCGTCCCTGGCTTTTGGCCAGGCTCCACCAACCTACATAGGTAATACTCGAGTATACCAAATGTTCACCCAAGTTCCTAATCGCCTGACCGAGTCCGCTTCTGGCTCAAGACGACCGGTAACAAGGGGCAATGGCCAGTTCAGCCCAAAAGGCTTACATTCATGCGCAAGTAACATTTCAATCGAAAATTTCACATTTATCGAGGTCGAGTGCGATAAAGTACACACTCGCCTCGAAAACTCGTTTTGGAAATCATTATAAGCGCTTAACACGTTATCAACCAAAATACAAGTCATGAAGTCAAGAAATATAGCAAACAAGGCACACTCACATGCCAGCACGCATGATATGCAAGAAAACATTTCAAAAGTAACTTTGGAAACAGTTCAAAAGTGAATAATGTAAGAAACGGATCATAAATAACTTTAGAAGTAGTTTGAGGTCACTCACCTCAATGGCTCAGAAATCATCCATCAAATATCATTGCCTTGCTCAAATCCAAGTCCTCAATCACAAACTCAATGCAAATAACTTCCTTCAAAAGTTCGGACAGCACTTCCCCTGAATTTCCTTACTTTTCCCAGCCATCACGGCTTCATTATATCCTCAGCCAGTCCCAAAGGTACACACACAACAACGAGTTCATCCAATAGCCATTCAGCAAGCTTCAAGTAGTACCAGTACAAGTCAAGCTAGGGAAAAGGTCCGGAAATGAAGGTTTAGCTCAAACCAGAAAAACAGTTTTGGACGTCACTTTGCGGTAATGGCACAACTTGCACTACGATTATCGGATTAGGGTGTAAGACCCACCATTTCGAAGCTAAGAACCAGGGCTATAACAATGTAGAAGGCCACTCAGTCCAAATCCTAGCACAACTAGGTCAAAAATGCAGAAAACCAACCCAGAACCGTAATTGCAGGTTCCCAAATCACACAAAACTGTAATCAGTCCAAGTCAGTCTATACAGGTTCAAATGCATTGATTCCAAAGGCATATGATAGCTAAGACATCAAGCTACATTTCATCAGAAGACACCAACAACAAAATCCAAACCAATTCCAGTCAAAACAGACAATTACAATCGCAGTTCGCACATTCTGATCACCCAGAACAGCAACAGTAAAAATGGCATATCTCGCTCTATACGGCTCCAAATTCCCTGAAATTTTGCAGCCACTTCAACCTCATCAATACCTACAACTTTCATGTTTTGAGAAAAGTCCAATTCGGCCTCTATCTATGACCTAAAATTTCGGACAGAATGAAGAACCAAGAACCCTAATTTTCCAGAAATTCTTCCAAATCCAAAATTGATTGCAATTATCACTAATTCACATCTACTAGAGTCATTTCCCCTCATTAACAACCATCATAGATGACCACAACATCACATTCATATTACACCAGAAAATTCCTCAAAAATAGAAAAACTTCACCAAATCACTTCAAACCAAGATAAAAACCAGAAATTTCAGCACTTTAATCACTACTAAGCATAACTTAAGCATCATTAGGTGTAGGAGGAAGTTTGAGCATCACTTACCAAGAAAACAAGAGAGAGGAAGTAGTAGGACACCTTAGCTCTCCAAGAAAGCTTCACCAAATCACTCACTATCACTAACTAAAGGGATTTTATGGAGTAATTGCAAGATCAAATGGTTGGATGGTTCACCTTGAGCAAGATTGGAGCTAAAACTTGAAGAGTTTCTTGCTTCCTTTTGGAGAGAGAGGCCGGCCATATGAGGAGAAGAAATGGTGATTTTTGAGCAATTTTTTCAAGATATTTACTCAATTTGGTCAAAAGTCAAAAGTGTGAATAGTTGCCAACAAAGTCCAACCAATGGTTGTGTGACACTTGTCACTCCATTAATGCAATCTTATCACTTCTTTTTCTCTCTCACATCAATCATTTCACACACTCTACTTATCTCTTAACACCCGATAAATTTTACACAGTATCCGGAATGTAACCTAATTGGCCGAATTTTTCCGAACTTTTCGCACTAGTGGGTCCCACGTCCGTTATAAACTCTTAATTTCTCAAAAACTCTCCAATACTAGAAAAATCATTTGAAAACGATATTTGCTCATAAACTTTATCTGGGGAATTTTTTCTAATCAAGAAAATGTAGAAAAGCGGGCGTTAAACAAATAAACCCTAGAAAAGTAGAAAATTTCCGGGTTCTCAAACTCATTTTTTTCGGGGCGTCACAATCTCCCCTCCTTAAAAGAATGTCGTCCTCGACATTCCCTCTTGTACCAATCAAGTCAAGACATCCTGCAAAAATCTCTCAAGAGTCAAATCAGACCCACAGTCCGGCATCCTAAACTTCAAGCCTAGGATACACTACAGAGATCTGAAGCCTAAGCTCTGATACCACTTGTAACGGCCCCACCTCCCCCTAAGGCGAACCAGAGGGTTCGGCGGGCCGCCTGCCCAGCTCTCGCCGGGACTCAGTCGCTCACTACAGTCCTCAACCCAATTACAATATAAATCTCAAAATTTCATCAAATTCTCCAATGATTACATATTACAAATGCAGCGGAAACTGATTCCAATCGTAGAACGTATACTTACATCCATATCAATTTCAAATATTTATACAAGACCAACTCGTACATAAAATAGATCCAAACTTAAACTGTACACGATATAAGCCATCCAGTCACGTGAATAAGCACTCCAAGCTTTTCTTCGCCTTGAGCCCTGTGGGGGGGGAAAAATAAAACATTTTTGGGGTGAGCTAGAAGCTCAGCGAGTAACCATTAAAATCAGTAATCAAATCGGTTTCACAATATTTCTTTTCAATGATGTCATAAATCAATGATGTCATAAATCAAATGATAAGTCCAGAAACGATTACAGCATTTACAAAACATTAAATATGGAGTATCAATAATTCAAGAAACATGTACAATGGAAAGCGATAGTAACATTCATGAAAGGATACATTCATTCTCCTGACATTTCCTCGCTCATTTGATCATTTATTTCATTTCATTCACCCCGTCCCTGGCTTTTGGCCAGGCTCCACCAACCTACATAGGTAATACTCGAGTATACCAAACGTTCACCCAAGTTCCTAATCGCCTGACCGAGTCCGCTTCTGGCTCAAGACGACCGGTAACAAGGGGCAATGGCCAGTTCAGCCCAAAAGGCTTACATTCATGCGCAAGTAACATTTCAATCGAAAATTTCACATTTATCGAGGTCGAGTGCGATAAAGTACACACTCGCCTCGAAAACTCGTTTTGGAAATCATTATAAGCGCTTAACACGTTATCAACCAAAATACAAGTCATGAAGTCAAGAAATATAGCAAACAAGGCACACTCACATGCCAGCACGCATGATATGCAAGAAAACATTTCAAAAGTAACTTTGGAAACAGTTCAAAAGTGAATAATGTAAGAAACGGATCATAAATAACTTTAGAAGTAGTTTGAGGTCACTCACCTCAATGGCTCAGAAATCATCCATCAAATATCATTGCCTTGCTCAAATCCAAGTCCTCAATCACAAACTCAATGCAAATAACTTCCTTCAAAAGTTCGGACAGCACTTCCCCTGAATTTCCTTACTTTTCCCAGCCATCACGGCTTCATTATATCCTCAGCCAGTCCCAAAGGTACACACACAACAACGAGTTCATCCAATAGCCATTCAGCAAGCTTCAAGTAGTACCAGTACAAGTCAAGCTAGGGAAAAGGTCCGGAAATGAAGGTTTAGCTCAAACCAGAAAAACAGTTTTGGACGTCACTTTGCGGTAATGGCACAACTTGCACTACGATTATCGGATTAGGGTGTAAGACCCACCATTTCGAAGCTAAGAACCAGGGCTATAACAATGTAGAAGGCCACTCAGTCCAAATCCTAGCACAACTAGGTCAAAAATGCAGAAAACCAACCCAGAACCGTAATTGCAGGTTCCCAAATCACACAAAACTGTAATCAGTCCAAGTCAGTCTATACAGGTTCAAATGCATTGATTCCAAAGGCATATGATAGCTAAGAAATCAAGCTAAATTTCATCAGAAGACACCAACAACAAAATCCAAACCAATTCCAGTCAAAACAGACAATTACAATCGCAGTTCGCACATTCTGATCACCCAGAACAGCAACAGTAAAAATGGCATATCTCACTCTATACTACTCGAAATTCCCTGAAATTTTACAGGCACTTCAACCTCATCAATACCTACAACTTTCATGTTTTGAGTAAAGTCCAATTCGGCCTCTATCTATGACCTAAAATTTCGGACAGAATGAAGAACCAAGAACCCTAATTTTCCAGAAATTCTTCCAAATCCAAAATTGATTGCAATTATCACTAATTCACATCTACTAGAGTCATTTCCCCTCATTAACAACCATCATAGATGACCACAACATCACATTCATATTACACCAGAAAATTCCTCAAAAATAGAAAAACTTCACCAAATCACTTCAAACCAAGATAAAAACCAGAAATTTCAGCACTTTAATCACTACTAAGCATAACTTAAGCATCATTAGGTGTAGGAGGAAGTTTGAGCATCACTTACCAAGAAAACAAGAGAGAGGAAGTAGTAGGACACCTTAGCTCTCCAAGAAAGCTTCACCAAATCACTCACTATCACTAACTAAAGGGATTTTATGGAGTAATTGCAAGATCAAATGGTTGGATGGTTCACCTTGAGCAAGATTGGAGCTAAAACTTGAAGAGTTTCTTGCTTCCTTTTGGAGAGAGAGGGCCGGCCATATGAGGAGAAGAAATGGTGATTTTTGAGCAATTTTTTCAAGATATTTACTCAATTTGGTCAAAAGTCAAAAGTGTGAATAGTTGCCAACAAAGTCCAACCAATGGTTGTGTGACACTTGTCACTCCATTAATGCAATCTTATCACTTCTTTTTCTCTCTCACATCAATCATTTCACACACTCTACTTATCTCTTAACACCCGATAAATTTTACACAGTATCCGGAATGTAACCTAATTGGCCGAATTTTTCCGAACTTTTCGCACTAGTGGGTCCCACGTCCGTTATAAACTCTTAATTTCTCAAAAACTCTCCAATACTAGAAAAATCATTTGAAAACGATATTTGCTCATAAACTTTATCTGGGGAATTTTTTCTAATCAAGAAAATGTAGAAAAGCGGGCGTTAAACAAATAAACCCTAGAAAAGTAGAAAATTTCCGGGTTCTCAAACTCATTTTTTTCGGGGCGTCACAATCTCCCCTCCTTAAAAGAATGTCGTCCTCGACATTCCCTCTTGTACCAATCAAGTCAAGACATCCTGCAAAAATCTCTCAAGAGTCAAATCAGACCCACAGTCCGGCATCCTAAACTTCAAGCCTAGGATACACTACAGAGATCTGAAGCCTAAGCTCTGATACCACTTGTAACGGCCCCACCTCCCCCTAAGGCGAACCAGAGGGTTCGGCGGGCCGCCTGCCCAGCTCTCGCCGGGACTCAGTCGCTCACTACAGTCCTCAACCCAATTACAATATAAATCTCAAAATTTCATCAAATTCTCCAATGATTACATATTACAAATGCAGCGGAAACTGATTCCAATCGTAGAACGTATACTTACATCCATATCAATTTCAAATATTTATACAAGACCAACTCGTACATAAAATAGATCCAAACTTAAACTGTACACGATATAAGCCATCCAGTCACGTGAATAAGCACTCCAAGCTTTTCTTCGCCTTGAGCCCTGTGGGGGGGAAAAATAAAACATTTTTGGGGTGAGCTAGAAGCTCAGCGAGTAACCATTAAAATCAGTAATCAAATCGGTTTCACAATATTTCTTTTCAATGATGTCATAAATCAAATGATAAGTCCAGAAACGATTACAGCATTTACAAAACATTAAATATGGAGTATCAATAATTCAAGAAACATGTACAATGGAAAGCGATAGTAACATTCATGAAAGGATACATTCATTCTCCTGACATTTCCTCGCTCATTTGATCATTTATTTCATTTCATTCACCCCGTCCCTGGCTTTTGGCCAGGCTCCACCAACCTACATAGGTAATACTCGAGTATACCAAACGTTCACCCAAGTTCCTAATCGCCTGACCGAGTCCGCTTCTGGCTCAAGACGACCGGTAACAAGGGGCAATGGCCAGTTCAGCCCAAAAGGCTTACATTCATGCGCAAGTAACATTTCAATCGAAAATTTCACATTTATCGAGGTCGAGTGCGATAAAGTACACACTCGCCTCGAAAACTCGTTTTGGAAATCATTATAAGCGCTTAACACGTTATCAACCAAAATACAAGTCATGAAGTCAAGAAATATAGCAAACAAGGCACACTCACATGCCAGCACGCATGATATGCAAGAAAACATTTCAAAAGTAACTTTGGAAACAGTTCAAAAGTGAATAATGTAAGAAACGGATCATAAATAACTTTAGAAGTAGTTTGAGGTCACTCACCTCAATGGCTCAGAAATCATCCATCAAATATCATTGCCTTGCTCAAATCCAAGTCCTCAATCACAAACTCAATGCAAATAACTTCCTTCAAAAGTTCGGACAGCACTTCCCCTGAATTTCCTTACTTTTCCCAGCCATCACGGCTTCATTATATCCTCAGCCAGTCCCAAAGGTACACACACAACAACGAGTTCATCCAATAGCCATTCAGCAAGCTTCAAGTAGTACCAGTACAAGTCAAGCTAGGGAAAAGGTCCGGAAATGAAGGTTTAGCTCAAACCAGAAAAATAGTTTTGGACGTCACTTTGCGGTAATGGCACAACTTGCACTACGATTATCGGATTAGGGTGTAAGACCCACCATTTCGAAGCTAAGAACCAGGGCTATAACAATGTAGAAGGCCACTCAGTCCAAATCCTAGCACAACTAGGTCAAAAATGCAGAAAACCAACCCAGAACCGTAATTGCAGGTTCCCAAATCACACAAAACTGTAATCAGTCCAAGTCAGTCTATACAGGTTCAAATGCATTGATTCCAAAGGCATATGATAGCTAAGAAATCAAGCTAAATTTCATCAGAAGACACCAACAACAAAATCCAAACCAATTCCAGTCAAAACAGACAATTACAATCGCAGTTCGCACATTCTGATCACCCAGAACAGCAACAGTAAAAATGGCATATCTCACTCTATACTACTCGAAATTCCCTGAAATTTTGCAGGCACTTCAACCTCATCAATACCTACAACTTTCATGTTTTGAGTAAAGTCCAATTCGGCCTCTATCTATGACCTAAAATTTCGGACAGAATGAAGAACCAAGAACCCTAATTTTCCAGAAATTCTTCCAAATCCAAAATTGATTGCAATTATCACTAATTCACATCTACTAGAGTCATTTCCCCTCATTAACAACCATCATAGATGACCACAACATCACATTCATATTACACCAGAAAATTCCTCAAAAATAGAAAAACTTCACCAAATCACTTCAAACCAAGATAAAAACCAGAAATTTCAGCACTTTAATCACTACTAAGCATAACTTAAGCATCATTAGGTGTAGGAGGAAGTTTGAACATCACTTACCAAGAAAACAAGAGAGAGGAAGTAGTAGGACACCTTAGCTCTCCAAGAAAGCTTCACCAAATCACTCACTATCACTAACTAAAGGGATTTTATGGAGTAATTGCAAGATCAAATGGTTGGATGGTTCACCTTGAGCAAGATATTTACTCAATTTGGTCAAAAGTCAAAAGTGTGAATAGTTGCCAACAAAGTCCAACCAATGGTTGTGTGACACTTGTCACTCCATTAATGCAATCTTATCACTTCTTTTTCTCTCTCACATCAATCATTTCACACACTCTACTTATCTCTTAACACCCGATAAATTTTACACAGTATCCGGAATGTAACCTAATTGGCCGAATTTTTCCGAACTTTTCGCACTAGTGGGTCCCACGTCCGTTATAAACTCTTAATTTCTCAAAAACTCTCCAATACTAGAAAAATCATTTGAAAACGATATTTGCTCATAAACTTTATCTGGGGAATTTTTTCTAATCAAGAAAATGTAGAAAAGCGGGCGTTAAACAAATAAACCCTAGAAAAGTAGAAAATTTCCGGGTTCTCAAACTCATTTTTTTCGGGGCGTCACAGACTGGAAATAGAAAATAAGAGCTTAGTTCCTAGTTTAGTCCATAAGGGGTCCAAAAATAACTAAGGAATTTGACATCTCTATCACTAACAATAGTTCGGGGCATTCTATGCAGTCGAACAATTTCCCTAAAGAACAAGTCAGCTATGTGTTTGGCATCATCAGTTTTATGACATGGAATGAAATGTGCCATCTTAAAAAAACAATCAACAACCACATAGATAGAATCATGTCCATATCTAGTCCTAGGTAACCCAAGAACAAAATCGATAGAAAGATCAACCCATGGAATACTAGAAATAGGTAATGGAGTATAAAGTCCATATGGGTCTACTTAGATTTAGCATGATGACAAGTTACAAACTTTTGAATAATGCATTCCATATCAAGCCTTATCTTTGGCCAATGAAAGTGCTCTTGGAGTATAGACAACATTTTGGCAACTCCAAAATGTCCCATAAGACCTCCACCATGCGCTTCCCTAACAAGTAACTCGCACATAGAACAAGCTGGAATGCACAATTTGTCCTTATAGAACAAGTAACCCTGTGACAGGTAGTAGTTCTCACGGCCAAGCCATGGAAGGTTAGAAAAAATGGCTCCAAAATCAAGGTCGTTAGTGTAAGCTTTTTTAATCAGCTCAAATCCAAGTAATTTAGCATCAAGAGTAGTAATGAGAGTGTACCTTCTAGACAACGCATCCACTATTATATTGCTTTTCCCAACCTTATACTTGATCACGAAAGGAAAGCTCGACTCATGATCAGTGTGCAAAACAAACTCCTTAGGCCTTAAGTAGTGTTGCCAAGTTTGTAAAGCTCTAACCAAAGCAAAGAGCTCCTTTGATACGAGTCAAGCTATGCCATCGGATAAGGTTCAAGTCCCACTAGGAATGGTTACGCGAGCTCGAGCTATGAAACTACAAGGGGCACTTCAAGGGCTAATTCATGATGTCCAAAGTCAAGAAGTTATCCCTAAAACCATTGAAGTTCCCCTTGTAGTTTTGTAGCTCGAGCTCGCGTAACCATTCCTAGTAGGACTTGAACCTTATCCGATGGCATAGCTTGACTCGTATCAAAGGAGCTTTTCAAATAGTTTTGGAAGGTATAAGTTTATCCACTTCTTTTCTCTTCCTTATTCTTGCTAAATATGCTATAGAAGAAGTTTTGAATCTTGGAATATTATGGATGATCTTCTAGTTTTGGTATTGATTAGTGAAATTTCAGCTAGGGTTTTGTAATTTTCAACCTTGATTATGTTGTTTAACTATCAAATGATGGTATTGATTTTGGATATGGAATTTGTAAGGTGATTAGTGGCATGATTGTGAATTTTTAGCTTTAAAAGATGAATTTCCAGCTTTGTTAAGAAATTTTCAGCTTTGATATTGGATGATATTTGTTAGAAAAGAGTTCCAATTTGATGGTTTTTAGCCTAGATGAAGAGCTATCTTGACATGCTTACTTGTGTGTTTGAATTGGGTTGATTTGAGGGAAAAAAAATGAAGCATTAAGTGGCTAGAAAATTTGATAAATACAAAGGGTATGCTGCCCAAATTTTTCTTCCGTAGGACAAGCGAGAGAAGTTGGAACTTGAGCCGTGATTCTTGGTTGAATTGAACTTAGGTTGTTCAGGGTACTCAAGTTTTCCTTAGCACGAGTATATAAGCTGAATTTTGCCAAAAACTCGTACCCTTTTAAAAAGTGAAAGTAGCGACCACTATAAATACGATTTCCTCTTTCTTTCATACCAAGTTGCGAATTTAAAAGTTTTAATCGCTTCTTTATCAAAACCAAAAGAGCGAGCATGAATTTTGTGACGCCCCGAAAAGTATGAGTGTGAGAACCCGGAAATTTTCTAATTTTCTAGGGTTTATTTTATTTAATCGCCCGCCTTTTCTACATTTTCTTTATTAGAAAAATTTCCCAGATAAAGTTTATGAGCAAAGATAGTTTTAAAATGATTTTCTAGTATCAGTTAGTTTTTGAGAAATTAAGAGCGTATTTTGAACGTGGGACCCGCTAGTGCGGTAAATGCATTATATTTTTGACAACTTGTTGGAATTTTGTATTAAGTGATATTATTTTACAAAGTGTTAAGATATTTGTATTGGAGAGACAAAAAGATAAGTTTTAAACCTAAAGGTGACAAGTGTCACCATAAGATTAAGTCTTGGGTTTGACTACTATTCATAACTTTACCATTTAAGTAAAATTGGCCAAAAATCTCTTCATTTTGCAAGCTTCTTGGCCGAATTCTCTTGCTCAAAAAAGAAAGAAAAGCTCTCAATTTTCTAGTCTCCAATCTTGTCCAATCTTTCAATTAAACCGATTAATCTTCCAATTACTCCATAAAACCTCTTAGTTTGGTGGAGTTGAGCTTGGTTGTGAAGTTGTTTGGAAAGCTAAGGTGGTTAGTTGCTCTATCTCTTGTATTGCGAAGGTGAGTTGTGAAGGACCCCTCTCCTTCCTCTAATGATGTTCAATTCATGATTGGTGGTGTTATAAGATGCACTTTTATGGATTATTTCTTGATTTGTGGTTGAAGTGATGAAGTTTTATTATTTTTGGGGATTTTTCTGTTTTAATATGAACATGATTGTGTGGCTATATATGATGATTGGAAATGATGTTTAAGGACTTTATGAGGTGGAAAAAGTGAACAATTGCAATCTATTTCTGGTTTGGAAGAAATTTCAGAAAATTAGGTTTTGTGAAGGAACATTCTGCCCGAATTTTTATCTCATAGATAGAGGCCTAATTGGCCTTGGCTTAAAACATGAAAGTTGTAGGGAATGACATTTTAGAGGTGCCTACAAAATTTCAGGTCAATCGGAGTAGCGTAGAGTGAGAAAAGTCGAAATTACTATTGCTATTCTGGTTTTACCCGAATGCAAGAATTGCGCCTGTAATTGGTTGTTTTGGCTGGAATTGCTTCCGAATTGGTTGTTGAGGCCTTCTGATGAAATGTATCCCTGTTTCTTAGATTTCAGTTGGTTTTGGAATTTCTGGATTTGGACTTGGATAGCCTGATTTATGATGTTTCCGCTAGAATGCGTTCTGTGAATCTGTTTTTGTGATTCTGGTATGGTATCTTGCATTTTTGACCTGGTTACACTCGAAACTGGGTTGAGTGACCTTCTGCAATGTTGTAGCCCTGTCTTTTATCTTCGAAACAGTGTATCTTCCACCTTCATCCGACAATCGTAGCGCCTTTGGTACCATTACCGCAAAATGACGTCAAAACTGTTTTTTCTGGTTTTGAGCTTAACTTTCATTTCCGGACTTTTCCCTAGCTTGACTTGTACTAGTACTACTTGGAGCTTGCTGAATGGCTATTGGATGAACTTGTTGTTGTGTGTGTACCTTTGGGTTGGAATGAGGAAATAATGAAGCCATGATGGCTGGAAAAGTTAGCAAATTCAGGGGAAGTGCTGTCCGAACTTTGAAGGGATTTGTTTGCATTGAGTTTGTGATCTAAGACTTGGATTTGAGCAAGGCAATGTTATATGCTGGATGATTTCTGAGCCGTGGAGGTGAGTGACCCTAAACTATTTCCAAAGTACTTGTGAAACGTTTCTTGCATTATTTACTTTTGAACTGTTTCCAAAGTTACTTTTGAACTGTTTTCTTGCATATCATGCGTGCTTATATGAGAGTGTTCCTTGTTTGATATATTTCCTTGACTTATTGGCTTGTTATTATGGCTTGATAATGTGTTAAGTGCTTTCAATGATTGTTAAAACGAGTTTTCTGGGCGAGTGTGTACTTTATCGCACTCGACCTAAATAAATGTGAAATTTTCATGATTAATGATTAAATGCTACTTGCGCATGAATGTAAGCCTTTTGGGCTGAACTGGCCATTGCCCCTTGTTACCGGTCGTCTCGAGCCAGAAGCGGACTCGGTCGGGCGATTAGGGACCTGGGTGAACGTTTGGTATACTCAAGTATTACCTTTGTAGGTTGGTGGAGGTTGGTGGAGCCTGGACGATGTCCGGGAAAGGTTGAATGAAAAAAAAATGCAATTTCAAATGAAAAAAAAAGGGAAATGACAGGAGAACGAACGTATCCTTTTCATGAATGTTACTATCGCTTTCCATTGTACATGTTTCTTGAATTATTGATACTCCATATTTAATGTTTTGTAAATGTTGTAATTGTTTCTAGACTTATCATTTGATTTATGACATCATTGAAATGAACTATTGTTAAACCGATTTGATTACTGATTTTTCTGGTTACTCGCTGAGCTTTTAGCTCACCCCAAAAACTATTTTATTCCCCTCCACAGGGCTCAAAGCGAAGGAAGGACTTGTTGTGCTTATTCACATGTCTGGATGGCCTATATCTTGTGCAGTTTGGATTTGGAATCATTTTATGTATAGTTGGGAATTGTTTCCGCTTCGCTTATGACATGTAATTTTTGGAGAATTTGATGTATATTGGAGATTTATATTGTAATATTTGAGGTTTATTCTTGTAATTCATTTGAGGATTGTAGTGAACGACTGAGTCCCGGCGAGAGCAGGGCAGGCGGCCCGCCGAACCCTCTGGTTCGCCTTAGGGGGAGGTGGGGCTGTCACAAATTTTCTATGGGTTGATGAGTAAAATGAATATTACTTAAACGAGTTTCATTTACTTAATTTCTTTAAGCGAAACTCCTATATTTTGAACCCTAATTGATTTTAAACCGTTAAATGGTATTTTACCGCAGATTTGGACTCCAACCATGGAGTTGCACCTGAACGTGGTTTTGAAAAGCAACAACTCATTGGTGAGTGTTTTCGAGTGCATGATTGAACTTGATATTTGAAAGAAATACTTGACTTGTTTGGACGGGCAAGGGTGTACTTTATCACACTTACCCTAATCTGATTTCTTACTGTTTACTAGTTATTATTGACTTGATATAATGTGTACAACTTGAATACTACCTGGGATTCTCACCCTATTGGTTAGTCAGCTGAATCGAGCCAGTAAGGGCTTGGTCGAGGAGACTGGCGAACCATAGGTACTGTTTATTGTTTATTATGTAATCCTTTGGATATGGTCCACTGGATTCGGTATACTCGAGTATTACCATCACTCTTATTTTGGAGTTCAGGCTCGGTAGGGGGTTGATTGGTGGATGAAAATTGGTGTAAAGTAGAGATGTACGGTCATGGTTTTGCTTCTTTAAACATTGACAGAGTGTCAACGGGTTTGGATCAAGTAATGCAACAGGAATTTGGCTCTTGAGAGCCACCTGTATCCTTCTACTTGGAAATGTTGTATATTTAGTCAATTTGTTACTTGTAGTGCTATTGTTTCTTTTTATGAACTTGTACACTCGCTCATTTTAAGATTTCAAGTTTTACATAATGACCAACTTGCTACTTGGGTCTGCATGAAGTTTTGGAACCTCACTAAGTTTTGGCTTAGTTTATTAGTTTTTGTTTTCCTTACAAGGGGCACGAGCATAGGCGTGAAGTTGGAAAGGCTAGTTTTGTCTAGACTTTTAACGTTTTGTAATGCTACTAGCGCTAGTGCTCGATTAGGGTTAGAAGTGAAACTAGAATTTGAATCTCTTATTTTATTCAGATATGTATGAATGGTTGAGATAGAAATGAATGTAAATGTACTTTCTAAGCTTGGAAACTGTTGTTTCCATTACATTTGAGGTTGTAACTTGTTTTCTTGAAGTGAGTGACTCCTAGCGAGAGTTGGGCAGGTGGTCTGCTAAACCCTGGGGTATGCCCTACGGGGAGATAGGGTCATCACAGGTGGTATCAGAGCTTTTAATGAGCTCATGCCGGGAGAGGGTTCTCGGACTGTGGGGATTGGCTTGTTAAGTGTGGAATAAATGTCTATTGTTGGGGACATTAGATATGTATGTTGGGTAAGAATCTCAAAAGTGGTTGATTTTCTCTTGAAACTGGCAAGCTCGAGTGGTGAATTATCATATTTTCGGATTCTTGTACCCAAGTACCAAAGAGTGATACCTTTATGATAAATCGATATCCCAAATAATATTAGGATAAGTCTGGATGGCAAAAGCCAAGGCACGGGGAATACGAATAGTCTGGACTTGGGAGATATTGAAGATATTAGTGAGATTTGGGACCCTTATTATTCAAGTGTACATACCAGATTGTACTTCTTCGAGTTTTGATTAAGTGTAGTGTTTGAGCAATACCTGGGGCTAATGTCCCATAAGGTATGTGACTTGTTATGATAGGTATATAAAGAGAGTGTTTTATTTTTAATGTGTTCTATTGTTTTCATTTTATGATTTGAAAATGCTTCTATCGAGCTTTATAGCTATTTTATTTTGCTTATACCTATATCGTCTATTTTTCAAAAGAGGCATGGAGGGTAGGCGAAGTCAGGGACGTGGGACTAGTCGAGGACGCGGTTCTAACCGTAGACGTGGGGCTAAACGAGTACAAGAACCGAGAGACGAGAGAGATGCAATGGCCGAGCAACAACCTGAACCTAGGGTTGAAGGAGGGGATCAAGTAGCAACGAACATCCAGCAAATGACTAATATTCTCGCTCGGTTGGTAGAGCAGCATGTTCAAGCCCCTGTTAATTAGTCTAGGGACCTTGAAATAGGGGAAGATAGGGCCCTAGAGCGATTTCAAAAGTTTTCTCCTACCAAGTTTCTTGGAGGATCAGATCCTGAGGTAACTGAGAGATGGCTGGAGACGATGATCAAAATTTTCGTTGCCTTGAATTATACGGAGGAAAGACAGGTGAACTTTGCCGTATTCCAATTTGAGGGACCAGCCAGAGCCTGGTGGAATGTAATTAGGGCTAAGTGGGAGAGAGAACGGACAGTATGGACCTGGTTGAATTTTGTGCAAGAGTTTAACGAGAAATATCTTCCACCAATAGTCGAGGAGAAAAGGGAGGACAATTTCATTAGGCTACGTCAAGGAGGCTTAAGTGTATTTGATTATGAGACTCAGTTCATCAAGTTATCAAAATTTGCTCCTGAATTGATAGCTACGGAGCAAAGGAATGTGAGGCGATTTGTGCAAGGGTTGAACGTAGAGATACAGGAGGCTTTGACAGCGGCACAAATTAATACTTTCACGGAGGTTCTTGAGAAAGCCCAGAGGATAGGGATTGCAAGGGCTCAAATGAAGGTTTTCATGCAAGAAAAAAAGGTGTGTCTAGTGGAGACCAGGGTCAGGAGCAAGGTGATCAAGGTATGCCACCCTATAAGGTGGGTCGAGGAGCTGGTGGTGTGAGAATTTCGAGGACACCTAAGGAAGTTACTCCGAGAGGAGCCCCAAGTGGAACAAGACAACTGAGAGGTGTCTCACAAGGAGATCAAACATCAATCCTTTGTGGATATTGTGGAAAGACCAATCATATGGAGGATAATTGTTGGCAAAAGGCACGGAAATATTTATGGTGTGGTAGTGTTGAATACCAGATTGCAACATGTCCCCTCTTCGGTGAGGCGCAGCAGTTAGATAGGCCAAACCCTAAACAACCATATGTAGGAGGGAATAGACCCAGAGCGCCTGCTAGAGTGTATGCCTTAGACCACTAGCAAGTGTCTAACCCGTCTAAAGTGATAGAAGGTACGATTCATGTTTTCCATTGTCTGGCTAAAATTTTGGCTAATGGTGAGACCTGGGAGCTAGAGACGGACATGCAAGAAAAATGCCCTGAGCTATTTTATGAATAAATGTATGAATTTCGAGGCCGAAATTCTCTTAAGGAGGAGAGAGTGTGATGACTTGAAAATTTGCTTATATTTTCTTATAATTCCCTCTTATTTTGAATAAGTTAATTTATAATTCCTTTTACTACTAATTTTATTCCCTCAATAGTTGTAATATGTAATAGAATCGAGAGTTTTACTTTTACTTTTATAGTTAGAGCAAATTAGGGTTTCTGCACATTTTGGTAGTGTGATCACTTGGTGAGGTGTGTGTACTAAATTTGGTAGATAAGAGCAAGTATTAAGTAAGAGGAAGTGTGTGATTAGAAGTACTAATAATAAGTTAGTGAAAACACAAGTATGAGAGAGTTAAGGAAAATAGGCTTCAACCGACGTGCACCGTTTGTTACCGATTGAGTACACCACTTGACCACTACCTTCTTACCCTAATTTTCTTGGTTTTATTTCATCTAATCAACCCTAAATTAAGCCCTAAACCAGCCGAAAATTTTGACTAAAGAAACATGAGAAAAGAAAAAAAAAAGAAAGAATCTTGAGTTGCCAAGTGTTGGCAATCAAGGAAATGTTTGACCAAGCCAAATTCCTCCTTCTTATCTTTCCTTATGGTTAAATTCCCTTCATTTTCTGCTTGAGTTGGCCGACCCTTGAAAGAGAATGTGACAACCCCACCTTCCCCTAAGGCGTACCCCACGGTTTGGCGGACCGCCTGTGATGCCCCCACTTCTCCCAAGGGCGAATCCAAGGGTATCCGCGGAATGCCTGCCCAACTCTTGCCAGGGCTCACTACAGTCCATAATTCAAAACTAGAAATACTTCAAATATTTTTAATATACATTGAAAGAACTCCAAAACACAATTAGTTAGCCTTCAGGCATAATACAACTCAAAAGAATATGTACTACAGTCATCTGCTATAATACAACTTAAAGTTTCCAAAAGAAAACAACTTAGTACTATTCGTGAGTACTCTCAGTCTTGAACGCTGTTAAGGAAAACAAAAGCGTGGAATGAGCTAAATAGCCCAGTGAGGTTCCAAAATACACTAGCAGTTCTAATAAATCTGTGATACCCCGACTTTTAGGATATTACAGTTTCTATATTTTATTTTTTGATTTAAGACATTGTTTTGTTTTAAAGATTAGAAACCCTAAATTCTAATCAAAAGAAAAAAAAACCCTAGTTTACTTGTGACTAACCGGTTTTCTTAAATCTCTTATATTTTAATCGAAACCCTAATTGTAACCAATGGAATTGTAAAATTCCTCACATTTTTATTAAAAATCCCCTTTTATTTGGAAATTATTACTTTATAATAGCTCTACTACTTAATCACCCCACAATAAGTGCAAATGAATATAGAAGTAAGGGTTTTCTCTTTTCGATTTCAAGTTAGCGCGAATTAGGGTTTTTCGTCTATCCGTAGTGTGACTATCCGTACGAAGTGTGGATCAAATTTGGTGATTAAAAATGATTTTTAGATGATATTAAGTGTGGGATTAGAGGTGATAATAATAAGTTAAAACCCTAGTATACGTGATTTAAGGAAAATCGGCTCGAACCGACGGGTATCGCTCACTACTGATTGACCATTTCACTTGACTACCACTTTCTCACCATAAAATGTGACACCCCGCATATTAGGAAGTTGTTTGTAAAGAAGATACTAAAGTGTATTTCTTTGGGTTTGATTTAAAACCTTATTTTGTTTTAAAAGATTAGAAACCCTAATATTTTAATTGAAAACCCTAATTTTAATCACTGGAATTGTAAAATCTCTCACGTTTTTTCTTAAAAATTTCCTTTTATTTGGCAATTTCATTTATTAAAGCTCTACTACCCAGTCATTCCACAATAAGTGCAAATAAACCTAGAAAGTAGGGTTTCACTTTTCGGTTTCAAGATTGGAGCAAATTAGGGTTTTCGCGATTTTTCGCAGGATGATTTTTCGGTACGGAGCAAGGATCAAATTTGGTGATTAAAAGTGACTTTTAGGTGAGAAATAATATGTGATTAGGAGCAATGATATAAGGTTAGTGAATAGGAAATAAAAACCCTAGTACGTGTGTTTTAAAGAAAAACGGCGCGAACCGGCGGGTACCGCGCGTTACCGATTGAACGCACCACTTGACCACCACTTTCTTATCACATGAGCTCATTAATATTTGAGCAAAATATCCCCCTCATTTCCAGCTAGTCTTGACCGAAAATGTGGACCAAATGCAAAGAAAAGAAAGAGAAAAAAAGAGTGGTGGTGGTGGCGCCACTTGTCGCCACCTAAGGGTTTCTTGACCAACCAAGAGTCCAACCTTTTTATCCCCAATTTTTGCTCTTTCTTCTTCATTATTTCTGCTGGTGGCTGAGACAAGGGAGGGGAAAAGAGAGAGCAAAACCCATCTTCCTTCATCTTGAATTTGAGCTACAAAGTGAGGAAACAAAGAAAGTAAACCGATTAAAGTTACCTTTGAGTGCTGATTTAGTGAGGTGTTGGTGAATTTTTGAAGGGGAAAGCTAGGGTTGCTCTTGGTAGACACTTAAGCAAGGTGAGGATGATGATTTCCCCATTTCTTACTCTTGATCTTGTTCAATTAGCTTAGCATCTCAAATTTGTGGTGAATGATGGTTGTTATCATGTTTTGGGTGTTTTTCCTTTTGGTTACATGAATTAGGGTTTGATGGATTGCTACCTATACTTGATGTATGGTTAATATATGTTGTATCTAAGATTGTATAGGGGGTTTTGGTAGCAAGTGAAGCAAGAAAAGAAGAAAGTTACCATTGAAACTAAAAAATTCCAGATTTCTGGAAAAATTTCACCCTGTTCTGTCCGGTTCCAGTTCGTGCCGTTAAAGGCCGAATTAGGCCTGGCATAAAACATGAAAGTTGTAGATAATGGTATTTTATAGTTTCCTAAAAAATTTCAGCTCAATCGGAGTAACGTATCCTGTGAAAAGACCAAAATACCCTCACTGCCCTAGGTTAAATTCCAGTGTTCCGTTTAGACAGTTCAGTCAATTTGGCTGTGTTGATTCGCCATAATTCGTGTGGTTTTAGCCAATTTCCAAAACATGAAAGTTTTATTATTCTGTCTTAGGTTTTCAACGCCTCCAAGAACGCCTTAAACGGACCTTGGTAGCCTGAGATATGATCATTCTAGTGCAGTACGGTTAATTAGCTGTATAGTTGGAAGTTGGCTCTGTAAATTGGGAATTTGACCAGGTTACACTGGAAATTTGACTAAGTGACCTTCATGAAAGTTGTAGACCTTCATCTTAGCTTCGAAATGGTATAAGTTTCACACTAATCGGATAAGTGTAGCCTCGGATGTGTTCTTTCCGCAAAAACCCGTCAAAACTGTCTTTTGTAAACTTCATTTCCGCACTCGTTATTAGCTTGATTTCTTGTCCTTGTATTGTATTGAGCCTATTGAACGGCTATTGAAATGAAATTGTGTTATGGATGACTTTGGGTTGGATTGAGTAAAAGAATGAAGCCATAAATGGCTGGAAAAATAGGTAAATACAAAGGGCGTGCTGCCCAAATTTTCGCTCAAGGGCTAAGTTTCTATTTGAACTTGTATACTTTTGTTTGGCCAATACCATGACCGGCTTTCCATTTTAAAACATGATTTTATCATGACGCTTAGTCTATACTAGCTGCTTGGGTACGAGTTGATTTTGAACTATCTAAATGATTCCGAAAACAATATTTTTAGCCTATCTCGTTGGAGTCCGAGTTGTCTTTGGTCCAAGTGTTTTCCGCCCGACATTTTATAACCCGCTTGAGTTAGTTTTGTGTTTGGTTTATGAAACCCTAGTTATTTTCGTCCTCCGATCCAAATATTCCATTTTCACTATAAAGGCGTCTTTATACGTTTTACTTATCAATTGCCGGTTTTTCTTTGATTTCACTTACTTGTTTGTACTAGATAGACTGTAATATTCTTTCTCATTTACTCTTAGGTTTTCTCGGTGACTGAGGTAAGATCCGGAAGGATATTTGTACGTTGTTTTACGTAAATAGGTGAGTGTTCCTTGTTTGTTATGTTTCTTGATTATATGGCTTGTATATATGACTGATAACATGTTAAACGCTTTCAATGATTAACCAAAACGAGTTTTCTAGGCGAGTGTGTACTTTATCGCACTCAGCCTAAATGATTGTGAACTTTTCAATGATTGAACGATTGAAATGTTACTTGTGCATGAATGTAAGCCTTTTGGCTGAACTGGCCACTGCCCCTTGTTACCGATCGACTCGAGCCAGAAGCGGATTCGGTTGGGCGATATGGTGACCTGGGTGAACGTTTGGTATACTCGAGTTTCACTTAAGTTTTGGATCCTTGTTTTAAGTTTTATTTTAAGTTTTGGATCCTTGTTTTGCTCTTTCTTGTGATTTTATTTCTGATTTGCTTGAGTGAACAACTGAGTCCCGGCGAGAGCTGGGCAGGCGGTCCGCCGAACCCTTTGGTTCGCCTTAGGGGGAGGTGGGGCTGTCACATAAAATATCATTGATATTGGTGCAAAATATCTCCCTCATCCTCAGCGCTCTTAGCCGAAATGTTTGACCAAAAAAATGCAAGGAAAAGAAAAAAATTGAGATGGATTTTGGTTGCAACAAGTGGCAACCATCCCTTAAGTATTGACCAACCAATTTTCCTCCATATTTATCATAAAAAAACACACAAATTGCCCTCATTTTCTTCCTCCTATCCGTGACTAAGAGAGAGAGAAAGAGAGAGCAAGAGAAAAACAACTTCACTTCATCTTGATTTGCACCATTTGAGAGAAAAAAAACAATATTCTAAACCGATTAACTTGTAAATTGGAAGCTTGGGAAGCTTAGGGAACTAAAAATTTCAAGGAGAAGTGGAGAATAACTCTAGCAAGCTTTGTTTTTGAGGTAATATGGCTGACCACTCTTTTCTTTTTCCCTTAATCATGTTGGAGTTGTTTAGTAACTTGTATTTGTGATTGTGATGCTTAAATCAAGAGATTTTGGATGGTTGGAGTGATGCATTTGAGTTAGGGTTTGAATTATTCCCTTCTCATACTTGTTGTATGAATGGTTTATAATGTATGTAAGCTTGTATAAGAGGTTGTGGTAGTGATTTAAGCAAGAAATGAAGAGATTTCCCTTTTAAGCAAGAATGATGTTTTATAGTTGCCTACAAAATTTCAGCTCAATCGGAGCAACGTAGCATGTGAAAAGATCGAAATACCCTGACTACCCTAGGTGAATCCAGTGAACAATTTTGGATATTTCACCAATCTGGTCGTGCCTTTTCCCCATGATATGTGCTGAAATAGTATTTATCCAAAACATGAAAGTTGTAGTACTATGTCTTAGCTTTCCAACGCCCCTGAGAACGCCTTAATTGGACTTCGGTAGCTTGAGTTATGGTCATTTGAACGCAGTGTAGTTAACTAGCCTGTTGGTAGGAATCCGGTTTTGTAAATTGTGAATATGACTTGGATACACTAGAACCTGGACTGAGTGGTCTTCATCAAAATTGTAGCCCTCTGTCTTAGCTTCGAAACGGTATAAATTACAACTCAATCCGATAAGCGTAGCCTTGGTTGTGTCCATTACGCAAAACAACGTCAAATTTATCTTTTGTTTCTTGACTCAAACTTCATTTCCGCACGTCCCTAGCTTGATTTTGTACTTGTATGACTTTGGGCCTATGGAATGGCTACTGAAATGAGATGATTTTGTGTGTGTCTTTGGGATTGATTGAGAAAAAGAATGAAGCCATAAATGGCTGGAAAATAGGTAAATACAAAGGGTGTGCTGCCCAAATTTACGCTCGAAGACGAGGTAGATATACTTGCGACTTGAGTAAGGCTTGAGAGCGAATACCACGTGAACCATCTAGGATATTTGCGTCTTCTTAAATCGAGGTATATAAGTTAGAACTTGACCGAACTTGTACCCTTGAGAAAATGAAAATAACGACTACTTGAAATATGTTTTCCTCGTTCTTTCGACTCCAATGGGAGTTCTAAAGTTTTAACCGCTTCCTTACCAAAACTAAATGAGTGAACATGAATTTTTCGGGATTTGATAAGTATCTTGAATACTGCTTAAACGAGTTGCGTTCACTTGATTTTCTTGAAGCGAAACTCCTATGTTTCGAACTCTAGAGAGTTTTACATTCATATATGATATTTTTATCACAGATTTGGACTCCAACCAAGGAGTTGGACCTGAACGTGACTTTTGAGAGGCACTAGACCTTTGGTGAGTGCTTCCAAATATCTGGTTTGGGTGATCGTCGATCGATTAACCAAGTCGGCTCATTTCTTGCTGGTAAACATGAAGTATTCCATGGATAAGTTGGCTCAACTTTACATGGACGAGATTGTAAAGCTGCACGGTGTTCCTGTGAGCATCGTCTCCGATAGAGATCCTCGGTTCGTATCCCGGTTTTGGTAGAAGTTCCAGGAGACTCTAGGGACTAAACTCAATTTAAGCACCACCTATCACCCTCAGACGGATGGTGTGACGCCCCGAAAAAAAATGAGTTTGAGAACCCGGAAATTTTCTACTTTTCTAGGCTTTATTTGTTTAACGCCCGCTTTTCTACATTTTCTTGATTAGAAAAATTCCCCAGATAAAGTTTATGAGCAAATATCGTTTTCAAATGATTTTTCTAGTATTGGAGAGTTTTTGAGAAATTAAGAGTTTATAACGGACGTGGGACCCACTAGTGCGAAAAGTTCGGAAAAATTCGGCCAATTAGGTTAAATTCCGGATACTGTGTAAAATTTATCGGGTGTTAATGGATAAGTAAAGGAGTGTGAGGTGATTGATGTGAGAGAGAAAAGAAAGGATTGAATTGCATTTAATGAGATGCCATGTGTCATTTTTCTATTGGGTGGACTTTATGATTTACTATTCATGGTTTTGACCTTTTGACTTATGGATTAAATATCTTCAAAATTCACAAAAAAACTTACCATTTTTAACCCCTTGATGGCCGAACCTCTCTAGCAAGAAGAAAGACAAAACTCTTCAACATCTTGGCAAATTCCTAGCTCAAATCATCCAAACTACTTGCTTAAATTAGTTTTTACTCCATAAAATTCCTTCCTTGGGTGCTAGGAAGTAGTTTAGTGAAGTTTGTTTGAAGACTTAAGGTGTCCAACATCTTCCTCTCTCTTGGTTACTTGGTAAGTGGTATATGAACACCCTCCTATATCTAATGATGTTGAATTTATGCCTAATGGTGGCTATGGTGTTAGAAATTGTGGTTTATTTCTTGGTTTGAAGTGATTTGGTTGAGTTTTTATTTTTTTTGGGAATTTTCTGGTTTCATATGATCATGATGGTGTGGTTGTTTTTGATGGTTGATAATAAGGGGCTTTGGCTCTAGTAGGTGCATATGATAGGAAATTGCAATCAATTTTGGATTTGGAAGAATTTCTGGAAAATTAGGGTTCTTGGTTCTTCATTCTGTCCGAAATTTTAGGTCCTAGATGGAGGCCAAATTGGCCTTTGCTCAAAACATGAAAGTTGTAGGTATTGATGAGTTTGAAGTGCCTGCAAAATTTCAGGGCATTTGGAGTAGTGTAGAGTGAGTTATGCCGTTTTTACTGTTGCTTTTCTGGGTGATCAGAATGTGCGAACTGCACTAGTAATTGACTGTTTTGGTTGGGATTGGTTTGGATTTTGTTGTTGGTGTCTTCTGATGAAATGTAGCTTGATGTCTTAGCTATCACATTCCTTTGGAATCAATGCATTTGGACCTGTATAGACTGAATTGGACTGATTACAGCATTGTGTGATTTGGGAACCTGCAATTACCGTTCTGGGTTGGTTTTCTGCATTTTTGACCTAGTTGTGCTAGGATTCGGACTGAGTGGCCTTCTACATTGTTATAGCCCTGTCTTTTAGCTTCGAGATGGTACGTCTTACACCCTAATCCGATAATCGTAGTGCAAGTTGTGCCATTACCGCAAAGTGATGTCCAAAACTGTTTTTCTGGTTTGAGCTAAACCTTCATTTCCGGACCTTTTCCCTAGCTTGATTTGTACTAGTACTACTTGGAGCTTGCTGAATGGCTATTGGATGAACTCGTTGTTGTGTGTGTACCTTTGGGACTGGCTGAGGATATAATGAAGCCGTGATGGCTGGGAAAAGTAAGGAAATTCAGGGGAAGTGCTGTCCGAATTTTGAAGGGACTTGTTTGCATTGGGTTTGTGATCTAAGACTTGGATTTGAGCAAGACAATGTTATATGCTGGATGCTTTCTGAGCCATGGAGGTGAGTGACCTCAAACTATTTCTAAAATTATTTATGAACCGTTTCTTGCATTCTTTACTTTTGAACTGTTTCCAAATTTACTTTTGAACCGCTTTCCTGCATTATTTACTTTTGAACTGTTTTCAAAGTTACTTTTGGGAACTGTTTTCTTACATATCATGCGTGCCTGCATATCAGTGTTCCTTGTTTACTGTATTCCTTGACTTAATGTCTTGTTATTATTGTTCAATGATTGTTAAAACGAGTTTTCTAGGCGAGTGTGTACTTTATCGCACTCGACCTAAATAAATATGAAATTTTCAATGAGTAATGATTAAATGCTACTTGCGCATGAATGTAAGCCTTTTGGGCTGAACTGGCCATTGCCCCTTGTTACCGGTCGTCTCGAGCCAGAAGCGGACTCGGTCGGGCGACTAGGAACTTGGGTGAACGTTTCGGTATACTCGAGTATTACCTTGTAGGTTGGTGGAGCCTGGCCAAAAGCCAGGGATGGGGTGAATGAATGCACGAATGAAATGAAAAGAATGAAATGAAATGTCAGGAGAACGAACGTATCCTTTCATGAATGTTACTATCGCTTTCCATTGTAAATGTTTCTTGAATTATTGATACTCCATCATTGATTTATGACATCATTGATCTATGAAATCATTGAAATGAACGATTGTGAAATTGATTTGATAACTGATTTTACTGGTTACTCGCTAAGCTTCTAGCTCACCCCAAAAAATGTTTTTTCCCCTCCATAGGGCTCAAGGCGAAGGAAGGGCTTGTAGTGTTTATTCCTGGATTATTTCATGTATGGATTGAATTTGGTTTTCCTTTTGTGTAATCATTCATATTGGGATTGTATTGAACGTTTAGAATTGCTTGGATGTGTAATAGTCAAGTTTTGGACTTCCTCCTGTATCATAATTGCGACCAAGGATCAGAGTGGCGCAGTGGAAGCGTGGACGCTTCGCTTTTGATATGTAAATGTTGGAATATTTGATTTATATTGGAGATTTTATTTTGTATTTGTTTGATGACTGTAGTGATCGACTGAGTCCCGGCGAGAGCCGGGCAGGCGGCCCGTTGACCCCTCTGGTTCGCCTTAGGGGAAAATGGGGCTGTGACAGTTGGTATCAGAGCTTAGGCTTCAGATCTCTGTAGTGTATCCTAGGCTTGAAGTTTAGGATGCCGGACTGTGGGTTTGATTTGACTCTTGAGAGATTTTTGCGGGATGTCTTGACTTGATTGGTACAAGAGGGAATGTCGAGGACGACATTCTTTTATGGAGGGGAGATTGTGACGCCTCGAAAAAAAATGAGTTTGAGAACCCGGAAATTTTCTACTTTTCTAGGGTTTATTTGTTTAACGCCCGCTTTTCTACATTTTCTTGATTAGAAAAATTCCCCAGATAAAGTTTATGAGCAAATATCATTTTCAAATGATTTTTCTAGTATTGGAGAGTTTTTGAGAAATTAAGAGTTTATAACGGACGTGGTACCCACTAGTGCGAAAGGTTCGGAAAAATTCGGCCAATTAGGTTAAATTCCGGATACTGTGTAAAATTTATCGGGTGTTAATGGATAAGTAAAGGAGTGTGAGGTGATTGATGTGAGAGAGAAAAGAAAGGATTGAATTGCATTTAATGAGATGCCATGTGTCATTTTTCTATTGGGTGGACTTTATGATTTACTATTCATGGTTTTGACCTTTTGACTTATGGATTAAATATCTTCAAAATTCACAAAAAAACTTACCATTTTTTACCCCTTGATGGCCGAACCTCTCTAGCAAGAAGAAAGACAAAACTCTTCAACATCTTGGCAAATTCCTAGCTCAAATCATCCAAACTACTTGCTTAAATTAGTTTTTACTCCATAAAATTCCTTCCTTGGGTGCTAGGAAGTAGTTTAGTGAAGTTTGTTTGAAGGCTTAAGGTGTCCAACATCTTCCTCTCTCTTGGTTACTTGGTAAGTGGTATATGAACACCCTCCTATATCTAATGATGTTGAATTTATGCCTAATGGTGGCTATGGTGTTAGAAATTGTGGTTTATTTCTTGGTTTGAAGTGATTTGGTTGAGTTTTTATTTTTTTTGGGAATTTTCTGGTTTCATATGATCATGATGGTGTGGTTGTTTTTGATGGTTGATAATAAGGGGCTTTGGCTCTAGTAGGTGCATATGATAGGAAATTGCAATCAATTTTGGATTTGGAAGAATTTCTGGAAAATTAGGGTTCTTGGTTCTTCATTCTGTCCGAAATTTTAGGTCCTAGATGGAGGCCAAATTGGCCTTTGCTCAAAACATGAAAGTTGTAGGTATTGATGAGTTTGAAGTGCCTGCAAAATTTCAGGGCATTTGGAGTAGTGTAGAGTGAGTTATGCCGTTTTTACTGTTGCTTTTCTGGGTGATCAGAATGTGCGAACTGCACTAGTAATTGACTGTTTTGGTTGGGATTGGTTTGGATTTTGTTGTTGGTGTCTTCTGATGAAATGTAGCTTGATGTCTTAGCTATCACATTCCTTTGGAATCAATGCATTTGGACCTGTATAGACTGAATTGGACTGATTACAGCATTGTGTGATTTGGGAACCTGCAATTACCGTTCTGGGTTGGTTTTCTGCATTTTTGACCTAGTTGTGCTAGGATTCGGACTGAGTGGCCTTCTACATTGTTATAGCCCTGTCTTTTAGCTTCGAGATGGTACGTCTTACACCCTAATCCGATAATCGTAGTGCAAGTTGTGCCATTACCGCAAAGTGATGTCCAAAACTGTTTTTCTGGTTTGAGCTAAACCTTCATTTCCGGACCTTTTCCCTAGCTTGATTTGTACTAGTACTACTTGGAGCTTGCTGAATGGCTATTGGATGAACTCGTTGTTGTGTGTGTACCTTTGGGACTGGCTGAGGATATAATGAAGCCGTGATGGCTGGGAAAAGTAAGGAAATTCAGGGGAAGTGCTGTCCGAATTTTGAAGGGACTTGTTTGCATTGGGTTTGTGATCTAAGACTTGGATTTGAGCAAGACAATGTTATATGCTGGATGCTTTCTGAGCCATGGAGGTGAGTGACCTCAAACTATTTCTAAAATTATTTATGAACCGTTTCTTGCATTCTTTACTTTTGAACTGTTTCCAAATTTACTTTTGAACCGCTTTCCTGCATTATTTACTTTTGAACTGTTTTCAAAGTTACTTTTGGGAACTGTTTTCTTACATATCATGCGTGCCTGCATATCAGTGTTCCTTGTTTACTGTATTCCTTGACTTAATGTCTTGTTATTATTGTTCAACGATTGTTAAAACGAGTTTTCTAGGCGAGTGTGTACTTTATCGCACTCGACCTAAATAAATATGAAATTTTCAATGAGTAATGATTAAATGCTACTTGCGCATGAATGTAAGCCTTTTGGGCTGAACTGGCCATTGCCCCTTGTTACCGGTCGTCTCGAGCCAGAAGCGGACTCGGTCGGGCGACTAGGAACTTGGGTGAACGTTTCGGTATACTCGAGTATTACCTTGTAGGTTGGTGGAGCCTGGCCAAAAGCCAGGGATGGGGTGAATGAATGCACGAATGAAATGAAAAGAATGAAATGAAATGTCAGGAGAACGAACGTATCCTTTCATGAATGTTACTATCGCTTTCCATTGTAAATGTTTCTTGAATTATTGATACTCCATCATTGATTTATGACATCATTGATCTATGAAATCATTGAAATGAACGATTGTGAAATTGATTTGATAACTGATTTTACTGGTTACTCGCTAAGCTTCTAGCTCACCCCAAAAAATGTTTTTTCCCCTCCATAGGGCTCAAGGCGAAGGAAGGGCTTGTAGTGTTTATTCCTGGATTATTTCATGTATGGATTGAATTTGGTTTTCCTTTTGTGTAATCATTCATATTGGGATTGTATTGAACGTTTAGAATTGCTTGGATGTGTAATAGTCAAGTTTTGGACTTCCTCCTGTATCATAATTGCGACCAAGGATCAGAGTGGCGCAGTGGAAGCGTGGACGCTTCGCTTTTGATATGTAAATGTTGGAATATTTGATTTATATTGGAGATTTTATTTTGTATTTGTTTGATGACTGTAGTGATCGACTGAGTCCCGGCGAGAGCCGGGCAGGCGGCCCGTTGACCCCTCTGGTTCGCCTTAGGGGAAAATGGGGCTGTGACAGTTGGTATCAGAGCTTAGGCTTCAGATCTCTGTAGTGTATCCTAGGCTTGAAGTTTAGGATGCCGGACTGTGGGTTTGATTTGACTCTTGAGAGATTTTTGCGGTGATGTCTTGACTTGATTGGTACAAGAGGGAATGTCGAGGACGACATTCTTTTATGGAGGGGAGATTGTGACGCCTCGAAAAAAAATGAGTTTGAGAACCCGGAAATTTTCTACTTTTCTAGGGTTTATTTGTTTAACGCCCGCTTTTCTACATTTTCTTGATTAGAAAAATTCCCCAGATAAAGTTTATGAGCAAATATCATTTTCAAATGATTTTTCTAGTATTGGAGAGTTTTTGAGAAATTAAGAGTTTATAACGGACGTGGTACCCACTAGTGCGAAAGGTTCGGAAAAATTCGGCCAATTAGGTTAAATTCCGGATACTGTGTAAAATTTATCGGGTGTTAATGGATAAGTAAAGGAGTGTGAGGTGATTGATGTGAGAGAGAAAAGAAAGGATTGAATTGCATTTAATGAGATGCCATGTGTCATTTTTCTATTGGGTGGACTTTATGATTTACTATTCATGGTTTTGACCTTTTGACTTATGGATTAAATATCTTCAAAATTCACAAAAAAACTTACCATTTTTTACCCCTTGATGGCCGAACCTCTCTAGCAAGAAGAAAGACAAAACTCTTCAACATCTTGGCAAATTCCTAGCTCAAATCATCCAAACTACTTGCTTAAATTAGTTTTTACTCCATAAAATTCCTTCCTTGGGTGCTAGGAAGTAGTTTAGTGAAGTTTGTTTGAAGGCTTAAGGTGTCCAACATCTTCCTCTCTCTTGGTTACTTGGTAAGTGGTATATGAACACCCTCCTATATCTAATGATGTTGAATTTATGCCTAATGGTGGCTATGGTGTTAGAAATTGTGGTTTATTTCTTGGTTTGAAGTGATTTGGTTGAGTTTTTATTTTTTTTGGGAATTTTCTGGTTTCATATGATCATGATGGTGTGGTTGTTTTTGATGGTTGATAATAAGGGGCTTTGGCTCTAGTAGGTGCATATGATAGGAAATTGCAATCAATTTTGGATTTGGAAGAATTTCTGGAAAATTAGGGTTCTTGGTTCTTCATTCTGTCCGAAATTTTAGGTCCTAGATGGAGGCCAAATTGGCCTTTGCTCAAAACATGAAAGTTGTAGGTATTGATGAGTTTGAAGTGCCTGCAAAATTTCAGGGCATTTGGAGTAGTGTAGAGTGAGTTATGCCGTTTTTACTGTTGCTTTTCTGGGTGATCAGAATGTGCGAACTGCACTAGTAATTGACTGTTTTGGTTGGGATTGGTTTGGATTTTGTTGTTGGTGTCTTCTGATGAAATGTAGCTTGATGTCTTAGCTATCACATTCCTTTGGAATCAATGCATTTGGACCTGTATAGACTGAATTGGACTGATTACAGCATTGTGTGATTTGGGAACCTGCAATTACGGTTCTGGGTTGGTTTTCTGCATTTTTGACCTAGTTGTGCTAGGATTCGGACTGAGTGGCCTTCTACATTGTTATAGCCCTGTCTTTTAGCTTCGAGATGGTATGTCTTACACCCTAATCCGATAATCGTAGTGCAAGTTGTGCCATTACCGCAAAGTGATGTCCAAAACTGTTTTTCTGGTTTGAGCTAAACCTTCATTTCCGGACCTTTTCCCTAGCTTGATTTGTACTAGTACTACTTGGAGCTTGCTGAATGGCTATTGGATGAACTCGTTGTTGTGTGTGTACCTTTGGGACTGGCTGAGGATATAATGAAGCCGTGATGGCTGGGAAAAGTAAGGAAATTCAGGGGAAGTTCTGTCCGAATTTTGAAGGGACTTGTTTGCATTGGGTTTGTGATCTAAGACTTGGATTTGAGCAAGACAATGTTATATGCTGGATGCTTTCTGAGCCATGGAGGTGAGTGACCTCAAACTATTTCTAAAATTATTTATGAACCGTTTCTTGCATTCTTTACTTTTGAACTGTTTCCAAATTTACTTTTGAACCGCTTTCCTGCATTATTTACTTTTGAACTGTTTTCAAAGTTACTTTTGGGAACTGTTTTCTTACATATCATGCGTGCCTGCATATCAGTGTTCCTTGTTTACTGTATTCCTTGACTTAATGTCTTGTTATTATTGTTCAACGATTGTTAAAACGAGTTTTCTAGGCGAGTGTGTACTTTATCGCACTCGACCTAAATAAATATGAAATTTTCAATGAGTAATGATTAAATGCTACTTGCGCATGAATGTAAGCCTTTTGGGCTGAACTGGCCATTGCCCCTTGTTACCGGTCGTCTCGAGCCAGAAGTGGACTCGGTCGGGCGACTAGGAACTTGGGTGAACATTTCGGTATACTCGAGTATTACCTTGTAGGTTGGTGGAGCCTGGCCAAAAGCCAGGGACGGGGTGAATGAATGCACGAATGAAATGAAAAGAATGAAATGAAATGTCAGGAGAACGAACGTATCCTTTCATGAATGTTACTATCGCTTTCCATTGTAAATGTTTCTTGAATTATTGATACTCCATCATTGATTTATGACATCATTGATCTATGACATCATTGAAATGAACGATTGTGAAATTGATTTGATAACTGATTTTAGTGGTTACTCGCTGAGCTTCTAGCTCACCCCAAAAAATGTTTTTTCCCCTCCACAGGGCTCAAGGCGAAGGAAGGGCTTGTAGTGTTTATTCCTGGATTATTTCATGTATGGATTGAATTTGGTTTTCCTTTTGTGTAATCATTCATATTGGGATTGTATTGAACGTTTAGAATTGCTTGGATGTGTAATAGTCAAGTTTTGGACTTCCTCCTGTATCATAATTACGACCAAGGATCAGAGTGGCGTAGTGGAAGCGTGGACGCTTCGCTTTTGATATGTAAATGTTGGAATATTTGATTTATATTGGAGATTTTATTTTGTATTTGTTTGAGGACTGTAGTGATCGACTGAGTCCCGGCGAGAGCCGGGCAGGCGGCCCGTTGACCCCTCGGAGCGGAGACCGTGTTTTCCTCAAGGTTACACCGTTACGGAGTGTCACGGCGGGTAGAGGAAAGAAATTGCAACCGAGGTTCGTCGGACCTTACAAGATCCTGCAGAGGATAAGTGCGGTAGCATATAGGCTAGAGCTGCCGTCAAGTCTCTCGAGAATTCACGACGTTTTCCACGTTTCGATGCTCAAGAAGTACTATCCCGACCCATCCCATATATTACAACTAGAGGAGATCGACGTAGACGAATCGCTTGCTTACGAAGAAAAATCTATCCAAGTGCTTGACCGGAAAGTCAAAGAGCTAAAAAACAAGCAGATTCCGTTGGTTAAGATACTGTGGAGAAACCATGGGGTAGAGGAAGCTACCTGGGAAGTCAAAGAAGAAATGCGAAAGAAATACCCTGAACTTTTCGTGAGTTAAGGTGAGAAATTTCGAGGGCGAAATTCTTTTAAGGGGGAGAGAGTGTGAGAACCCGTAATTTTTTCCGTTTTCTAGGTTTTATTCGGGTTACTGGCATGTTTTCTGCATTTTCTTTATTCGAAAAGTTTCTAGATAATTTTTTTTTGAGTAAATATAGTTTTTAGATGATTTTTCTAGTATCGGTTAGATTTTGAGAAATTAAGAGCGTATACCAGACGTGGGACCCACTAGGGCGAAAAGTTCGGAAAAATTCGGCCAGTTAGGTTAAGTTTTGGATACTGGATTTAATTTTCCGGGTGTTAAGAGATAATCAGAGGTTACCAAGTGGATTGGTGTGAGAGGAACAAAGAGATAGAGATGCATTAAATAGGGTGACAAGTGTCACCATAAGATTAATTCTTAAGTTTGACTACTATTCATAACTTTACCATTTAATTAAAATTGGCCAAAAATCATCTTCATTTCTTACCTCTCTTGGCCGAACCTCTTGCTCAAAGAAAGAAAAAAAAATCCTCCAACTTCCTACTTCATAATCTTGCTTCAATCTTCAATTTCCACCGTTTAATTTTGGGTTTGCTCCATAAAACCTCTCCACTTAGTGATTGTGAGGTGATTGGTGAAGTTGTTTGGAAGG